>NC_059386.1:30655191-31255191 GCF_019703515.2 Myxocyprinus asiaticus | reverse complement strand
GGAATTAGTGGCGCTGTTTTGACTCCTTTACACATTTTATTGTTTATAATGAGCGCATTTCGCCCTGCAGCCAGCATTGTTTTGGATGATCATTAAGTTCCGTCAAAAAATATATGTCATAAAAGCTGTCCAATCAGGTTGTGACTTTTTCCTGATGCCTTTGTTTTGTATCGTTAGGTTCGGTGTTAAAAATGCCAGTGTGAACGCTAAGCGAACCAGGACTATATGTATCAATTTATTTTTTGGTCTGGACCAAGAGAACTGAACTACAAGTGTGAACAAACCCTCAGAAACCCTTGTTATTAATGACACCTGTGGCCGTTAAGTGAACTGCAGCCAGCTACCTGTTGCTCGCGCTCGTGCACACAATCCGCGAGCGAGCATCGGCCAAAACAATGATGTAACATACAAAGAGACTGAACGTGATCCACCGGCATCATGCTGACAGATGAGGTATCATAATTAAAATTACACAGTTATGATTGTTTTACTACAAACTTTGAGACTAAACTAAAACTACTTATCAGCTAACATAGCATACTGATACACACATACAGCTACATACTACTGAACTATACCAGACAGTTTACTGTTGCACTGCACTGTTATGTTGCACTATTGTTTGTTTTGTATGTCATGTGTTGTACTACGAATAAGAAACCAGCGTTTTTGCTTAAATTTATCCTGTATACCTGACTTTTAGTATAAAGAGAAGATCGTTGAAATTATTTGAAAGTTACGAAGCAAGGTAGCTTGCAATTCATCAGCGTTACCAGGCAAGATCAAGTTAGCTAAAATTACACAGATCAATCCTTATGGCACCATATTTCACATTCTTTGCAGTTATGTAAGCTTACCTGTCCAATAAGAAGAACACCAATTCAGAGTCGGTTTTGATCCCCAAAACGGAACGAAGTTCCCTCCAGGAATCAAATACCCTGCCGATGTTCACTCTAGTTTTTGCTCGACCACGATCACATTCCCGCTTAGCCAGACGGGATTCAGTAGAAGGCTCTCGGGAGCGCGCGTAAACGTCACATCCTTTGGATTTTCCTGGCAAATCCGACCCACTCCCTTCTCATGAAAATCAGTCTACAGGCTTTAATAGGCAACCTAGGAAGTCCGGGAAGGACTAATTTTTTAAGTTGTGTTACAAGCCTTTCACACATTGGCAAAAAAAGGGCGAATATTACATGAAAATTGTTACATACTGCACCTTTTAGTAATTTATTGATATTTTACTTGAAATCATATAATAAAATTGGTCTATATGATTACTTTTAAGGCTTTAAAAAATATTGAATTATTTGCTATTGCGCAAATAAAATTAAAGTGAAACTATAAAAATCCTCGCTTGCATTTTCGTGGGTGTTTGGCGTGAACCTCCTTGACTTGTACGCCCATCAGAGCACTTTAAAGCGGTTCATCTTAACATGCTGCTCTGCTCTGAATGCGGCCGGTCCGTTCATTTTTGGTGCTCAAATAATACAACAAGAAAGGAATATGAGACACAAAAACACATCATGGTATATCTATATTTGCTTAAAATTTGCATATGTGGACAGTAAATTGTGACTGGAATATGAAGTATGTAATGCAGCTATGTATGGCAAGCCACGAGGTACTTATGTCATAAAATGCAAAGCGGACTGGTACCTCTTCGCTTTCACATCGCACAAATCAATCGAACCACAAAAGGACCCACAGACAAACCGTATTCAGACCAGGAGGTGGTCTGAGTACGGTTCGCTTTTGGGTCCTTTTAGGGGGGTCTTAGACCACTTGGGTTGTTCACATATACACATTATACCGCTCTAAAAGTGCTTGGAGTGCTCAAACGAACTAGGTGTGAAAACATCCTAAATATGAGTAGCTAATTCTGCGTTTTTACGTTTGAAACGCCTTAAATTACAGAAAATATGACTAATGGCTTTTCAGCACATGACTGACATCATGCAACCTTCCCTTTTTATGCGTGTGTGTATTTGGCAGTCACAGCCTTGTCATTTGCATAGAGGATGCATATTGATTTAATGAAATAGTAAGTTTGAAAGTTGATCTTCTGGTTTGGTTTTATTGTTCAGGTTCAGTTTAGTCCACCAGGATGGCTTCTCGTAAAAAGGTGCTCCTGAAGGTTATCATTCTTGGGGATTCTGGGTAAGTGAGACTTTAATGTTAATTTATTACAGGTTGTGTCTCAAATCCTTGTGAGTTATCTAACTAGGCAGCATGTTTGTGCATAATAGGCACCCTTCTGAACACCTTCATTTTTATATTGTCTAAAACCTCTGTCTAATTAGGCAGAAGTGATCCAAGGTTTTGAGACACAAACTTAGTCTTTGTATTTAGAAAATTAAATAAATCTTTCTGTATTTGCTTGCCACAGCGTTGGAAAGACCTCTTTGATGAACCAATATGTCAATAAGAAATTTAGCAATCAGTATAAAGCCACGATCGGGGCAGACTTTCTTACTAAGGAGGTGATGGTGGATGACAGGCTGGTGACAATGCAGGTACGTCTCTTTATATATGACTTTTTTAGGTTTTCAATTAATTGTGCCATTGTTTCCCAATTTCTCTCTTTATCTTATCTTCACAAAATACATTATATCTATAGATGACCATCTATACCCTGACAGGGTGATCAGGACTTTGCAATAATGACCTGCTGACTGTACATTACAAGTAAATAAATGGACACACATTTTTGATTTGAGGTGGAAAAAGAAATCTCATGTGAGAAGAAATAGACCTCAGAGGGATAAGAGAGACACAAAACTAGCACAGCTATGTGGGTTGCCAGGAGAAAAAGTCTTTGTGTTCATTATACAAACTTTTTTGACCACAGAATGCTGTGATTGACCAATTAAAACCTAGTATTCCACACAGACTTGTAGTATTGTTAATATTCTTATTTTAATTTCAGATTTGGGACACAGCAGGACAGGAGCGGTTCCAATCGTTGGGCGTGGCTTTTTATCGAGGAGCAGACTGCTGCGTGCTGGTGTATGACGTGACAGCGCCAAACACCTTCAAAACCCTGGACAGCTGGAGGGACGAGTTCCTCATTCAGGCCAGTCCACGAGACCCAGAGAACTTCCCTTTTCTAGTGCTTGGCAACAAGATTGATTTAGAGAACAGACAGGTCTGTATCCAATCCTTGGGATTATTTAATCCTACAAAAACCATTTTACATATACATATATACATTTTACATTCAACTGGTGTGAAATGTCTATTGCAGTGCCGGTATTAGAAACACTGATGTACAGGAAATGATATATGGTAATATTGTTTTTTATCAAACAGATAAAAAAGCAGAGTTCCTATTTAGGCACCTCAGTTCTTGTTGTAACAGTATGCCTTAACCATAAATGTAATTTGTTCAACTAAAACCTGGAAATAACAGGGAATTAAAAAACTTGGATTTCCAGGCTTTGGAAAAGTCATGGGAAGTGATCAAATCATAAATGTTTTGTGAATATATATTTTTCTGCTCTAAAAGATATTAGCTCATTATTGCTCTTTTTGTAGAGTAAAATTCATTCCAAAACAAATTTTGATTAAGTGAAGATATTTGTACATTATTAAGAATTATAGTTTAAATCTATTAATTTCCAGGATTGTTACCTGAAATACAAATTACAATTTGCCCCAGAAATCTTTATAGACTGATTAGTAAAAAATTAGGGTTGTCAATCTATTAATTTTCAATCGGATTAATTGCATAATGTACAAATTAATTGATTGAATTAATCACAATTATATATATATATATATATATATATATATATATAATATATCATATATTTGCTGAGAAAGGCCCCCAAATATAGATACTATATAATAATTATATAGTAATTTTGTTTTTTCATTTTGCACATCAACTAAAAGTTATTATTTTCATTGACTATGCCGTTTTAGTCAGAGTAAAACGGATGCTGTGTCAAGTTAAAAGTAGTTGGATGTGAATGCACCAATGTATTGGCTGCCAATATTTATTGGCCAATTATTAACCCAATTAAAACCATAATCATATTGGCTATAAGCATGAAAATGGCAATATGAAAAACCGATGGTTGACATAAGTAATTAGCAACACACTTTGTAAAAACTCTGAATTTAAGTGCACAATCCAGAAATAATAATAGACACAATATGTAGAAGGGTTGGCACTCCTAAGAACATGTAATCTTAAATTTATATTCTTTGTTGTTCTTATGTTAATGCAGAAAAACCACCATAAATGGGCATGACAGTTGTGAAAACGGCACTTAACTTTAGGCTACATGATAAGGGAAACCATTCAACATGCTTTGAAACCAGCAGACATTGACTTCTCAGACATCGTCTTGATATCCATTAATGCTGCATGATTAATTGAATTCAGATTGAAATCAAAGTATGGTCTTGCGCAATTACTAAACCTTAAAAGGCTGCGTTTCTGCCAATTGCTCACACAACGCTGAAGTTTGGCAAAGCTGGAGCTGCGCTGGCTGCCCCCTTCTGACTGCAGATTCACAAAAAGCTTGTAGCTTGAATTGTTCTGATGGTAGGATAATTCCTTATCACAGAATTTATGTACAGGTCAGGGGGCACGATTAATTGCGTTAATTTTTTAACATTCTTTTTTCATTAATCGCCCTAAATGAACGCGTTAAATGGATTGCCCTACTAAAAGTCCTCATCTTGTAATCATAAATTATTGGAAAATTTATGGAAATATATTGGTCAAAAAATGTTGGAGCACTGCCATGGGGAAAAAAGGTCTTCAATTGATCATCTCTCTTGCAGGTGACAACAAAACGGGCCCTGGCATGGTGTCAGAGCAAAAGCAATATTCCCTACTTCGAGACCAGCGCAAAAGAGGCCATCAACGTGGACCAGGCTTTCCAGACCATCGCTCGAAACGCCCTCAAACAGGTACACAGCTTGATACCCACTCATGCCTTGATACAAATATTAGAACCTCAACACTCACAAAAATGGCTACTGAACTTTACAGGAGTCTGAAGTGGAGACGTACGACTTCCCAGACCAGATCAAACTGAGAGATGACAGGCCTGTGTCCTCTGGTGATGGCTGCAGCTGCTGAAATGGGACGTGGAAATAGAGGGGACCACTGATGCAGAGAGCAGGCAGGGAGAGGCCAGTGCTCGGGGTGGAATGCAGAACATCCAGCATTCAAACAAGAAAAAAAAAAAAGAACTTTTCCAAACTTCTATAAAAAGAACTGTCTAGGAAATTAAAGAAACTCCCAGCCACTGCATCCATTTTAATATAATTACCTTAAAGGAAATTATTTCTTTGAGAATGAGATGAAACATGATAGTTATTCTATTATTTACAAATGATTGTTTTTCTTTTTTGCTGCTCGTTTTTCTTCATTTCTGCAGATTACAGACTTTTGTCTCCTGCTTATATGTCCGTCTGTTATTAATGTGCCTTTTTAGGTTGTAGATGCTGCCACTATCACACTTCGATGTAATTCCTTCGTTTGCCAAATTTATTGCTTGTTTAATATATGTTAACATTAACTCTTTAACAAAAACACCCACAGACAGTATAAACAGCCCAATATGAGTTAATGTGCTCAGACTCAACATGTCACTTTCAAAACCTTCAGCATTCTCAGTTTATCAGCTGCCAAGGCTGCAAATAAACGCTCAATATTTGTGCCTAAGGACGCCCTGATTACAGTTGGTTGCCTTGGTGGTAATAGTAAAATGAAGGTTTTGGGGATCTGGGAGATGACAAGTATTATGTGCAATCAGTTTAGTCATACTAGCAATGCAAAAATGTTTATTTTCTTTTGGAATGAAAGTGTTTCCCTAGTTTGAATGAATGAATGCAACAAATTATCCAATTCCTGTGTCTTGTGCAAGCATTTCGTTACCTCAAGCTGTTTAATTACTTGGTTTACAATATGTGTTTCCTTTTAAATTGTAGTAGATACATATCTAAGGGACTCATCTCGACCAAATTATGGATATGATGAACTAGGTCAAAAAAAGTCTAAACGCACACGCAGACAGATAAACTGCTCAAAATGTGAAGGAAAGCTGGCGAGTCCCAACAACCTCTTCAAACACTTGATTTTTAACATGTTTATTTCTATCAACCAGTATTGTAGATTATTTTGATTGAAAAAGTTATAATCAGTGATGTCTGCCAATAGAAATGAATACTTCTGTCCCTCTTTTATAAACAACTACATTTCCTAGGACATTGTTAAATCATCTCTTATTATTGTTTTCTGAACAATGCTCCATTAATAAACCTTTATTCAAATGACAAAACACTGTGGTTCTTATATATCTACAAATTTGTCTTGGCTTACTTTTATATTGGAAATCTGTTACATTGAAAAACCTAGAGCATAAGCATATTTATTAAGACATCAGAAGAACATATGGCATTCCACAAACAGAATAAAAGCACATTATGCTTTTTGAGTCCTTGCAGTCCAGACTGACCACCACATTCTTAGACCTACAAGCAAGCATGGTGTGTCTCTGCGTCCACAACTTTTCTCTCTTTCCTGTCGTTAGCTCTCAAAAGTGTCATTGTGAAACAGGTGGCCCGAACGCATCCATAGTTTCCATCACTAGAGACAAGTGATCCAGGAATGAACTTACAGAAACACGGAGAATACGGGCTTCATCCGCAGTCCACCTCCTATGAAAGCATGAGGACAATTAAGATAATGTCTTTTAAAAGGGATAGTTCACGAAAAAAAATGAAAATTCTCTCATCATTTACTCACCCTCATGCCAACCCAGATGTGTATGATTTTCTTCTGCAGAACACAAAGATTTTTAGAAGAATATTTCAGCTCTGTAGATGCATACAAGCTCAAAAAAGCACATAAAGGCAGCATAAAAGTAATCCATAAGTATTTTATGGATTACATTTATGCTGCCTTTATGTGCTTTTGGTTAAATCCATGTCTTCTGAAGCAATCCAATTGATTTTGGTTGAAACTGACCAAAATATAAATAATTTTTCACTGTACATCTTGCCATTTCAAGTTTGATTACACAAGCGCAGAGCACTAGTTGGCACTAGGAAGTGTATCATCACTAGGAAATCATTATCGACAAGGAGACTGCTGATTTATAGGTTTATAGTGTAAAAGGAGTTACATTTTGGTCTGTTTTCACCAAAAATCAATAAGATCGCTTCAGAAGACATGGATTAAACCACTGGAGTTTTATGGATTACTTTTATGCTGCCTTTGAGCTTTTTGGAGCTTCAAAGTTTTGGTCACCATTCACTTGCATTGTATGGACCAACAGAGCTGAAATATACTTCTAAAAATCTTTGTGTTTAGCAGAAGAAAGTCACACACATCTGGGATGGATGTGTATAAAGGTAATAATCAGTGTATTTATCAATAACAGGTCTAAACAACTGATGAACAATTTAACGAGTGAATTAAGATTATATATAAAATACAATGAATGATATATAAATGGATACAACAGCATTACACATAGGCTAATCTTAACTATAAGCTAAAATAGTTAAGCGTCCGGACTTTTCTTTCAGTGTGGGAAATAAGTGTGTCGTCCTAAATCTAAATTAGGTCAACTATTCTGAACACTGAACTCATTTAAGTGACTTTTCATGTGGTTTAACTCACACGGACAGTGTTTGTCCTGAAACATCCAGATGTTTGGCGATTCCTCCTTTCCTGGGCTCAGGATCTGGCGATAAAGACCGCAGCGCAATAATTGCTTCTCTTTCAGATGGGAAAGGCACCTTTAAAAAGCTGATGATTTGCAGAGTTAAAGAAAATAAGACTGGGAATTAAACATGCATCTATAGTTTTTACATTTACAGTTCTGCTGTTATTTGGCTATAATACAAGTGCAAGCAGGTAAGCACTGTTTATTCTACGCTTCAGATGCAAAGTAAGAAATTACGGTAAAATAACTCATTAAAACTGTAGTGAAAGGATACAATTCGAGTTTTCCATTGGCACCGTTTTCACTCGTGCAAGCCGCCATGTTGACATTCTTTGGTCAGCTTCAGATTGCAAGCGGCATTTTCGTCAATATTTGATTGTTTGTAAAACTTAATTTCAGAAAATAACATTCGAACAAGTTTGAGGATAAATTATATTCATCATAATATTATCATGTTTTTCATAATGTTTTCAAACATTTCAAATCTTTATAATATCTGAAGCCAGGTTGGATTATAAAACTGTCATTTTCCGAGAAGAAGAAAAAGAACCAGTTCCAAGAGAGATGAACCGTCCAAACGAACCGATTCACTAAATAACATTTGACTCCACAAAGCGTCAAATCAGACACGTTGGCTGCCTGTAATGCTGCCCGTGCAATATCAATATAACGTTACTCAACATGCTTGTTGGAAGTAGTTTTTTTACAATAAAAACTACTCTATTTTAAAAACAGCTGAGCTATTGTCACGCTACTGGGGAAAAAAGAAGAGTCCCTTATTTCAGTTAGTTACTCTGCACAACATTGGTCCGTTCAAATGAACCAAACCTGCAGTCATTAACAGACCTGGAGAATGTTCACACATCCAGAGAAGGGGTTCAATCTCTAGCTGGCTGCACGAGAGCGTTTCAGTCGTGTGATGCTGTCTAGGTAGGGAGCTTGCTAGGGTTTGAGACAGACAGAGTCTCCCGTCCGACAGCTGCGCCTGAATCTATTCACTCTTCTAGTGAGTCAGACACAATTGAATCTGTTCTGCTGCATTCTGATCTTGAGCGAATTTTTTTTCCTTTTTTGAAAAATCATAAATACCAAAAACATAATTGAGAGAGTGGTGAATTCGCCTATATTTACTTCAAGCACATCGTTAAATTATTAGCCTATTTTGGACTGATAGTTTGATTTTTATTTTTATTTTATTTTATTTTTTTATGTTAACGATTTATTTTCTTTTTTTCTTTTTTTTTTTTTTTTTTTTGGAACATGAAAAGGAAAGTCTGAAATCACTGTAAACAGTAAGACTTAACAATTTTCCACATTTTTGAAGACATTTTCTGGAGCATGTCCACAAAAATTCTCATTAGTGCAACACACTAAATCTTGGCCAAAAGTCGAATTAGCTGATTAGTTGTAAAGTTCAAATCAAATTGTATTTATTTTCAATGCCAACCTTTATTAGATGCTCTAAACAAATAATCATTACTCACCAAATCTGATAATTTTTTTTTTTTTTTTAATTAAAAAATTAAAATTAATCTCATTACCGAAACACAGCTACCAATTTCACACTTTGTGTGTGTGTGTGTGTCTTTCGGATTAACCCAAACAGTTTAAAAAAAAAAAAAAAAAAAAAAAAAAGGTTTGTGTAATGATTGATATAAGGATAAATGATCATAATTGGCATTTAATAATTGTCAAAGTTTCTTGGCTGTGCAAATCTATATGGTATTGTTATGTGTTTCGGTAATGATATATATATATATATATATATATATATAAGTTGCAGTAATGAGAATTCCATTCACGCTTTAGATAAATGCCATTTTAAAAATGGATAAGATCCTTCCGTCCTCCCTCAAGCACCTAAATCATTATTTATGCACATTAGTGGCTGCTAATATAAATATGAGAGCATTTTGTCTACCTGATTTACCTTAAGATCACTTGGATAGCCTTTAAAATTGTGATACACTCAAATCAAGGGTATTAGCACACCAGCTTTAGCTGTATAAAAATGTATTAAAGAACAACTGATGGTACCGTTACACTTAAATCAATGTTTAAGAACACTTTAAAGGGGTTATGAAATGGAGAATCAAATTTTCCTTTATATTTAGACATAAGAGGTAACTGTACTATAGAAACACATTGTAAATTTCAGAACTCAAAACTTCCTCCCCAGTCTAAAAAAAAAAAAAAACATTTATAGTTGACACCCTGCTGAAACGTCTCATTTTGAAATCAGTCTGTTCGTGACGTCACAAAACATTGCTCATTTGTATTTACACATCCCACAACATGCGTCGTCGCACCCTTGGCCCCGCCCAGTGGCGTGCAGTTCAAGTCAATATGGCAGGCCTTGTGTGGCTTACTATTCCTAACATAACACCAAAGAGGACCCATCTGGACTATATTGTATATAAACACGAACTACACAGACTCTTTGGCTGCTTTTAAAAGACGCGGTGTCAAGTTACAACTCTGAATGGGCGAGGCAATTCTCTTTCATTCAGTTGCTGCCTCTGTCATGGGCACGTTCTTTCACCCATCTGCGCTATTTTTAATTGTTGGTTATTGATGATGGACGTATTTGACCATTTTGGTGTGTTTCCGGCGATGTGCACCTCAGTGCACCTTTGTGTGCGTGTAATTTCACTGTTCTTTGGACTGATGTGTTCGTTTTGTTTTTTTGGCTCATGTCAGCATGGATTGCTTGATTAGTCAAAATACGATTCAAGTTTTGCAAAGGAACTGTAATTGAAGGATGGGGCAATTAAAAACATAAGCAAACCGTTTCATTAATGAATATTTCAAATGTCATGACTGTTTGTTTATGGTGATGAGTGATAACAGTTGTGCTTGAGATGAACAGTTTAATATATTCAGATGCAATGTGTTGGATGTGCGTTATGTGTATACCCTGCATTTTTGTTTTATAATGTCGAGGTTCATTTTCTTCTAATTTATTTTGCTGAATTTGAGGGGCTGCATGATGTTAGCCAATCATAACACTGGACATTTACACTGAAGTTTTAAGGAGGCGCTTAGACCAAAACCTAGCGTTTCAGACAGAGTGCCAAAAACTGGGTGGAAAATGATCATATTACTAAATTGTGACTTTTTTTTCCCCCTGATGTCCAATGATAATGTTGTAAAAGTTTTTTGTTTTGTTGCAAAAAAAAAAAAAAAAAGAGAGAGAGAAAAAAAAAGCACTTCATGACCCCTTTAAGAACATTTATTTATTATTTTATTATAATAAAACTTGCCATATTTTGCTAACAGTAGAGAAGCTAATGAAAAGGTCAAATTATAGCAATATCTGATCTGTTTTCTATATAAATATATATATATATATATCACAGATGACATTTTCACAGAAACAGGTCTCTTTCACAGGGCCTAGTGAGGAGGTTGAGAGATCTCAGAATGTTTCACTAACAGCAGAGAAGCTAACGACTCGGAAAAAATATATTCTTGCATAAGTTGCATATCATTTATAAAATTATTTAAAAACATTTTTAAACTTTTCTAAATATGGAAAAAAACATGTTTTATTAAAAAAATCATATGCTCTTGCTGACAAGAGAACATTTAACTTATTTTGTAGGTCAAAGCTAAAGCTGTTCTGCTTAATTCCAAAAAACAAAAACAAAAAAAATCAATCTTTATGAAAAATCTTGATGGACAGAGAATGAGAACATCCCTGATGGACATTTTCATTTTTTATACATAAATATTCAATTTATGATTTTTCTTAATTTTGAAAACATTTAGAATGCCATGAAGTTTTATTTATTCATGTATTTTTTATATTATTTGGTTTCACAAATGGAGACATTATGTAAATGAGAATTAAGTACATTTATTGAAAAGGTATGTAAAGTATTAAAGGGGTCATAAAATGCTATTTTTAATAATTGTATTATCTTCCCTGAGGTCCACTGATAAAGTCAGTAAAAAAATTTTGCACCAAAACTGTCATAGTTTAGTAATAAATTATCATTTTCCACCTCGTCTCTGGCCCTCTGTCTGAAACGCTCGGTTTTGGCAGAAGGGTCTTCTTTAAACTTCAACATAAACACCCACTGTTTTGATTGGCTAATATCATACAGCCCCTCAAATACAGCCATATTTGAAAGAGAATGAACAAGCCCCACAACATTATAAACATAATAAAACTAAACTTCAGGGTTCACACAAAACGCACATCAATCACATTGCATCCGAAAATATTAAACTGTTCACTCAAGCACATCAGCACAGTAAACTATCAAACAGTCTATTATGAATTAAACGGTTTACTTACTGTTTTGCGATCCAGTCCAATTGTTTTTAACTGACCTGTCCTTCAATAACAGTTCCTTTGCAAAGCTTGAATCGTATTTTGACTGGTTCACAAGCAATCCATGCTGATATGAGCCGAAAAAATGGACATACATTGTCCAAAGCACGATGAAACATGACACACACACAAAAACAGCTTCATCCTGCACTGATGCGCACATCGCCGGAAACACATCAAAATGGTCAAAGACGTGCATTTAGTGCTTGTTTACATACACTAACAATTAAAAATAGTGCAGACGGGCGCAAGAACAGCAAGACGCAAAGCAGCTGAATGAAACTGAATGGCATCTCCTTTTCTGAGTTGTAACTTGACACCACATCTTTTAAAAGTGCACGAGATACACATCTGTGTAATGCATGTTAATGCATGCATGTTATATGCAAAAGAAACTTCAAAATAGGTCCCCTTTGGTGTTCAAGAATAGTTGGTCACACTAGGCCTGTCTATCCTGCTCTCTCCCTCTCGGTTTACTATACAACTGAGCGCCAGTGGGCGGGGCCAAGGGTGCGATGATGCATGTTGTGGGATGTGTGAATACAACTGAGCAATGTCTCGTGACGTCACAAACACAGATTGCAAAACAAGACGTTTCAGAAGGGTAGGAACTATAAATGCTCTTTTTAGACTGAGGAAGTTTTGAGTTCTGAAATTTACAGTATGATTTTATAATACAGTTACCTCATATGTCTAAATATCAAGGACAATTTTATTCTCCATTTCATGACCATTTTAACTTATAGATCTGACTAAAAATGGGCAAGTCAGACAACATGACCATTTAATTTTATTCTAATTTAATTTATTTTGTTGTAGAGGAGACGGTTTATTTTTTATTGTAATGAGGGGGGTATTTTTGAATCAACTTCTCAACTTCTGCACTTCCACATACCTTAAAGTTTTGGCAAAAAAATATTGAACATTTTCACCGTTATTGCCCAGGAAAAAGGCTAAAGCTTTTGTGACAACTTGCCCCAATAGCAGCACGTTTACACACTGTATGGGGTAAGTTGTCACAAAAAACATCATATGCTTTTCAGCAAAATATATAATGTAAAACAACTATGAGGCACAAAATGATTCATGAAATAACAAATGGAAAAGGTAACATACAAAAATATCAAAACATTGTTTTGGCCAATATCTCTCAGTATTGCCAATCTAACTTTAGCAGCATGCCTCTCTCTTTTAACTTGGATAATTATATAATGCATTAATAATATTAAAATGCATTCATGTTGGAACTAAAGAGACAATTTTATTTTAAAATACAAAAAAAATGAATAATTGTTTTTCATTACCAAAACAATTATACAAATGTTGCAGTAATGAGGTGACCTAACACAAAAACCCTGATAATAGGGGCAACCATTACAAGTGAGCAAAATTTTTTGCTTCATCTCAAAGAGGTATGTAAAAACTAATATAGTTGGCAAGATTGATCATTAAATCCATTGTCTAACAAAATTAGCATCCGTTGCGTTAATGAGAATGCAAAGTGTCTGAAACAGGTTTAGACACCACAACAACATTTTTAGTAAAAGAAAGTGAGGTGACAAGTATCCAAGTATGAACAAGTTGCTGATGCATCATAGCAGAATAAGTCTTAAGTAAATTTTGTGTTTTGAAAAGGCAGCCAAAAAGTGTTGCAATGCAGAGAAATGGCTTGATGGACACCAGGATTTTTCATTCTGTTATCCAGATGATGTTTGGAATGTCAGATAAATTATTTACTATTGGGTCTTGGGTATAACATACATCATCCAAATTTTAAGTTGTTTATTCTACATTTAATAGTCCAAATTTTGAAGCTGGACACGTTGCGAAAATGAGAATTTACCAGAAGATTCTTAAAAAAACTAAAATAAACCATGACATCCTTTGTAATCTTTATGTCCAAGGTGGAGCACATGTATATCTATTGTGTTCAATCATCAGAATAGAATTTTATATAGAAATCCTCACTGCTGTGGTTCAAGCTCAGTTTCGTGAGAATTACCCAGTAGGAAAACAGCTTACCTACACTTTTTATTTTTTGCTGCAAAGGAAGACACATTTCTAGAATATTTTGTCACAACTTGATGCTTTTGCATTCACATTTGTAAAATGTAAGTAGACTTAATGAGAGTTGAATACTTTCTGTGGTGTTAATGTAGCATTGCATTGATGAAACTTGGCAGGGGATTTCCCCAGTTTGAATAAACTGGATAGGAAGAAAAAGTGTTGTGTTATTTTATGCATTTTTGTGCAAGTTGATAATAGGAAGTGATTTATGTTCTGTTATATTGGTATTTAAAAAGTGTGTCTGTTATGCTAGAGTTTTGAGGGTTACCATTGTGTTGAAGACTGTTGCTTGTGCTTAGATTGAGCGATTGACTTTGTCTTTTAAGTGATCTTTGATTTGAGTGCTGCTTAGCTTTGTAAATATTTGCTATTAAATTAACAGTGTAACAGTTTACTGTCCTTAAACTTGTTCACCTGGCATATACTAATGATTAATAATATAAAGTGGGTCCAACATAAGAAAATGTAAGCATTAGTAAATAGAGTTTGACGACCCTAATGAAGTTGTTGAAACTAATGTAGACCATTAATCTGACATTATCCAACTAAATTATGTTGGCTCAATGAAACTGGCTTAATCTGAAAGACATTATTTACAAGTAAAATGTTCTACAATTCAATTAAGGTTAATACAGTTTTTCACAATTGCCAGTTCTTGAAATGTTCACCCATTTTCTCACAACTGGGAACAAAACCAAATCTTCAAACTACACTCACAAAACCTGACACTTCTGGCTACTGCAAAAGGAAAAAAATTAATGAATAGTAAACTGCAATGAAGTGCAGTACACATTGTGTAACAATTCAGGATTTTACTGTGCCTCAGTACCAGAATCCTCTGGTGTGCCGAATCCAACCCTGACAGGACGCCACACCTTTATCACCACAGGCCATTTCCATGGCCTTCTGAAGATTTTCTGTGGTGTAGGGGTTCCGGTCATTGACGTTTCATCTCAAGAACTCTTCAGTTGGTTTTTTAAAAAAAAAAAAAAAAAAAAAAAAAAAAAAAAAAAAAAAGAGTAGGGTGGAAGGAAAACATTGGCTGATGTTGAACCACTCCCAGACGCTGGGCACCACAGTGGAAGCTCACGTTGTCCCAAACAACCACAGCTCGTTCACGGTTGTGCTCAATGGGTACCCGGTACACTCGTTTAATGCGTACCCTGTTCCTCTGCAAGATACGATCAATGGTGGAGAGGCTCACACTATTGAAACCTTCAAAATTGGCAACATCTGCGATTACTTCGTCTCGGGGCATTATTTTGAAGGACCATATCAACAATGTGAGCCTCTTGCTGTAGCGTAAACATGGAACATCTGCCACCTCCAAGGCAGTCTTGTAGTTCTACAAGAAAGAACGGATGGAATTATATACAGTACTGTGAAGATACAGTAATGGGCTTGACTTCAATACACAGATTGTTCCAGTCACTTTACTATTGGAAAAGTGATGTACTGTACTGAAATGTTTGCATATAGCAAATCAAGGACCAAGAACCCAATTACTGTACTGTACCTGTTATGTTGTCTGAAAGTCCTCTCAGTGGACACTGAGAACCTGCTCAGGTTTGGCTGAACCCATTGTCATCCCATGAACAATGACATGATCAATGACAGTGGCACGAATTTAATCAGAAATTGGTGCTCTTGGAATGCCTTGCCCTCTTCCTTCTCATCCACCACCTCTTACACGTCCTCTTCCTTCTCATCCACCACCTCTTACACGTACCCTTCCTCTTCCTCCTCCTCCTCCTCCTCCTCCTCCTCCTCCTCATCATCATCATCCACCACCTCCTCTGACGTGAACTCTTTCTCCTCTACCTCATCAATGGCTACCATCCATTGTTGGTATCAACATTCAACTGGCTCTTGCCACTTGCACTGGCTTATATGGCATTCACTAATTAGTTTCATCATTAGAAACATGTGCCAACAATTATGAGTCGTGGCGTTTAAATGATGACAACTGTGTTGAAATTGTGTTTAACTTTTGCAGCCTGTGTTTATCATTTTGCATCACAAATGCATCTCCATGCAAAATTAGCTTTAAAGTATGAGTTTATGCTTAGAGTTTTGAAGTTCTGCAAATTGTGTCTATGTAGGCCAATATGGTTTAAGGTTTTCCTTAAGTGTTTGATTTGACAAATGGGTTCAGGCAATTGACTGTTTGGTTCAGAGAATGGGGTTTAGTGTTTTAGCAATTCAGAAAAAAAAAAAAAAAAATATGAAGTATGTGGTCCTTGTAAAATAATAAGGCAGAATTTTACAAAGATCATAATGCCTTCTTAATGCATTTTGTTGTTTGTTTTTCTGTGTTAATAATATGCATTTATTTAATGCTTGAATATTATGAAAACAATGTACAAAACATGTTTAATATGTGCAACATAAATAAAGCCAGCCTGATTAAATTAAATATATTAAAAAATGTATTACAACTTACTTTTCTTTGTAATTTCACCTTTATATATTTTAGGGCTATTTGTTTATCTGTATGATTGAATATATTTTAGTTATTAATTGTATATTTTTCTGTTTTAAACTGTTTTTATATTTCATTGCCTATTTACTTAATTTGCTTAATTTCTATTTAAACTATTCTTATGTCTGTCCTCATTATCCCAGCTGCTGTAACACCATAATTTCATTTTGGGATCAATAAAGTAAAAACAAAATCATCTAAACATTATTGGATTTCATTGCATTTACAGGTGTATAATCCTCCAGTGGTGACAGTACATTCAATCATCTCTCAGGCTGATGGGAACTCTCCGTGACCTCCAGTTTGCCCTGCAGACAAAGATTGAGGAGTTGTGGCAACGTGATGCCCTTATCGATGAGCTGGAGCTCGAGCTGGACACTAAAGATGAACTCATCAGACAGCTACAGGGCGAGCTGGACCGTCTCCGTGCTGCCCCTGTCTCACATGACCCCTCTGGGTCAACAGAAAACACAGGTGAGCAGTGAAAACGGGTGAAAAAATCCCACAGACTTTTACAGAGACCCAAGCCATATCATGGCACCACATCATGTTTAAATCTAGTTTTATTAACTGTAATGTTTTATTTTATTGGTTGGGCCACAGCATTGCCAGATGAGCCCCAGCGCACTAAACGACAGGCCATATCAGCCGAACCCACAGGGCTGGACCCAAATCAACTCACCCGCGTCACCCTAACCAACTATAGCAAGAGTGAAGAGTGAGTTAGACCAGTGACCATACACCCTGGATGAACACTCCACCATACAGCTTTTTAAACAATTTTGTGAGTTTGAATAGCAACAGGTAAACATATTAGATTCAAACGGATTTTTCTGCATTTGTCACAGGTCTCGGGGGTTGATCAAGAAGGCGCTGTTGGAGAATGATTTTATGAAGCACCTGGAGGCCAGCCAGATCCTCACGATCATGGACTGCATGTATCCCACCACACTGGCCCAGGGCTGCTGTGTCATCCAAGAGGGCGATGATGGCTCTACTGTCTATGTCTTGGAAGGTAAGTGCCATCTGCTTCAATTCTACTACATACACATTATCAAAAAAAAAAAAAAAAAAAATGTATACCTTGAAGTCACTTTGGATAAAAGAATCTGCCTAATGCATTAATGTAAATGTAAAAAATTATTGTCAAGAAATTATGTTCAATTAGAACTAAAACAGTAAATGTAAATAAAACATACGCCACGAGAGGTCATGCATTACAGTGATTTTACCACGCATAATGGGGGTGTTCTTAAATAATATAAAAAAATTACAAACATGTAATAACAATTATTAATAATATTGTAAATAACCATTTTTTTCTAGCAAGCAATAAAGTTCATTAGCCTGACTGTAGGCTGTTTACAATTGCAATAAAAAGAATTAAGCATTAATATAGAATGTACTATCACAGACGTGCATTTATAGTCATTTTACATAGCTTATCCAATCAGAGTCGGAACTATCTGTTAAAAATATATCGTTTTAATCATTATAAATGGACAATTACTACATTTATAAAATTGCAATAAATAATTATTCTGCCAAGTTATAAAATTGATTTTCCTAGGTGTAGGCTGTGCGTTTATCAACATTTTACAATGACTTTGAATGTGGCTCATCTGATCAGAATTGTATCTGTTTTATAAACATTAATAATACAAACAAAGCATAGGGAACTGTCCCAAACAAATGCTGTATTTTGTCCAGGTCTTTGTCTTAACCACTCTGAAGTGACCCTCACAGCACTGTGTGTCTGGGCAGTTGAATTTGCTGCCTGTTTGTCATCTGTTTGTGACAGCAATCCTTTGTGAAGAGTGAACACTTCAAATGATTTGTCTTTTTATTTCATGGCTGTTTTTAACCACGGATTTTGCACCGACATGTAGACTGTTAAAGGAATACTCCGGGTTCAATATAAGTTTAGCTCAAGCAACAGCATTTGTGGCATATTGTTCATTACCACAAAAATGTTTTCGTTTATTTACAAAAAGCAAAAATCTGGGTTACAATGAGACACTTACAATGGAAGTGAATGGGGCCAATTTTTGGAGGGTTTAAAAGCAGAAATATAAATCTTATAATTTTATAAATGCACTTTACATTAATTATTCTGTTAAAACTCATGTATTATTTAAGCTGTAAGGTTGTTTAAATCATCATTTTTACAGTCATTGGAGGGTAGTAGGGTTTGCTGACATTACATCGTCATGGCTATAACTTAAAATTGGCCATAACTTTACACAGAAAAGGTAAGTAAGTGATTTTATCACACTGAAGTCATGTTAACATGCATGTTGTTTAAGTCTTGTAGCTATACTTTTGAAACAGTGAGTATTTTAACGTTTACGGATTGTAAGTGCCTCACTGTAACCTCAATTTTTGCTTTTTTTTTTTGTGGTAATCAACATTATGCCACAAATGTTGATGACTGAGCTTACCTTGTATTGATCCCGGAAAAATATTCCTTTAAGCAGATCTGTCTATGCCTGTATCTCACAGATAGATACCTAAACACATTTAAACATAGTAATTAGGGATATGAATGCCTATAGCCAACTGTAATACACAGTATGACTTCTTTCCTTTTAATACTGAATCCTGGTTTCTCCATTACCATTCAGTAAGTCAGCGTGTTCCATTAGTTACACGGTTCCTCCTACATGTACTGTGTTCATCTCATTCACAGTCTCAAAAGGTTATTCATGTTGTTTGTGTTGTGTGCAGAGGGGTTGGTGGAGGTCACCAAAGGAGGGCAGAATCTGTGCACCATCGAGCCGGGGAAGGTGTTCGGGGAGCTTGCGATACTCTATAACTGCACACGCACGGCAACGGTAACAGGTGAGATTCACTCATAATCTGAGCACAAGTTCTGAAGGAGTTCTGAAAGAAACTGAATTCATAAAGGAATGTTTCACCAAAAAATGAACATTTTGTCATCAGTTCTGTCACCCTAATGAAATTCCAAACTCATATGATGTTTTTCTTCTGTGGAACACAAAAGAAGAAATGTTGAAGAATGTACTGGCCACTCTTTTCCATGCATTAAATTTATTGCACGGAAAACATAGATACGAATAGCAGAGGACAAGACTTAATTTAATAGGGAAGAATAAAGCAAAAATGAAAAACAAGATATAATCTACGTAATCATAATCTTAATAAAGAATTAATAATTCTATAATATCACTGTTAGACTCTCTGCTCCAAATTCCTTGCTTGGCTGGGAATTCTTCGGGAATTTCTTTTAAGATTGAGATGAGCCCTATAATAGCTCTCTCATGCAGTGTACAGGAAGGAATCTTTAGTGTGTAATTGCTGGGATGTTTGGCTATATAATTTTTTTTTAAAATAATAATATTTATTTATCACACATTATATGTTTGCACATATACAGTGAAATTCTTTTTTTTTTCACATATCCCAGCTAAGCTGGGGTCAGAGTGCAGGGTCAGCCATGGTATGGCACCCCTGGAGCAGATAGGGTCAAGGGCCTTGCTCAAGGGCCCAACAGTGGCATCTTGGCAGTGCTGGGGCTTGAACCCCCAATCTTCTGATCAGTAACCCAGAGCCTTAAGCGCTGAGCCACCACTGCCCCCAATGGGTTTCCTAATACATCTTCATCCTTTCTGCCCTTTATGACACATCAGTTTAGTGTGATGGTTTGGGGTGAAATGAGCATCTGTTAAATTTTAATAATGAAAATGCAACTAAAATCAGGCCTTTGGGTGTCCCTGTTCATGCAGAGATCTTTCTTTATTTCCTGTAGTAATCTCACCTATGAGCTATGACCAGATTTTGTAACATAATGTTGATTATCACAAAAAGTCATTTTGACTTGTTCCTCCTTTTCTTTAAAAAGGCAAAAATCTGGGGCCTGGGTAGCTCAGCGAGTATTGACGCTGACTACCACCCCTGGAGTCGCGAGTTTGAATCCAGGGTGTGCTGAGTGACTCCAGCCAGGTCTCCTAAGCAATCAAATTGGCCCAGTTGCTAGGGAGGGTAGAGTCACATGGGGTAACCTCCTCATGGTCAAGATTAGTGGTTCTCACTCTCAACTGAGACTTGTCCTCCGCCACCCGGATTGAGGTGAGTAACCACGCCACCACGAGGACCTACCAAGTAGTGAGAAGTGGGCATTCTAAAAATCTGGGTTACAGTATGACACTTATAAAGGAAGTGAATGGGGCCAATCCATAAACAATAGAAAACTCACTGTTTCAAAAGTATAGCCACAAGACACAAAAATATGCTTTTTGTTTGATAAACCGCTTACTAACCCTGTCTGTGTAAAGTTACATCCAATTTTACAACTTCATTGCCATGATGACGTAATGCTGTAAATCCTAAAACGACCATAAAAACCACCATTTAAACAACTTTAAAGCTCAAATAATACATGATTTTTAACAGAAGAATTAATGTTGTGCATTTATAAAATAAGCTTCACATTTCTGCCTTTTGACCCTCCAAAAATTGGCCCCATTCACTTCCATTGTAAGTGCCTCACTGTAACCTTTTTAATTTTTTTTAGAAAAGGACGAGACAAAATAATTTTTGGTGTTAATCAACATTATGCCACAAATCCTGTTGATTAAACTTAACTTGTATTGAATCCGGAATATTCCTTTAATGGATACTGTGAAGTATATAGTGTATACTGTTTTTATAGTATGTGAAACAGTATGCCGTATGCAACAATTTGTGTAAACGTATTAATGTTTTAAATAGTAGTATACTACATTGTTGTCACATGATCTCACTGCATTGCATGTTTAATTAAGCATGTGGCATCCAGTTATTGTCGCAGAAATACTGTTGTATTACATCTCTTCCAATTTTGTGTAAAAATGTTTCAACCTCTGCCGGTCCAATCAAATAATGAGTCAAGTTCATTCATCAGTCTGTAAATGGAAGGACAAGTATTGCATTGCGGTATATATGTAGTATTCCATGTAGCATGCTCTGGTTGTTTTCTGCACATTTTGGCAAATTCAGCTGGACAGTCATCCTGGTATTCCATGCATACTAAAAAATCCTATACTGAGCACACATACTGCATACTGCAAAAATAGTGAGTAATATGGTGGTATGCCATTTTGAACACTCTCTCTCATACTGTCATTTTGTTTGTCACAGAGAGAGAGAGAGAGTCTTGTGTCAGAATAAAGGGAACATGACAGACAGCCTCTTGAGATTTAGGGTCAGCTGTTAATTCCCAATCTCAGTTAAATGAAAAGGCAACTTGAGAAAATGAAATAACTGCTTCATCCTCGTCAATCCTCTGTCTCACACTGTCTGTCTTGTCTGGGCCTTTATTTTACGCTCTTTATTTTTAAAATCTTTGTGAATGCCTTGTGTTGTTGGAGGTCCATTTTGAAAGTGCACCTACCTAACCAAGCTCCATAACTTCTGCTGAAACAACCAACCCTGATAGCACATGTACATCACCCAGATGTCTATTTGATGTGTGTGTGTTTACATGTAGAAGACATATTTTTTTGAGACGTTTATGATTGAAAAATGTTTGTAAATTTGATCTTTATAAGATGTTTAGCAGATGTTAATTAGATTGTGATGCTTTCCAGGTGAAAAGATCTAAAACAGACATTTCAGAGATGTATGTGTGCTATGTGGGAATCATGCTGGAAAGCTCTGGAAAGAGACAAAATGGGATGATGTGAAGGTCTATAGTATGTCAACAGCTTTGACATATCATGCTTTGTTTAAAAGTGCTTCATAAAATTAACCTCTGAAGGACATAATTACTCCACTATAAACAAACTTGATTAAAATTGTAGGGCACCGAGGTCATTTAACATCAGATTTACTGTTTAGTCAAAGACATTCACAAGAAAAGAACATCAACCCTGGAAAATAAAGAATGCAGTATACGCAGTCAGAAATTCTTCCATTAAATACTTGTGGGTTTATCTATAATACAAAATTTGAGTATTCATGTCATCTTACTATTAGTTTTTGCGTTCTTGTAGGTTTTGTCACATTCTAATAGAACCGACTCTTTTCAGATATTCAATATTAAAATGATTGCAGAAGTGGTGTTAGAGAGGGATATTAGCAGTCTGTTAAAATGTTTGAGCTGCTGGAAGCTTGTTTGTTTGTGTGAGGTGGGCTTAAAGAGTAATTACATTGAGTGGGACGTGAAGAGTTCTCAAACCAAAAGCTGTCAGTCTGTTAAGAGGTACGGAAGTACAGAATAAAAGTGTGTGTTTGGGTAAAGTGCTTACTTATGCATCCCTTATGGCACAGAAAAACACATAGCAAATCTATCAGTCTAATCTAAATCATTTGGATAATTGTATGTATTAAAAATGCTCAGCAAGCTATACTGGAAGCAGCATTTATTTGCATTTAATGCTATAATTAATATAAACTGGACAGAAAAGGCTAATTTTTAGGAATAGTGAACCTTCAACAGGGTAGACAACACATTTAATTCAACACAAATGAAAATTATGCTCTGAGGGACAGAAGTACAGGCCATACAATATGCTGTACTGCTGTGTGTCTTAGTGTCAGTCAAAACATTGCAGATACAGCTTTCAAAAAAAATTCCCAATGGGAAAAAAAAAAAAAATCTCTGGAAAACTGATATCCATCTTTTTCATGGTCATCAACGTCTTCCTTTTCACTCTCAGCTCTGACTGATATCAAACTATGGGCCATAGACAGACAAGGTTTTCAAACCATCATGATGAGAACTGGCCTTCTCAAGCATTCAAACTACATGGAGTTCTTGAGAAGGTAACACAATTGTGCATCACAGCAAAACCAGAGTTTAACAGTTCATACTGTGTTTGGTGTTAACGGTACAGTAGTATGTCCTTCACAAACTGAATTGTCCTATCAGTGTGCCCTCCTTCAAGACTCTCACTGAAGATGTGCTGAGTAAAGTAGCAGACATTCTGGAAGAGGTAAGATGTTCTTGATGCATTGTTATTCTGCACATTAAAAACAGTTCTGAGCTGTATCATGCAACTTTTATGGCATCTAAACATCTTCATTTTTTATGTTATCCATTTCTATCTCTTTACTCTGTAGACTCACTACAATGATGGTGACTACATCATTCGCCAGGGAGCCACTGGAGATACGTTCTTTATCATCAGTGAGGGTCAGGTGAGAAAAGACCCATTCTGATTTTTTATGGATTTATGGCTGCTGACTTTGCCTTTTCACAGTGTATGAAGTGACAAAAAGAACATTCATTTTGAAATTTGTTTACTTTTTGTGGGTGTTTCTACCCACAGGTGAGGGTCACCCACCAGAAATCAGCCAATGAGGAGCCAGTTTTCCTTTACACACTGTCTAGGGGGGATTGGTTTGGAGAGCAGGCTCTCAAAGGGTCAGTGAGGGACGGCTTGATTTTTTTCCTAGATTTTCAAACAATTTTCAAATGTTCTGGTATTATACAAATAAGGTTATAATTTTCTTTCTAAGCATGAATTTGTTATTTAGGAATAACTATTCTCACTTCTGTACCCAGGGAAGATGTGCGTACAGCAAATGTAACAGCTGTCACAGATGTAATGTGTCTGGTTGTGGACAGAGAGTAAGGAGCTCATAGAACAATCACAATCAGTCTCATCATTTACAATCACCATTAATCAAAGCCACATCCATCACAATCAGCACAAAAATCTAAATAATGACCAGCACAATCATTATTAAAATTGAAATTACAACAAACACATTCCTAATCACAACCATTACAATCATAAACGCAATCAATAAACTATCACAGTCAATCAAAATTACAACCATCATAATCACAATCAAAATCGCAACCATTATAATCAAAATTATAACCATCACAATCAAAACTGTGACCAGCACAATTATATTAATGAATCAAAATCACAACCATCACAAGTAAAATCATGACCAACACAATCATTATCACAACCATAAAAATCTGAACCATCCCAATCTAAATCACAAGCATCATAATCATAATCACAACCAAAATCACAACCATTATAATCATGACTGGCACAATCATAATCCCAATCACAAAAATCACAACTAAAATCATAACCATCACAATCAAGATCATGAAAAGCACATTTATAATCATAATCAATCAAAATCATAACCATTATAATCATAATCAAAATCACAATTATAACAACAATTAAAATGACCGGCACATTAATAATTGTTTCAAAATTATGACCAGCATGTTCATAATCACAACCATCACAATCATAATCACAATCAATCAAAATCACAACCTTCACAATTAAAATGATGACTGGCACAATCATAATCCCAACTATCACAATAATCACAATCAGTCAAAATCACAACCAAAATCATAACCGTCACAATCAAAACTGTGACCAGCAAACATAATCACAATCAAATCCATCATAATCAAAATCATGACCAGCACATTTATAATCACAACCATCACAATCATAATCACAATCAATCAAAATCACAACCATCATAATTAAAATGATGACCGGCACAATCATAAATCACAATCAAAATCCCAACTATCACAATCAAAATCACAATAATCACAATAATCACAACCAAGCAAAGTCATGACAAACAAAATCATAATCGCAACCAAAATCATAACCATGACAATCAAGATCATGAAAAGCACATTTATAATCACAATCAAAATCATAACCTTCACAATCAAAATTGTGACCAGCAAACATAATCACAATCAAATCCATCATAATCAAAATCATGACCAGCACATTTATAATCACAACCATCACAATCATAATCACAATCAATCAAAATCACAACCATCATAATTAAAATGATGACCGGCACAATCATAAATCACAATCAAAATCCCAGCTATCACAATCAAAATCACAATAATCACAATCAATCAAAATCACAACCATCACAACCAAAATCATAACCATGACAATCAAGATCATGAAAAGCACATTTATAATCACAATCAAAATCATAACCTTCACAATCAAAATTGTGACCAGCAATCATAATCACAATCAAATCCATCATAATCATTAAAATCAGCACAAATCAGGCCAAATCATTAAAAACCACAATAACATTCAATCACACTATCAAGATATCAGAACAATCAAATCAATAAATTACCATCAAATTCTCCTCTATTTTGTCACATGAAATTGCTAATAAAACGTATTTTGAACAGGTCTTTCAAACAGCTCATCGGAGGACTGGACGGCGTGAGCAACAAATTGTATGAGAGTGAAGAGGTGAAAGCCAAGTAGGTACATGGTTAGTTCCTTCACTATCATGAACCACTAAAGTATTCTAGGACATTAAAATAACATTCCTCGTAGGTTGGAGGCAGAAGCTGCATTCTTCTCTAGTATGTCTCTTAACGACTTCCGTGTGATCTGTACACTGGGGGTGGGCGGATTCAGTCGAGTGGAACTGGTATGATTAGGCCTGAAATCATATGTCCTGAAATGTAATTAGATGTTTCCTTAAGAAACACAGTGGGGCTGATTAGTGTTTGGGTGTTTATAGAGGGCATGTATTCTCTCTCCATAGGTGCAGCTGAAAAATGACCACAGTCGCTCCTTTGCCATGAAGGTCCTGAAAAAGCGCCACATCCTGGACATGAGTCAACAGGGCCACATCTTGTCTGAGAGACGCATCATGATGGAAGCCCATAGTCCTTTTACTGTCAGGTCACCATTTACATACATTTTATGAAATATTAATATTTCTGAAACAGTCACAGAAGGTAAATACATGCTTTAGAGTTATTAAAAGTAAGACAAAATGTTATCTTCGCAGATGACTTAAGATAATTTTCTATAGGTGGCATTTATTAAGTGGTGGCATACAGAATGTAAAATACATGGAATTTATTTATTAATTAGTGATGTTTGCCAAGGCACGAATCACCATTAATATGGTTCATACTTAGAGTGTGGTGCATAATTTGTCCCACACTGTTTGTGCTATGGACATTAGTGGTACCCGAGACAATTCTAGTTGCCTGAATATCATAAAGAGACCAGTAGACAGCCACCTTGTAATCACCCAGAACACCCAGCAACCACCTGGAAACACCCTTGATGAGACCATATTGTTTTATGCTCCAGACTATACCGGACCTTTAGAGATTCCAAATGCTTGTACATGTTATTGGAGGCATGTTTGGGTGGAGAGCTGTGGACTCTGCTCAGAGACAGGTATGATGTACTTTCACATAATTTTCTCTCTTTTTTCATGATGTTTCTTTGGAACTTACTGGAAATGCTATGACTGTTTACAGCGGGTCATTTAATGACAGCACCACACGATTCTATGCTGGATGTGTGGTGGAAGCTCTCGCTTTTCTACATTGCCGTGGAATCATCTACAGAGACCTGAAGCCAGAAAACATCATACTGGACCATCGTGGATATGCCAAGCTGGTAAGAACTATACTAAACTGCAACCAGCATATACTGGGTGGTTTATTCTAGCAATTGAAGATATAGGCTGGTAAACAAAGGTTTATAGGATCAAACCTCCAAAGTGGTGATCAATAAACTATTAGCATTTTCACCTCTAAATGTGGATCAGGTTTGTTAAAATTGGATGTGGTTTTTTTTTTTTGCTACTCACATTATCAAAAAATCAGATTTTTGCTGGCTGTCTGGCTCTGAACAAGACCTTAAACTTCAGGTGGATTGACTTTGTATTACGTGTACATCACTGTATTATCACGTTGTATTAAGTGTACATCGACTGCTAAATTAGTCAGCTACTAGATGTTACCTAAATTAGATTTGTGATGCATGAAGTGTTTTTACAAACATTTAAAAAAATAAATTCTAACAGCAAAGAATAAGCCATATTAGTCGTCATTTCCTAGGTGGACTTTGGTTTTGCTAAAAAAGTTTGCTTGGGGAAAAAGACATGGACATTTTGTGGAACTCCAGAGTATGTCGCGCCCGAGATCATCCTGAATAAAGGCCACGACGTCTCTGCAGACTGCTGGTCTCTTGGAATTCTCATCTTTGAGTTGCTGAGCGGAAGGTTGGTGGTTTGTTGCTCAAGGTGGTGATTTAGCAATGCTATTAACGACAAGCTTAAAGTTTCCCAGTTTCCAGGAAGTTCACGCTCTGCCTCTTCTAATTATTAACATTCAACACATTTTCCTCTTTCCCTCCCAAGCCCACCTTTCTCAGGGTCAGACCCCATGAAGACGTATAACATTATTCTTCGAGGAATCGATATGGTGGAGTTTCCCATGAAAATCACTAAGAGTGCTGCAAACTTAATCAAGAGACTGTGCAGGTACACGGCTGGATTGAGTAGGTGTTAAGGGTTCCCACGATCATAGAAACCTCGGAAATATCAGCAGATTTTAAATTTGTATTTTTTCAGGCCTTGAAAAGACATGTCATGGTATGTATTCTATATTGAATATACATTTTTGCTGGTTATGCTCTGGTCTAAAATATTACATGGGCTAGAAATTGCTTTTGTGTAGAGTAAAACTTGCTTGTAAACCACAGTGATATCTGATTTGGGAGTGAATTGTTCTTTTGAGTCCGTTCTTTTCAATGAATGAATGACTCTTTAGCGAATCAATCTGAATTTGAATGTTTTATTTTTTTATTATTATTATTATTATTATTATTATTATTTATTTGTTTTTATTATCCAGTAATCAAATGACTGGAGAATTCATGTAAAATCATGAAGATTGAAGACCCATAATTATTTTCAAAAACAGTATCATAGGATGTTTTTTGGAACCTAGAGAGCATTTTGGGGCATCGTAGACATGTTTGATGCCCTGTCTGCTGTCTAGATAGGCAGCTCAATAGGTTTTGAAACTGTCAAATTCTTATAAAAGCCTTAAAGGGATAGTTCACCCAAAAATGAAAATTCTCTCATCACTCACCCTCATGCCATCCCAGATGTGTATGACTTTCTTTCGTCTGCTGAACGCAAACAAAGATTTTTAGAAGAATATCTCAAGTGAATGGTGACCAGAACCCTGAAGGTCCAAAAAAGCACATAAAGGCAGCATAAAAGTAATCCAATCGACTCCAGTGGTTAAGTCAATATCTTCAGAAGCGATATGATAGGTGTGCTTGAGAAACAGATTCATATTTAAGTCCTTTTTTTTTTTTACTATAAATATCAGTAAATCTCACTTTTTCACTTCCACATTCTTCTTTTGTTTTTTTGGCTATTCACATTCCTTATGCATATCACCACCTACTGGTCGGGGCTGGTCAAAGGTGAAGGTTTATAGTGTTTCTCACCCACACCTATCATATCGCTTCATAAGATACACAGATTTAACCACTGGAGTCGTTTGCATTACGTTTATGCTGCCTTTGTGCTTTTTGGAGCTTCAAAGTTTTGGACCCTGTTGACTTGCATTGTATGGACCTACAGAGCTGAAATATCCTTCAAAAAAAATCTTCATTTACGTTCAGCAGAATAAAGAAAGTCATACATATCTGGGATGGAATGAGGGTAAGTAAATGATGAGAGAATTTTTGGGTGAACTATCCCTTTGTTTGTGTATGTATGCATGTACTTGTGTATCTAACCTCACAGGGACAATCCGTCCGAGAGACTCGGCAACCAGAAGAATGGCATGAAGGACATCCAGAAACACAAGTATGTGTATCCATGGCGATGAGATACTGCAGTGACATGCTGTGTGTACAAACATAGAGCTTTGATTTCATTTGAAAGATTTGTATATAAAAAAAGAAAAAAAAAAGTATAATGTCTTACATTTCTAAATCTGACATAACATTTCTTATTATTTGCATTCAAATAGCTTATCCAAAATGTAAAATAATTTACTCACCCTTATGTTGTTCCAGAGGAGACAGAATTTAAAGGAATAGTTCACCTAAAAATTAGCATTCTATCATCATTTACTCACCCTCATATTGTTCCAAACTTGTATGAATTTCTTTCTTCAATAATACGCCAAAGGAGATGTTAGGCAGAATGTTAAGTCTCAGTCACCATTCACTTTCACTGCATCTTTTTTTTTCATACACTGCCTGGCCAAAAAAAAAAATTGCTGTTTGGATTTAAATAAGCAGATACTTAAGAGCCCATGATTGGATCATTACTGCAGTGATTAATATGTTTCAAAGGGCAACAATTCTTTTAACCCTAACTGATGCAGCGTGTAGCTTCTTATTTCTTAAACAACCATGTCGGAAGATGGATCCCGTGGTCGTGGAAAAGATGTTACTGTGTTTCAGAAGGGGCAAATTACTGATTACTAAGAAATTACAAAGAAAACAACTAAGCAGATTGCTGAAATCACTGGAATTGGGTGAAGAACTGTCCAACACATTAATAAAACCTGGAAGGATAGTGGTGAAAAGTCAGCTTTGCAAAAGAATGTGGTCTGGAACAAAACCTGAAAAAGTGATCGTGATCGGAGATCACTAAAACACTTGAAGTCACATTGTAAAAAATCGACAGTAGAACTCACAGCCATGTTTAATATTGAAAGTAAGAGCATTTCCACACACACAATGTGACGAGAACTTACAGGATTGGGACTAAACAGCTGTTTGGCCACTTGTTAGTGAAGCTGATCGGAAAAACTACTTCAATTTTCTAGGGAGCATAAAGATTGGACTGTGGAGCAATGGAAAAAGGTCATGTGGTCTGATGAGTCCAGATTTACTCTATTCCTAAGCGATGGGCGCGTCAGGGTAAGAAGGGAAGCGCATGAAGCGATGCACCCATCATGTATAGTGCCCACTGTACAAACCTCTGGAGGCAGTGTTATGATCTGGGGTTGCTTCAGTTGGTCAGGTCTAGGCTCAGCAACGTTATGAGGCAATAAAATAAAGTCAGCTGACCAACTGAATGTACTGAATGACCAGGTTATCCCGTCAATGGATTTTTTCTTCCCTGACGGCACGGGCATATTCCAGGACGACAATACCAAGACTGATCGGGCTCAAATTGTGAAAGAGTGGTTCAGGGAGCATGAGGAATCATTTTCACACATGATTTGCCACCAGAGTTCTGAACTTAACCTCACTGAAAGTCTTTGGAATGTGCTGGAGAAGACTTTACGGAGTGGATCGACTCTCCCGTCATCAATACAAGATGTCGGCCAAAAATGAATGCAACTCTAGATGGAATAAATGTTGTGACGTTGCATAAGCTTGTCGAAACAACGCTACGACGAATGTATGCCGTAATCAAAGCTAAAGGCAGTCCAATGAAATATTAGAGTATGCGGCTTTTTTTTTTGGCCAGGTTGTGTAATATGAAAGTGAATGGTGACTGAGGCTAAAATTCTGCCTAACATCTCCTTTTGTGCTCCACGAAAGAAAGTCACATGGATTTGAACAACATGAGTTTTTGTAAATGACAGAATGTAAATTTTTGTGTAAACTATTTATTTAAGACTTAGAAATGATATGTTGGGTTTGTGTTGATTTTGAAAACTCGCAGATGGTTTGAGGGTTTTAACTGGGATGGTATTCGTGAAGGCACTCTGACTCCCCCATTTCTACCAAATGTAAGTGTGAGAGAGAACCGTTTTTAATTTGTTGCAACTCTAATGTGATTTTTGCTTCTACAATATGAATGCTGTCCTGAAATAAAGATTAAGAGAAACTTTTTGCCTTAGTTGAGTTTGGAAAAGTAATACATCTATATGATGCTTGTATTCTGCAGGTGGATGGGCCTTTGGACACAAGCAATTTCGACTGTTTCCCTGAGGATACAGAGGAGCTGCCACCTGATGAGGAGTCTGGTTGGGATATTGAGTTCTGATTGGATGTGTGAATGTACACATATTTTAAAGCCCCATTTCACAATACAACAGGACTAAGGTCTGTGATTGAAAGTTTTTTCTTTTTTTGGTATCACAGAAGAAAAGTATCTCTTTATGTTACATTATGTTGCTTAACTACTGTGTTATATTATGTTGCTTAACTACCAAGTTATTCCAGCAAAATAAAATTTATACTGGCTCCTCCTTTTTGACAGACAGAGTGGTGGTGTTGTAATTGTTTGTGGTTATCAACAGATGCTTTACATAGACCTTAACTAATGGTGAAAAGCAAGTTATGTGAGACTGTGTAAAACAAAGTAAAGCAGAAAATGTGTTTTAAATTTACTACACAAACCAAATTTTTGTTATCATACAATTCAGATAAAAATCATTTTTTAATTAGATTTTATTTTTTTGCTTTAGAGAAACCGTTGATTGTAAGATATTATGTATTCAGTACATTACATTTCAAAAGACAATTAAAACACAGGTGGAACATACTGACAGACGGTATACAGGATTATCACAACATCTATCACGACAGTCAGGGTTGGGAGGGTTACTTTTTAAATGTATTCCACTACAGATTACAGAATACATGCTGTAAAATGTAATTTGTAACGTATTCTGTTAGATTACTCAAGATCAGTAATGTATTCTAAATACTTTGGATTACTTCTTCAGCACTGGTAGATTTTTTCACTTGTTTTGACTATAAAAACTCTGCCAGTACAGTAAGACAAAATACACATGTTAAAAATACATTCTCTGAAAAACATAAATATCTTATGCAGTGTTGTTTCTAAAACAAGATCAATCAAACTGATCTTGTTTTAAGGATTTTTAGATATTTTTACAGGAAAACAATAAAAAAATTATCATCAAGAATATGATTTTTGCCCTAATATCAAAGGTCTTACTAGAAAAAAGAAATTATGATCCAACGTGAATTTTCTTGATAAAAAATATGATCGTATCTGGTAACGTGCATGTAAAATGTCTTGAAATAGTATTTTAGCTTAGTGTAAAGCTGACAATTTACACAAGGTTTATTTCTATTTCTTCTGCTCCAAACTTACTTCAAACTTACTTCTTTGTCTGCTCGTATGAATGTAACACATCATAAGAAAGTGTTTCACTGCTGTTCAAATGCACTTTGGATCGCATCATTTATATGTATAAATGTTTTCCATCTGAAAGAACTAAATATTAAATTAAACAAATGAAAATAAAATGCAAAGTAATCTCTTCAGTAATCAAAATACTTTTTGAATGTAACTGTATTCTAATTACAATGATTTAAATTGTAACTGTAGTGGAATACAGTTACTTATATTTTGTGTTTTAAATACGTAATCCCGTTACATGTATTCCGTTACTCCCCAACCCTGCCGACAGTTAATCTGATTCTGAACACACTAGATTCCTCACATAAAATTTAAGAAACGTTATCACATGGAATCTCCTTGGTAGTAAAATGGAATTCAAGGAAACTTTTGTTGCCTTTTACTGTGTAAATATGTAAACGTTTTGTCACTCCTTTTGATGTCCAAACTATGATGTAGTAAAATAGCTTGATGATCATCTAGTGAGAAATAAACACACACACACACACAAAAACTCTGCCAGCAGAGTTTTGCCATGCCATGACGTCTTAAAATAAGAGGACTAGGCACAATTAAGTAGTTAATGAAATATAATATTTTCCAATAAATTTCAACTCTAGAGTCCAGTGATCACATGGTGGTCATGCCTGTTACAATCAGGAGAATATATGATATGATTCAGGGGATGAATCACAAAGAATCATTGTAGGAACAATGCTAAAAATTAACAATAAATTGCACAGGAATTTTTTACAAAAATGACAATTTTTTTCTTGGGGTGACTGTATTCTTGAGATATGAGGTTTTCAATGAATTCAGTGTACCACAGTTCTGCTTTCTCGATTGCTTTAGGCCAAACGGCTTTTAATGCAACATAGATCAGAGGTTCTCAACTGCTTGGTCGCAGGCTTGTTTTGATAGGGTCGCAGTAAGTAGGGAAAAAAACTATGCTAAATGCAAATAATAAACTGCAACTAATTAAAAAAATAAAACCAAATTAGGAAAGCAACATATTTACACTTTATAATGGAAGGAGAAAATCAACTGTTTGCTGATGAGGTCAGAGACATGCGTCCTATCAAACTCTAGTATTTTGGCGCTAGTTGAAGTAGGTAGACGCCAACATGGACAGGTTGCATGACATGCCAAAATGTATTTTGTGTGGTGAATTATTTGGTGCCAAGAGCATGAAACCATTTAAATGACATTTTGTACAACAATTCTGCTACTGTGTTGGCTTGCTACTTGATGTCAAATATAAAATCTAGGTCCTGAAGCAAAACCAGTTGAGATCCACAGAAACAGACAACTAATATACAGTACGCTAAGAGTTTCTTCAACATCATGGAGGTATCTGACCCCGAAATGCCTACTTCAAAACAAGCAGAAAGTTTACAAGACTACCTACTTGCAATCGGTAAACATTTAACATCAAAATCTAGATCTGTTTGGCACCCATGTCCTATGTATGTGATGCCTGTACACTTTCAAGTGTAGCACTTCAAGCACCAAGAACATCAAAACAGGGTTGATAAACTCTGATCTAATACCAGTTGAGATGTCAACCCTTTGGAAAAAGCAGGATTCGTTGAAAAAGGTGCAAGACTGCACATTAAAGTTTCTCCATCTTGAAGTCTTCACTCTCACATCCCTTCAGATGATAGCTGAAGAACCTGAGGGGGAGGAGGAAGAGGAGGAGGGGTTTGATGGTGAGGGCGGAATGTTCCAGAGCACCCATTTACGCTTGCTCTGCCGCTTCTGGGACAAGTAGTCCTCCTTTTCTCGTTCTTTGCGTGCTCTCTGATAGTGGTCATCTTCTTTTAGATACCAAACTGGTGGCCAGCGGTTCTTCTCAAAATATTCTTGGTTCTCTGTCATGCAAATGAAGAAACAATAAAAACATTACTCTACTAATCCCAGGTCAGATTGATCAAAACAAACACATTTTTAGGGGTGCCATTAAATATTGCTATATCGATTAATGATCGGCATGTTATTTTATCAAAATATTTTTGAGGCATTTTGAGTGCTTTCCAATTGACTCAGTTGGCCTCTGTCTAACAGTCAGGCGTAATAGCATTGAGAGACCACAAGAGGGTGATATAAAATGTACTGAAGCCGGTCGTGATCATGATCACACACAGAGGACGAGCTGATGCAGGGCAGCAGATGGCAGTACAAAGTTAAGGAGGTTTTTGTACTTCTTCAAGAATGAACAAAGTGACAGACGAGTTTGCAGGTTAGTGTATGAAACTGGTGTAACTGCGCAAACTGAACGATTAGAAATGGTGACGTTTATTATGCAATTTCTTTGTATGTAGCCTTGAACAGGTTTCTTTCAAGCGGTCAAACCACAAAATTACATACTTATAACTGAAAATACATTGTGTAGACTCCATGAAAGATGCATATACACAATATTTCATCTAACGATGGTTAAAGTAAATAATCTTTGTCCTTTGATAATGATTTGAGTCGCATTTAATGGAAAATTATGCAAGTTGCGCACCATGGCACTTCAAATAAAAAAATAATTGTCTCAAATTTTGGAACTCGCCATGTTTTCTGCCAGACACGTCCGGTGTTCCTTTAATTTACCCTGCCGCTCACACTTTACCAAAGTTGGGTTGAGAATGTTTTTTTTTTTTTTTTTTTTGAAGTTAAAGACTATTTACCTATTGCAAAGAGCAGCCCAATTTATATCTTTATATTTAAAATCCTGATATTTCTCGATAATCATTGGGAAAATCTACCGATTATAAATGCGTGAAAAGGCATTGATCCCAAGCCTACAAATCTTCATGTATTACCTGCTGATTTGGCCCTCATATCCCTGGGGAATTTGCGGCACACGTTGTTGTAGTTGGTGCAGATGTGGTGAAGGCACCAGTCAGTGAGCTGGTAGGCACAGTGGAACTGAAACCAAATGGCATGCAAATTGAGTAGTATCACAGGAATAATTCACCCGAAAATCATCATTTACTCAACGTCATATTGTACCGTACGTTGACATCTTTGTTCTGTGGAACACAAAATGAGATTTTAGGAAACTGTTCATGCTGCTTAACTCCATACAATGAAAGCAAATATTTTGATGGTGTTCTTTTTGGAACTTGACGGCCTCTGGTCTCTATATGTTTTCATTGTATGACAAAGAGTAATTGTCAAACTTCTTTAAAATATCCTTTTTTTTCTCTCTCTCTCTCTACGGAAGAAAGAAATCCATATGGGTTTGGAACAACATGATGGTGAGTAAATTATGACACAATGTTTATTTTTGGGTGAACTATTCCTTTAATATCATAAAACCTTGCTGTTTGGTTTCATTATTACATCAACAGAACTGTCTACAGAACTACACTTTTCATTATGGAGAGTTCCCAAGATTCTAGAGTGGGGGATTTACAGTGTTCCTAAGACTCATTAGCACAGCAAGTGACTGAGCTTCAGCAGTCAGGCATGACAGTAAGAACCATGTGAGCTGTCACAAAAACAGCACAGAAAAATTGTGAGTTTACACCAAATCCAAGAGCAGGACAGGGCTTACAGCAATGTTTGCAGGAAACTGCGCTTGGACACTCTTAGGCAAATTTCTTTCTCAGCCCTGCAGATTTTATGCTTCTTTAGTAAACTGTATTTAATTTATTTTAAATGCCAGCAATCAGGTTGCTACAAAAAACAAAAAAAAAAAAAAAAAAAATGATTACCACATACAGCAGGTGGGCTAATTAAAAAAGAAAACCCTCACTTGATACATATGTAATTATAAATATGCCCTGCATAAAATATATGCACAACATTTACAGCCAAATGATTTCATGTGTGTTTGCACTTGAAGTTTTACCTGAGCCATTTCCAGATATACTAGCACATCTCCATCTATGTCTGTGCCAGTGGCAGATGCCTCCTTCAGAACCGTAACAGTATGAAGCTCTGCAGTAAAATACATTTATTACAGCACTTCTTTTTCTCAACATTCAGAGAGAACAAATGTAATACATATATGCAGGGTTGGGGAGTAACGGAAAACATGAAACTTGATTACGAATTTAAAATACAAAATATTTGTAACTACATTCCACTACAGTTACAACTGAAATCGCTGGTAATCAAAATACAGTTACATTGATTACTGAAGAGATTAATTATTGTTATTTATTTCATGTAGTATTTAGTCTATTCAGTTGGAAAATATTTACCTGTATAAATGATGCGATCAGAAGATGCCCTTGTGTACATTCTGTGGGGTTTTGAAGCAAGTTTGGAGCAGCAGAAATAGTTAACCTTGTGTAAATTGCCATGTGAACATTTAGCTTTATGCTAAGCTAAAATGCTATTTCTAGCCATTTTACATCCACCTGTTACCAGGCACCATTATATATTTTTTTCCATCAAGAAAATCCATGTTAGATCTTTTTTCTTCTTCTTCTTCTAGTAAGACATTTGATATTAGGGCAATGATGTACTGCAAAAATCGTATTCTTGATGCAAATTTTGTATTGTTTTCCTGTAAAAATATCTGAAAATCCTTAAATCAAGATATATTTGCATTATCTTGTTTTAGAAGCAACACTGCATAAGATATTTAGGCTTTTTTAGTCTTACTGTACTGGCAGAATTTTTTTTTTTTTTTTTTTTACTTATTAACTTATTTATAGTCAAAACATGTAAATAAATCTGCCAGTGCTGAAGAAGTAATCCAAAGTATTTGTATTACGTTACTGACCTTGATTAATCTAACAGGATACGTTACAAATTACATTTTACAGCATGTATTCTGTAATCTGTAGTGGAATACATTTTAAGAGTAACCCTCCCAACCCTGCATATATGACAATTCAATACATATTGTCAGTATCATAAAATAAATCTTTACTGCAAGACACAATTCATAATGATTCATGAGGTTTAAAAGACTGTATGGATTTTGTTTGCTGTGGTCACATTATCATACTTCACACTTTTCCATCTAGCGATTGCTTCTACCTGATTTAAAACTTCTTTTTTTTTTTAAATCCAGAAAGCTAGGAGAGGATAAAAATTAAACTTGAGTTTTTAAGTTTAAAGTTTAACTTTATGGCACTTGTTAGACCTTGTGTTCATTAATGGGAAGATAATAAATCATTAGACCTGTGAGGGCAACCAGGTGAGGCAGGCAGAGGCGATTGGCCAAAATAATGAGCTCCATGGCATCCAGGTCAGGTCTAGAACAGAAGCGTCCCGTGTAGAGATATTCCAGCACTGCCTGCATACTACTACGGGTTGTGTTCGGGAACAACACCTGTGGAACAGCAACAAGAAGGGGACAATGTAGTATAGCAACACAAAATGACTTGGTTTATGTTGAATTATAGTTAGGAAAACCACATTTTTTGAGAATAACATTTAACATTTTGACACTATACAAAGATAGTGTAGACACGGTCTACATTATCGATAACCATAAAGAAGACTCAGGCCTTCCCAAGCACCTCATAGTACACATTTTCCCAAACAATTCAATTGATTTTGAGAAGGTAACAATAAATGCTCTATATGCAGCACTCACCTCTTTAGTACAGCTTTCGACAAATGGCCCACCAAACATGGCTGCCATCCAATCACAGCTTGAAATAAGCAGTGGTTTGTGAGCTTGAACGGTGCCATCATCCAGTTTAAACACCACATCTGGGTTTAAAGGAAAACATCTTTATTGCAGGACACAATCAATGTAGTAAAGATAAGCTTTACTACGCTAATCTCGAGAAAAAAATAATTTAAAAATTATATATATATATATATATATATATATATATATATATATATATATATATATATATATATACACACACACACACACACATTAATTCTAGGTAGCTTCTGGATTTCTAGATACATTTTACAATGTTTGTTAAATGAAACAATTTTGGCAATTTACACACACCTGAGAATGTTCCTTTAGCCAGGCATTCCTTCATCCGATTGGTCCGTCGCACGTGGAAAGCCTTTGTGATCTCCTGATTCATGAAGGCCTCATTGTTGAGGATGTTGGCGACCATCATGCGTAGATCAAACACCTCCAGCAGCTCAGCTATATGAGCGATATGCATCAGATCCTTCTCATGTTCGTCCAACTGTCCTGTGTACAGGTAACGCATCACCACGCAAAACGGCCCAAGCGACACCGAAGGGTCCATATGTACCACCGTCATCGGCCGAGAAATGAACGCAACGGGGTCTTGCACCGTTTCTCTATTGATGCTTACGAAAGCACGCCCCAATGAACACAACAGCCTTCCTCCACGACCGCTCTCCAGGATCCCATCTGAGTCAGTCCCAATCCCAATGCTATCTTCATCGCTGCTCTCACACATATCAAAGCTGGCTGCCCGAGCAGGGGGCTTGTGTCCCGGAGGTTGCCTGCCTTTTGCCTCAGCTTTCACATCCTGGAGGAAAAGGTCATAGAATTTAGAGGAGGCTGTTGCAAGGTAGACCTTATGAGCAAAGACCCTCTGGTGCTCTTGGAGGACCAGAACCACATCAGCACATAGTGGCTCCTCCAGCAACCGGCCCGGGGGCTCCTCGGTGGTGGAGGGGGGTGCCGGGATGGTTATGATGGGTGGGGGAGGCTTGGGAGGCAGAAAAGGCACCTGCAAGAGGGGCCTTTGGACGTCCCGTAAGTGAGACTTCCAGAACTGTAGGTGGCGCCGTGAGATGAGTGCAGCACGGATGGCGTTGTCAAACACGTCCTTAACTCCAAACTGAGCCACTACGCTGGTCTCGTAGTACAGTACGCCCAGCTCTTTGGCCACCTCTCGACCCTTCTCAGGAGGAAGAATCTCATTGGCTTTGATGGGTCTGCAAGTTTGATTCATGGAGAAAAGTCAACAAAGGACAAAAAAATCTGTATAGTCAACAACTGAGTGAAACATGATATTTCTAAATATTTTATAATGAAAAAAAAAAGTATTAATTTCATCCTGTGGGAATTGATTGGATTGTGAAGTGTGCATTCTATACCAGAATGAAGCCATACCTGAATGCAAATTTTCCATCAATTTCACTCTAAGGAGAACCCTTCTGAAACACCACCAGCACCCACCTTTGTCTAGGTTTATTGGTTGGGACGTGGAGATTGAAGGTTAAGTGCACCCTCAAGAGCATCACAATAATTACGCTTTTTTTTTTTTTTTCAAATCTATCGTTTGTGCTATTTTTTGGGAAAATCATGCACTGATGAATCGAACACAGTAGGGCTGGGTATTGATTCAGATTTCCTGATTTGATTTGATTCCAATTCACAAGCTCTCAATTCAATTCAATTCCACTGCAAAAAAGTGATTTTCAAGACAAGTATTTTTGTCTTGTTTTCCAGTAAAAATATCCAAATGTTCGTAAAACATGATTTATTTACTTGATAAGCAAACTGTCATAAGATTTTAAGTCTTGTTTTGAGAGAAATCTAATCAAATTTAGTGAGATTTATGCTTAAAACAAGAAAAAACTGTTTGCCAATTGGGTAAGAAAAATAAACTTAATTCAAAAAGAAATCAAGTTCATTTTGCTTACCCCACTGGCAGATTTTTTTCTTGTTTTAAGTCTAAAGTTCACTAAATTGCCAGATTTATCTTAAAACAAGACTTAATATCTTATCCCATTTTGCTTGACAATTATATAAATCATGTTTCAAGAATGTTTAGTTAATTTTACAGGAAAACAAGACAAAAATAATTAAATCATTTTTTGCAGTGTCCGATCTCGATTAGATTAGATTCATATGGGTACATTTCTATTACATTGTCCATTTTGCTTGCATATAAAATAAATTCTCTCTCAGTTAATGCTCTTTATTATAAAGTAACCTTCTAGGCATCTCATCTAGGTACAATTTGAAAATGTGTATTTTACAAATTACATTTTATTATTAGTTTTTCATCAAATTGGTCACATTTTAGCTTTTGAATATTTCTTTTTTTAATTCAGTCTATTCCACCAATTAATGTCATGAAATTGCATATATTATGTCACATACACTGATGAGCCAAAACATTGACCACTCACAGATGAAGCGAATAATGTTGATCATCACCTAACAAGGCCACGTCAAGGTCTGGGTAGATTAGATGGTAAGCGAACAATCAGTTGTTGTAGTTAACATGTTGAATGCAGGAGAAATGGGCAGGAGTAAAGACCTGAGCGACTCTGACAAGGGCCAAATTGTTATGGCCAGATGACTGAGTCAGAGCAGCAGTGCTGAGTACCTACCGACAGTGGTCCGAGGAGGGACGAACCACAAACTGGTGACAGGGTGTTGGGTGCCCAAGGCTCACTGATGCACGAGGGCAACAAAGGCTATCCCGTCTGATCCGAACTGACAGAAGGTCTACTGTGGCACAAGTCACAGAAAATTTTAATGATTGTTACGGGAGGAATGCGTCTCAACACACAGTGCATCGCACCTGCTGCTGACCAGTCAGAGTGCCAATGATGACCCCTGTCCACCGTCGAATGTGCCTCCAATGGGCACGCGAGAATTGGAACTGGACGTTGGAGCAGTGGAAGAAGGTCGCCTGGTCTAATGAGTCCCGTTTTCTTTTCACTTTTACCCACCCCTAACAGTAAGACCAGGAATGTCTATCATAGGATGACCAGATTCCTGCTTGTGGAAAATGGGACAGCCGCCTCCCAGCAAAAATTAAATTGATGTATCCTTACCTAGGCGCAGATCAATGTGAAGCAGAGGGTGCAACCACATCAAACTGAGAGCAGGGATTCTGGAGTAGAAGTGTTTGAGGCTGCTCTGAATGTCTTTCCACTCTGGGATGTCTCTCAGTAGGGCCCACTCATGTTTTTCTGTGTTCTCTAATGAGTGGCTCCAATTATGGAGGTAATCCACCAATGCTGAATAAAGGTTTCAAATTATCCGCTCACATGTCACCAGCTTGAACCAGGGCATCCAACTGCTTTTTAATGTCAGAGGGTATGAATGATTCCTCCAGTCTGGCCTGCAAGACTTTTCTCAGGTCATGAATGTGCAAAGCCACTTCTGTGGCTGATATATGATCTTGCTCTACTATCTCCAGCGAATGGTTAAAAGTGTCTGTTTGCTTGAGTGTGAAGCCAATCCAAAGTTTAATGCAAGGATCACTGAAAATGTCTCTTAGAAACTTTGGGCATTTTTATTGAGAAAGAAAGTATGCATGCAGACCACTGAAAATGTGCAGTATTCTTTCAAGAGCTGGATCAAGAGAGAGAAAATGTGTGTTGCCATGCTGCAGTAATTTCTGATAGTTCAGCTGCTCAAAAGTGAGTACGTTGCATATGACAGCTTCAGAATTGGTGCGGATCATACAATTTCTTGATCAATTTCGCAGTGGAGTCAGCCGAACGAAAATACGGCCGTGCTCAACAGAATGATAGTTAAAAGTCCTTCACTTGCGTACACCTTGTCAGATTCAGAACTTTGCTTCACACACAAAAAAAACCCAAAAAAAACACTTGGTATGGCACACTTTTAGCAGCATCCACACGCTTTTTTGTATGAACATGCTGCACAATGTTGGTGCAGTCTCCATGGGCGATGGAAAAGCGAGCTCCACAAATCTCACACCTCACTTTACTAGGCTCTGTCTGTAACTCCTTTTTTTTTTTTTTTTAGAAATGTACACTCTTTCTGAAGATCCTCATTAAATGTACATGCATGCTTAGATGAAATTGCAGCTGGAAAAATGTCAGCGGTGTGCTCTTTAAAAACTGACTCTTCAATCAGTTTACTAACTGGACATCTATTGATAGGGGATTGTGATTGGATAGTTTAATCCAATCATGTACTTCAAATAACATGGTGTGATTTTATTGGTTTTAAAAGCTGTATCCTTGGTTACCTTTGATTAGAATACTCACGTGACTGAGAAAGTCGCATAGGCGATAGAGAAATTTTAAGAGAGGGGAAATACGGGACAAAACACGATTTTTTCAGAATAAGTCGGGACACTAAAAAAAGTGCTTTAATATGGGACTGTCCTGGGAAAAACGGGAAGTCTAGCCAACCTAGTCTATCAAGAAAGTACATTTTGATTTCATGTTGACTTTAATGCTCATGTTGAACATTCAGTCTTCAAGAATAGTTTGCCTTAGACAAAATGTCCAACATTCATGCTACTCCCAACACTCTTAAAGTCTAAAAGAACAACAATTCACCTTGCAAGAGGTCTCCGAGCCCTGTTAACAGCCTCTAAGTCAGCATAGCGCAGGTCTAACTGGCATCCAACCAGGATGACTGGGGCACGAGGGCAGAAGTGCTTGATCTCTGGGTACCACATTGTCTTCACATGAAACAGAGAATTGGGGTTGGCGATGGAGAAGCACAGGACCACCACGTCTGACCTAGTGTTCAGACACAAAATACCAGACAACATCAAATCACATAACTCAAGAACATATCACTGAAAAATTACCCAAAATGTCACATAACTCACTATAGGAGGAAAGAGTGAGCAAAAAATCATTGTATTTGGACACAGCTCAAGACTATTGTGCATTTTGTATGACATTACATACACATCACGTCCCAAATGACAGAAAAGAAAAAAAAAAAAAAAACATACTTGAAATCCAGTCTGACCATTAAGATAATACATATGTGGGTAAAAAAAATGGAGAAATGTTGCTGAGAGACATTTCATATTTTACCACCAAAAATGCAAATTACCCATATTACTGTTATACAGCCTTTTTGATTATGTCACCCAAAACTCCTACTCCATTTTCAATGACCCCATTTACACCTGGTATTAAGATGCATTTTGGGTGATCGCATCACATGTAATCAGCGCTAAATACAGGTCTAAACAGGATCAGATCTCAAAAACGACATACGAATGTGGTCAAAAATGCATGTAACCACGTTTATTTTGAGGTGTAAAGGCTAATTCGTCATGTATGCATCCTGGCAGCAGTGAAGTGCCATCCCTCACCTGTCAATCAACCGCTGCGCTTAAACAAGTGTTTAAACTTTGCCGGTTACAAGCAAATTTAAAAGGAAAAAGACATCTTATTGGAAAATTTTAAAAAGCGGATACATATACAAGCACCAGAACTTCATAGATCTCCTTTAGTGTGTCTGATATCAACACAGATGACAAGCACGAACACCTGAAGCTCTTTTAATATAGGTAATCCACAAAAATAATGGATAATTGTGCTTGACATGTTGCGTTTGTTTAGATTAAATTTCAACCATATCTGGGAGAAACAGCGCCCAGGTTTTCTTTGTCTTTTCTGACATTGTTGTGCTTTTATATCATGCAGTAACACAATGACATAGTGACTAATGTAGGTCATCATGAAACAGAGACCCTCCCCTCCAAATCCAATCCCGAGTGGTCACAGGAGACGCATTTAAGTGACCAGGTGTAAACAGTGATGTATGTCACCTGACCACATGTGATCGGATCACCCGAGACACATCTTAAGACCAGGGGCCTTATGTATAAAATTCTGCATAGATTTCATCCTAAAAGTGTGCCTAGTGTGTTACGCCAAAACCTGCACAAATTTCACTTTATAAATCCCAGCTAGCGGAAGATTGTTCATACATGCACGTGATTTATTCCCCACCCCGTCTCCTCCCCGAAATAACCATATATGGAGTGTACAACGCCTGTTTTTACTATGCGTAACCTCCTTTACATACAACTACCATATGCATATCGCCACCCAGACACGTGACTACCGAGTTTAACGGTATAAGAACACGGGAGATAATACATTCTTAATGCCTCACGTGCCCATAAATTAGATGCTGGTGCTAAAAATCATTTCTTAATCTTTGTCTTTTTTTAATGTAAAATATCTAGACATCTTTTAAACAAGATCTGTTAACCTGAGAAACATATATTTTTTTAAATATTAACTTGTTTTCAGGGAATATATCCTGTCCCTGGACAATTTTTTTTATTGTTGCAAGCATAAATTTATGCAATATTGCTTTTCAGAATAAAAATAAATAAATAAATCATTTTAAGGGTGTTTTAAAGAGAAGTTAAATATTTAATACTGGAAACTAAACAAGGATTATAAAATTATGTGTGCAGTGTTAAACTACTGTCTGACATAATTGGATTACTAAAAGAGCTTTTAAAAATTAAATATGCAAGCTTACCTTTTGTTTTGTTTTTGACTGGCTGTGCATCCACTATCAATATTTATTACAGCTTATACAGAATGCCTTTTCAATTAGTTACATTAAATTAATATAGCCTAATATTAGCTGGATAACGATGAATTTTGATTCAAGTGCTTAACTACATAATTTTTTATTGTAAATGTTGTGTATTTAATGAAAAGCAGAGTATATAATCAGTCCATTCCATTCATTACTTGTCCAGCTGGAGTCGCCAATTCACACACAGCGGTAAAAGAGATCGTACGGTGGTGCGCACATTTTCCCGTCAAGTTTACTTTTTATAAATATCATCGTGAGCTTGAGAAGTGGCGTGCGCAACATTTTTGTGCATACGCAACGTTTATACATGAGGCCCCAGGTGTAAACGGGGTCAATGTGTCTTAAACTCTTCAGAATTGAAAGCTATATCAACCATTTAAAAATGTCATTACAGTTCCAGCCAGGTCTCCTAAGCAACCAAATTGGCCCGGTTGCTAGGGAGGGTAGAGTCACATGGCGTAACCTCCTCATGGTCACTATAATGTGTGGTTCTCGCTCTCGGTGTGGCGTGTGGTGAGCTGTGCATGGATGCTGCGGAGAATAGCGTGAAGCCTCTACACACGCTACGTCTCCGCGGTAACACGCTCAACAAGCCACGTGATAAGATGCTCAGTCTGAAGGTCTCAGATGCGGAGGCAACTGAGATTCGTCTTCTGTCACCCGGATTGAGGTGAGTCACTATGCCACCACGAGGACTTAGAGCGCATTGGGAATTGGGCATTCCAAATTGGGGAGAAAAATCCAAAAAATAAAAATAAAAAATCATTACAGTTTGTTTTCCTTGAAAAAAATTATTACTTTCTTTTTTTAAAGAATAAGCATCTAGATTTCACCCGGGTCTTTTTTTGACCCACATATGCATTTTAGTGGGGTGAAGTTGTATATCCATTATAGGGTGAAAGCACATATGGATGTGAGTTAGATTGGTTTTCTAAATGTTGAAAGTTGGATTTTGCTGTTCAAACTACAAAATACTAAATACACTTCAGTCAGATGTGCAAAAAAAAAAAAAAAAAGTCTGATTTTTTTGCAGCCTGTCTGAACAAAACCAAAGTCTCTAGGAAGTGGTTTATTTTCCAATAAAGAAACTCACCTGCCATATGCAAATCGGCGGTCTTTGTGGTGATCTCCAAAGGTGTCCCATAACCGAAGAGACACGCTTACATCATCCACTACATCTCTAGAGCGCTCCAGAACCTTAAAAATACAATGATTGGATTTGTGAGCACTAAAGACTACATATTTCATACAATTGAAATGACAGTAGTGAGAGAGAGAGAAAAAAAAAAGCAAACCTCTTGGCATACTCTGTACTGGTCAATGGCCCAGACAGTAGGCACATGCGTGGCGAGCAGCTGGTACTGTGTTAGAGTGGCGTTGCATGCTCGGGCACAGATCAGTCGCGTTTTGCCCACGGCATTGTCGCCCACCACTACACATTTAATGGTCTCGACATTAGGCCTCTCATAGTCCATGTCAGTATCTTTAAACTGGGACCTAAAAGCAATGGTTAAATACACATAACTCAGAAACATACAACGCTAGAGAAATCTAAATGAAAACATAACTCAGAAAAAGTGGTAAAACATTAACTCACCAAGTCGTTCCAAACCGTATGACTTTCTTTCTTGTGTGGAACTCGAAAACAGTCATTTGTCAGAATGTCCAAGCTGCTTTCTTTCCATGCAATGAAAGTGAATGGTGACCAGGAGTTTTCCCGATGGGCCGGCCGCGAAACAGGGCCGAATGGGCTGCGATAAGCTGAAATGGGCCGCCGCGTTATACAGAACGGGCCACAAAACAGCGCCGCGATATGCCGAAGGGGGCAGCGATATGCAGAAAAGGACAGCGGACTTCCCCCACCACTTTTGGGCCAGCTTCTATGTAAAATCCCGGGGCGATTTCTCTTTGTATGGAAAAGCGCAGCTCGGACATTCTACTAAATATCTCCTTTTGTGTTCCACAAAAGAAAGCAATATAGGTTTTGAAAGAGAGTGAGTAAATTATGACAGAATTTTCATTTTCATTAACTTGTCCAATTCAACAGTATGATACTGTAAATTATGTGTGCAGAAGCACACTTTTTCATTGTCATTTAATGGCAATAAAAGCGACCATGAACTGTATATAAATAAAAATAGGTAGTATAACAGCTTGTGGTAAAAGTAAATTTGATCAAAATCCACATTTGACCAATTCTATTCTCACACACCATGATTTGTCGCTAAAACTAATTTGTTGCTCACAAATTTGCATGCAAGGCAGATGTTTACGAGTACATGAATAACATGTCTCAAAAAACCTAAATAGACAACATTTTCGGGTATCATATGTTGGTGTCTAGGAGGGCAGCTTCAGCCAATGATGCCCAAAAAATATTGTCTAGATAGGTAGCTCACTAGGATTTGAGACACAACCACTGTCTTCACCCTTAAGTTATGTAACGCTCCTTATGCCAACAATGACCTGCTCAAAGGGGCCATACGTTTACACAATTGCATACTATATGAATGCATAACTTACCGAAGTGAACTGAAGGGAAGCATTGGGTTGGCAGACGTTTGTGAGCTCAGAGACGACGATGTTGTTAAAATGTCCATTGGCTGCTACGAGCACCTGAAGCAACTTCATTTTCCCAGCGGAGACGCAAAAGATCAGGATTGTTGTACGCAGTTTACAGCAACGAGACACAAACTAGACAATTTTACCTCAAGGTATGCTAGTTTTTCACCTCCTCTGAATAAATCACACAGATATAATCAGCAGAAACTCGCGTCGTTTGGAGGTTTCTGATTCGTGACATTCCCGGTGTTGGTAGAGTTCGCTTCCGCATGTGGGCAGTGCCAGCTGACGCACCGCACAAAACCAACCCATTCAGACAACTTAGTGCTTTAGGGTTTGAGTAAGAATGCATACGACAGATTCTTGTGATTTATATTTATTAGAAAACATAATCTGTGCCTTATCTTTTTCCTTCACGAAAAACATTAAAATATTGTGGAGTGATAGGGAAAATTCTATTAATAAAATTTGCTAATTGAGGTTGGATGACATAAGTACTTATTATAAATTATTCCATGAGCAGTATATTACGGCATAGGAAAAGCGACGAATGTGCTTAATGGTAATACAATAACTGATAATGGTAAATCATTGAATAATGATGATCAATTAATCAAATGTATAACCATCACCCCCACGTTTCCCCCTTTAGATAATCATTCACTCACGTTTAACCATCAAGACGTTGTCCCGTCTCTATTTTCATCAACCTCTGAATTATCACACGTTGCATTATCACCTGCAGCTATGCAAATTAGATGGGCGTATTTCAGTGTGTCACATTTCATTGGTTTTGCGGGCTGTTGCATGCTACAATAAAAATGATTGTGAATATGAACATGATGATCTTACACTGAGAATAATACATTACGGCATGTCTACACACTTGGAGGAGTTCGTTCCAGCTCGTTTTCTGCTTTCATTCATGTATCAACCAGTGAAATTGAATGTGGCACACTGAAGTACGCCCATCTAATTTGCATAGTCACAAGGTGATAATACAACGTATTTTTTATATACCTGAAAAATACAGTAGGCCTACATTTTCTGGAAAAGGCTGTATTTGTGGGCGTAATGTCAAAAATGACCTTTATTAATATGACCATGGACTACATAGACTCAATAATAAGCAAAAACTGTCTAGGTAGGTAGCTCAATAGGTCCAGCACATTCCACAGATGCTCAGTCGGATTGAGATCTGGGGAATTTGGAGGCCAGGGCGACACCTTTAACTCTTCATCATATTTCTCAAATCATTCCCAAATAAAGTGTGCAGTGTGGCAGATCGCATTTTCCTGCTGAAAGAGGCCACTGCCATCAGGGAATACCATTGCCATGAAGGGGTGTACCTGGTCTGCAACAATGTTTAGGTAGGTGGTACATGTCAAACTGATGTTCACATGAATGGTCGGTCCTAGGGTTTCCCAGCACAACGTTGCCCAGAGCGTCACACTCCCTCCACCGGCTTGTCGTCTTCCCACAGTGTATCCTGGTGCCATCACTGGTAACCACAGCCGTCCACGTGATGTAAAAGAACTCATCGGACCAGACAACCTTCTTCTACTGCTCCAAGTTCCAGTTCCGATGCTCGTGCGCCCATTGTAGGCGCTTTCGACTGTGGACAGGGGTCATCATGGGCTTTCTGACCGGTCTGCGGCTAGGCAGCCCCATACGTATGATGGTGCGATGCACTGTGTGTTGTGACACATTCCTCCCATAACCATCATTAAAATCTTCTGTGACTTGTGCCACAGTAGACCTTCTGTCGGTTCGGACCAAACGGGAGAGCATTCATTGCCCTCACACATCGATGAGCCTTGGGCGTCCAACACCCTATTGCCGGTTTGTGTTTTGTCCCTCCTCGGACCACTGTCGGTAGCATAGTTGTATTACGGACTGGGCCAGTGGGGCCAGTGCCCAGGGGCCCTTGACTACCAGGGGCCCAGGGAGGGGGGGCCTGGGCTGCAAGGACTGGCAGCCCATCAACTTTGAAATCAAATGTTTATATACAATTGAATATGTGGCCACCACAGCTGTCAGCCTATACAAGGCCCCCTCAATATGGCCCTGTGATTATGAGGGCCCTAAAAAAAAATTGGTCCCGGGGCCCTTGCTAGTCATAATCCGCCCCTGGTCAGTAGGTACTCACCACTACTGACCGGGAGCACCTCACAAGCCTTGCTGTTTCATGGATCCTCTGACCCAGTCGTCTGGCCATAACAATCTTTTTTAAGTCACTCAGGTCTTTACTCCTGCCCATTTCTCCTGCATTCAACATGCTGACTATGAGAACTGATTGTTCGCTTACCATCTAATCTACACAGACCTTGACATGTGGCCTTGTTTGGAAATGATCAAAATTATCCGCTTCACCTGTAAGTGGTCATTATGTTTTGGCTCATCAGAGTATGTTTACAGCAACTAGACCCAAAGTAGATATTAAAAAGAATAATCCTTGTGTCTTTTTATATTTATTCTAATTTGAGGTTCTGAATAGAAATTTGCCTATGTCATCATAGACTGATAGGATTCATGTAAATCTAAATAACCGAGCTCTTTACCGGCACTCCATCAAGCTCAGATTACAACGTGGGTGGCATTGACTTGTCATTAGGCCATCCAGCAGTCCCAGAAGAGCCTGTTTAACACCCTGACTGCTCCTCTTCCTCTCCTCTCCATTAAACTCCTTTTATATATATATATATATATATATATATATATATATATATATATATATATATATATACTTTTATGCATTTATTCAGTGTGTGGTCTTTGACTTCATGAGGAAGTTCAAGAGGTAGTTCACCCAAAACTGAAAATTATGCCACAAAAGATGTTAGTCTACGTTAATCTCAGCCACCAAAAAAACATTCCGCATATCTCCTTTTATGTTCCAAGGAAGAAATTCAGGTTTGGAACAACATGAAGGTGAGTAAATAATGTTATTATTATTATTATTGGGTGAACTATCCATATAATCGCTGGTTTGTTATGACCATTAAGCACACTATTAGGATATGTTTCAAAAGATTAACATGAGTTCAATCAACTGTATCTTTTTCCTAGGTAATCCACCCTGAGAAATATTCACTGGAGTAAAAAGTGTGACAACTTGCCCTTGTCTCTCCTATATGTGTTGTATATAACAATACTCAAACAAGTGCACACATTGTTAACACACATGTAGATTTAGATTTTAAAATGTAGACATGTTTGTATAGATGCTGATGGATTCTGAGATTGCAGACATTTACTGAGGTTGTGCTGCAAACATGTTTACATATTCTGCTCAATATCATCCAACTTGATCTATGAAATAAATACTGCGGGTGATGACAGCACAATTACAGTCTGGCTTTTTCCAGACATAAGCTAACTTTTGTTTTTGAACAATGTCACATAAAAGACAAATGATTGATTAGCATTTTCATTTGATCTGATAGTCAATAGATTATTGGAAAATAACCCCAAGAAACATGCTTAAAAAACAATCATTGTGGTTTTAAAGAATAGGTTACAATAGCTTTTTAAAAATGTTTTAACCCATCAAGCATTTAAGAGAACAATTAAGTTTTGCCAAAAAAAGTTCTCCTCTCATTTATATACAGTAACTAATTTATATACAAATTTAATGGACTGTTGTTTTAGCAAGTCCAATGCTTTTCCAACTTTTTCTCCCAAAAAGAAAAAATGTCATTACACACAATATCAAAAGTCACTTAGCTGAGACAGACCATTTGTATTAAAGGTACATTTCACCCAAAAATGAAAATTCTCTCATCATTTACTCACTCTCATGCAATCCCAGATGCCTATGTCATGAACTTTCTGTCTTCTGCTGAACACAAATGAATATTTTTAGAAAAATATTTCAGCTCTGTGCAACTGACAATGAATGCAACTGAATGGTGGCCAGAACTTTGAAGGTCCAAAAAGCATATAAAAGCAGTATAAAAGTAATCCATATGACTCCAGTGGTTAAATCCATGTCTTCAGAAGCGATATGATAGGTGTGGGTGAGAAACACATCAAAAAAAATTTTTCCTCCCTACATCCTTCCTCCCAGTAGGGATTAGCGATTCACAAAGAATGTGAATCGACAAAAAAAAAAAAAAAAAAAAAAAAAAAAGAAGAATCTGAAAGTGGAGATTTATAGTAAAAAATAATTCAAATATTGATCTGTTTCTCACCCATTATCATATCACTTCTGAAGACATGGATTTAACCACTGGAGTCTTTTATGCTTTTTATGCTATTATGGATTACTTTTAAGCTGACTTTATATGCTTTTTGGACCTTCAAAGTTCTGGCCATAATTCACTTGCATTGTATGGACCTAAAGAGCAGAGATATTCTTCTAAAAATCTTCCTTTGTGTTCTGTAGAAGAAAATCATACACATCTGGGATGGTATGAGGGTGAGTAAATGATGAGATCATTTTCATTTTTGGGTGAAATGTACCTTTAAAATGAATGGGAGTAATTGGAAAGTGTAATATTGTGGGTCTAGAAAATGAAGTCTCACCTTACAGGTAAAACAGTCAGTCACCATTTTGATAGAAATATCGCATTTCAGTTAACTCAAGAACACGCATGCACATTAGCCTCAAAAATTGTGTTTTTTTTTAGCCTGATCTGAGCTAAAGCAGCACAATTTACGATTCAGATGTTATCAGATTTTACTGCTGATTTGAAATATGTTATTTGATCATATTCTTGACCAACCATTTTAGGGATTTCAGTTGTTTTCTATTCAAGTAGATTGGAGCTGTACTTGTATACCACATGTATCCATAGAAAATAGCTGCCCGGGAATTTTCCCAAAATGTCAGCCAAGTGGCCTGACTGAAAGCGACTTTGATTTAAACCCATTTGTTAATCAAGACTCCAGAACACAAAAACATGTTTTGACATACTGTATATGCAACATAGTTTGATGAAGTTTCCTTTTTAAAATGGCAAGTAGTCAAAAGTGACCCCAATTGAAGAATCCCCTTTAAATGTATTATTTGTTCTACTCATTGTTACTGTGTTATTTAAATAAAGATGTGGGAGTGAGCTTTTCTAGTCTACTTTGGCGGTATTTAATAGGTTTTGTGGGCGTCTGTGTGAACAAAGGTAATAAAACTGAAATAGCTGTGTCTCCAGACCCCCTCCACAAAACCAGTAAGTGCTTTGATCACTATCAGTGTAATTAACCCTTTAAACACCCCCCCCCCAACGTGGAAATTTCTTAAGGCTAATGAAATTCGTCATGGAAAACACATCATTTCCTCTAAACTCTCTTTCCTACATTCATGACCAGATCACTGATAAAACTTTTTAGCTCAGGTAACACAAATACATTAAAAATGGGGGAATGGAAGTTTATTCAGTTATATAACCAGTTCTGACAAGCTACATTTTTTCAATCACTTCTACCTTTTGAAACATTACCTGCACCAGGTGTCAAAAACTCTCTGAACTCGGTTTTAGAACAACAGCCAAAAGCAACAAATGAGAAAGACCGTGAAATGAAAACAAAACCAAACACAATGTTGCATTATTTTATTCAAAGAAGCTACAGTTGAAGTCAGAAGTTTACATACACCTTAGCCAAATACATTTAAACTCAGTTTTTCACAATTCCTGACATTTAATCGTAAAACCTTTCCCTGTCTTAGGTCAGTTAGGATCACTACTTTATTTTAAGAATGTGAAATGTCAGAATAATTGTAGAGAATGATTTATTTCAGCTTTTATTTCTTTCATCACATTCCCAGTGTGTCAGAAGTTTACATACACTTTGTTAGTATTTGGTAGCATTGCCTTTAAATTGTTTAACTTGGGTCAAACATTTTGGGTAGCCTTCCACAAGCTTCTGACAATAAGTTGCTGGAATTTTGGCCCATTCCTCCAGACAGATCTGGTGTAACTGAGTCAAGTTTGTAGACCTCCTTGCTCGCACACGCTTTTTCAGTTCTGCCCACAATCGGATTGAGGTCAGGACTTTGTGATGGCCGCTCCAATACCTTGACTTTGTTGTCCTTAAGCCATTTTGCCACAACTTTGGAGGTATGCTTGGGGTCATTGTCCATTTGGAAGACCCATTTGCGATGAGCTTTAACATCATGGCTGATGTCTTGAGATGTTGCTTCAATATATCCACATTATATTCCTTCCTCATTATGCCATCTATTTTGTGAAGTGCACCAGTCCCTCCTGCAGCAAAGCACCCCCACAACATGATGCTGCCTCCCCCATGCTTCACAGTGGGGATGGTGTTCTTCGGATTGCAAGCCTCACCCTTTTTCCTCCAAACATAACGGTCATTATGGCCAAACAGTTCAATATTTGTTTCATTAGAGTAGAGGAAATTCTTTGTCCCCATGTGTACTTGCAAACTGTAGTCTGGCTTTTTTATGGTAGTTTTGGAGCAGTCTTTCAGGTTATGTCAATATAGGACTCGTTTTACTGTGGATATAGATACTGGTCTACCTGTTTCCTCCAGCATATTCACAAGGTCTTTCTGGGATTGATTTTTGCACCAAACTACGTTCATCTCTAGGAGACAGAATGCTTCTTCCTGAGCAGTATGATGGCTGCGTGGTACCATGGTGTTTATACTTGCATACTATTGTTTGTACAGATGAACGTGGTACCTTCAGGCATTTGGAAATTGCTCCCAAGGATGAACCAGACTTGTGGAGGTCCACAATTTTTTTTCTTTGGTCTTGGCTGATTTCTTTTGATTTTCCCATGATGTCAAGCAAAGAGGCACTGAGTTTGAAGGTAGGCCTTAAAATACATCAGCACACCTCCTATCAGAAGCTAATTGTCTAAAGGCTTGACATAATTTTCTGGAATTTTCCAAGCTGCTTAAAGCCACAGTTAACTTGGTGAATGTAAACTTCTGACCAACTGGAATTGTGATATAGTCAATTAAAAGTGAGAAAAATCTGTAAACAATTGTTGGAAAAATGACTCGTGTCATGCACAAAGTAGATGACCTAAACAACTTGCCAAAACTATAGTTTGCTAATATTAAATCTGTGGAGTGGTTAAAAAAAATGAGTTTTAATGACTTCAACCTAAGTGTATGTAAATTTCTGACTTCAACTGTATTTAGAGTAAGATGCCTGAGGGGAATATCATTTTACCATCTATATTGCTATTTTGTCTACCAGCCAACCAGGACAAATCGACAATTGTCCTCCTAAGATAAAAATGTAAGGAGCTATCCAAACATTACACCATCTTTTCATTGTTTTACAATGTCTTTTGGGATCATAACAAGAAACTGATTGATTGTGTTGAAGGCTGTTTGTGTTTAACAATTTAGTTAGGCATTTAAATGAATAATATGGCAATGCACATAGACATTGTTTGGAATAAATGCAATTACAGTGCAATATATAATTCATTTATATATATTTTTGTCTTGTTTTCCAGTAAAAATTTTACAATTTCTGTAAAACAAGACAAATTTACAAAACTGTGCCAGATAATAAGACTTGTTGTCAACATATATTGAATGAAAGGAACATTCTGGGTTCAGTTAATCAACAGCATTTGTGGCATAACATTGATAACCACAAAAATTTTTTTCGACTTGTCCTTCCTTTTCTTTGAAACAAGCATAAATCTGGGTTACAGTGAGGCACTTACAATGGAAGTGAATGGGGCCAATCCGTAAACGTTAAAATACCAACTGTTTCAAAAGTATAGCCACAAGACGTAAACAATATTCATGTTAACATGATTTCAGTATGATAAAATCACTTACTTACCTTTTCTGTGTAAAGTTCTGTTGTCATGATAAACTTTGTTGTCATGATGACATAACACCCTAAAAACAAAAAAATCTAAAACGATGATTTAAACAACTTTACAGCTCAAATAATACACAAGTGTTAACAGAATTAATGTAAGTGCTTTTATAAGCTTCACATAACTGCCTTTAAACCCTCCAAAAAATGGCCCCATTCACTTCCATTATAAGTGCCTCACTGTAACCTCGATTTTTGCTTTTTTCGATGAAAAGGAGGGAGTCAAAATAATTTTTTGTAGAAATAAACAGTGTGCTACAAATGCTGTCGATTGAGTATTTATAAATATTCCTTTAAGTATTCTTAGCCAAATGGCAAAAAAAAAACATTTCTTTCAGTATAACAAAATATTACTTTTATGCTTAAAATGTACCAATTTACCAATGAGATACGACTTACTTTTTAAAAAAAAAAAAAATTATTATTATTTATTTTTACATTTTTAAACATTTTACTGGACAAGACAAAAAACACTGATGATTTCTGGTGATTTTTTGCAGTGTTCTTTAAAGTGTTTGAATTTTGTTTTCCATAGAGGACAACATACAAAATTAGTTTTTTTTTTTACATTTTTAATATCTGGAATTCCAACCTGAGATAAAAATCAGGTGGGCCTGCATTAATCCCCGTCCATGAATATTTATGAAGCGATGGAAAGTTTAAGGTTTCAGATCCTGCGTTCTGATTGGTGATAGTGGGGATTTATGACCCGTCAAGCTCAGCTGAAGACCTGTATAAATCTGAGGCTGTCTTCAGCTTCAACACAAACTTAAAGGAGTTCCAGCTCAGACAAGCAGCAGAATCAGCAAAGGTCTTCTTTTTGGTGAATTGACAGCTAGAGGTGCAGACATGCTGCTGAAGAGTGGGTTTCTTTTGCTTCTTGTTTTGGTTTCATCTGCATATGAAACAAATCAAGAACCTGCGCAACCAAGGCGAGCTCGATTCTCAGTCAACAGCCCTAGTAAGTAAAATTCTTCTATAGAAGTTTCATGTTGCTTTTGTTTTTAGAGTAAGCAAAGACAAACATTCAAAAAGGCATTTCTAGCTTGATGGAAAATCTGGCTTAGGCTGGTAGGTGTATTTTGGCATGGCAGCTGGTTTGTTGCTGCTCCAAGATGGTCTACCAGCTTGCACCAGCTAATGATCCTCTTAAACCAGCTAGAAACCAGCTACCAGCTTAAGATGAATTTTTCCAGCAGGGCAATGACTTTCTTCTTTGTATCGGACAATTCTAACATATTTTGAGCATTCTCAAACAGTGATATTGCTTTTGATAAAGATGTGGGTTCATAACCAAAAGTTTGTAGGTTCAAGCCCAGAAGCGTTAAGCCACGATCTTTCAACATTGTAGCCTTAAGCAAGATATTTAAAAGGAATATTCCAGGTTCAATGCAAGTAAAGCTCAATTGACAGCATAATATTGAATACCACAAAAAAATATTTTCAACTTGTCCCTTGTTTATTTAAAAAAAATTACTAATTAAAAATGGTAAAAACTGCAGCTACAGTAAGGTACTTACAATGGAAGTAAATGGGGCGAGTCCATAAACATTAAAATAAACATTGTTTAAAGGTATAATCACAACATTATCCATGTTAACATGATTTTAGTGTGATTAAATCACTTACATTCTCAGTGTTATGTTATATCCAATATTACAACTTTGTTGCCATGATGATGCATCACCGGTAAAGTGATTTTATCACACTAAAATCACACAGAACCGAAATTTTATCACACTAGAGTAATTTTGACATGCATAATCTTTACATCTTGTATCTATACTTTTGAAACAGTGTATATTTTAATGTTTTTGGACTGGCCCCATTCACTTCCATTGTAAATGCCATAGTATAACCACGAATTTTAAGCAAACAAGGAACAAAAAATGTTTGTGGTAATTAACATTATGCTACAAATGATATCGTTTGAGCTTAACTTGTATGGAATCCAGAATATTTTTTTAATCTCAGTTTGCTCTATGTGGACTGTCTCTCTACAAAAAAATGTGCACTTGTAAGTGTTCCAAAATGTAAAAACATTTCTCTTCCTCTAGCTGATGTTGCCCGCTGCCTGAACGGTGCTCTCCAGGTGGGCTGCGCAACCTTCGCCTGTCTGGAGAATTCCACCTGCGACACAGACGGCATGCATGAAATCTGCAACGCCTTCTTCCACACAGCTGCAATTTTCAATACAGAGGTAAAAAAAAAAAAAAAAAAAAATCCTTAAAGGAATAGTTAATCCAAAAATTAAAATGCTGTAATTTACTTCCCCTTGTGTTGTTTCAAACCTGTATGCACTTCTTTATTCCGTTGAAAACTAAAGGCAATGTTAGGCGGTATGTTAGTCTCAGTCACCATTCACTTTCACTGCATCTTTTTTCCATTCAGTGTAAGTGAATGGTGACTGAGACTATCTTTGTGGTTGTTCAAAGTTTGGAATAAAATGAAAGTGAGTAAATAATGTATTTGAATTGTGTCTTTTTATTCTCCATTTGTTATGTTTTTTAATGCAAGTAACTTTCTTTTGCAGGGTAAAACCTTTGTGAAAGAAAGCATCAAATGCATTGCCAACGGCATCACCTCTAAGGTTTTCCAGACCATCAGACGCTGTTCCACCTTCCAGAAGATGATCGCAGAAGTGCAGGAAGAATGCTACAAGAAGCTTGACATCTGTGAAGTGGCCCGATCCAATCCTGAGGCCATTGGGGATGTGGTCCAGGTGCCCAGCCATTTCCCAAACAGGTAATTTAATACCGACTGTCTTTGAATGCATGATTCACAGCACCCACTTGGTGTTCCAAACCTGTATGCTGTTTTTCAGTGGAAAATAAGAGGAAAATTTATGAAGAATCTTCAAGCAGCTCTTTTTCATACAACAATTCATAGTGACTAGAAGCAGTCAAGCTCCAAAAAGCACCATAAAATTAGTCTATATGATTTTCCAAGTCTGAAGCTATATAATAGCTTTGTGTGAGGAACAGACTGAAATTTACACTGGAAAAAACCAGCAATTTTTACCTTAAGGAGCTATTTCTACCTGACCGAACCCTTAAAATTTGTTTCATTGGTTTAACCTAATGCATTCAGGTTTATTTAGTTAAGTTAAATAATATTTTTTTTATTTACTTGAATCAAACCAGCTACCATATGAAGCACATTTTTAGGTTAACTTTATTTATTTATTTTTTTGTGAGAGCATGCATGTACTTACAGTGCATTATTTTGTATCTTATACAACAGATACAAATGAGATTTTATAGCTTCAGCAAAGGGGAAAATTTCAGAAAGTTACAACTGCATGGCTTCAAAAGACTTTGAATACAGCAAACAAGTTATATGAATTCTTATCTTGTCCCCCCCACACACACACAAAGACACAAAGACACGTCTTCCGGGTTGGAAACAACATGAGGACTACTAAATATTTACAATATTTAAATTTTTCTGTGAACATTTCCTTAAAAGTGAACAATATTGCACGAGATTACTCGACTGCACACTGATGCAATCATGTTTTTGCGATTCAGGTACTACAGCACACTTTTGGAGAGCTTAATGGAGTGCGACGATGATACTGTTGAGGTGGTGCGAGCCGGGCTGGTGTCCAGACTGGGGCCCGACATGGTCACCCTCTTCCAGCTGCTTCAGAACAAAGCCTGCCCGTCCGAACCAGCTGCAGCGGGGCCTTCTAGGATTGAGGGCCACACCGGCTTCCGCTGGCCCCCCATGTTTAAGATTCAGCCCAACCTCAGCAACAGGGATCCCACTCATCTCTTCGCCAGGAAACGCTCAATTGAAGGGAGCTCTTAGGGTGGCATGCATTTATGCCCACTGCTGCATATTCAGTAACATGATTGTTAAAGGTTTCCATTTGCGCTGTCATGCATATAACTGGAGGATGGTAATTAGTGATTAGTGCATTAGTAATTAATGTATTTGAGTATATAATGGGACATAATCTTTGCTTAATTAACAGAAACCAACAATTTCTTGATTGCATTGCATTAAATTTACCACCCAATGTCATTTATTGCATATTAACGTTTGAGACTCCCACTATTTAATTGTTTTAAGATTATGACCTTGTTGTGGATTTGGAAAATTATGCAGGAGAAGCCAAATCAGATGCACCAGATTTTGAAAAAGGAGACCTGACACGTTTATCAAATTGTAGTTGCAGGGCAAAGCTATTTATTAATGTAAGTGGAATATAATTTATATTTATTTTTCTTACCAAATGTAATTTATTTAGTTTATGTTCGTTTATTTTATGATTGTAAGATGAGGCTGAAATGGTTAGACTAGTTCAGCTCAAAGATTCTGTATTCATTAAGAGATAAAAAATTTTTTTTTTTTTTTTTTGTGGACTGAAACTGTTTATTTCCTGTGCTGGTCATAAGAAATATTATACACCCTAAGACAGACTAAATTTGTTGATGTTGGTGTTATTATATTGTTTATTATGCTTGGGTAGAAATAAAGTTTAAAAACTGCCTGGTATAAAAGTTGTTTCTTTCTTCATTTATTACAGTGTGAAATTTGTGCATGATGTGGCAATTAGCATCCATAAACACACTTGAGCACATAAAACTGCAACACTTGCCTTATCAACAAGGTGGTGCTGTTTTCTAACACATTATGTTTATTGCTGTCTGGACAAGCTATTGCCTTGGCTCACACATTTAACATTTATTATAGCTATATACACACTATATGTTACTAAATATATGAGAAGTATTACCTCTGTTGACAACAACCCAAAATATAGTCTATTATACTATGCAATAGAAATCTTATAGTGGTTGTTCTTCAAAATAAGGGTGTATTGCTGACAGGGCCCTAAACAGGGCTTGGAAATTAGTGAGGTTTGCGGAGGGATGCCAAGAATTATCCCAAAATGATTATTATGTTTTTACCAATGACGTTGTTAAACATTAGCTACTAAAATGAATGAAATGGCATAGCCTCTATCATGGCCAGTGTTCGCATATTTGACATTCTTCATAGTGTAGTATGTACTTCAGATAGTGTACTAGTGTAGTGTGCTGCTGTTTTTGAATGTTTCAGATAATGTCATGATAATCATCAGGGCTGGATTAATGCTGCCTTCATGTGCTTTCGGAATTATAGTAAATACGAGTTTCCCACTTGGAAGTTGCACATGAATGACCCCTCAAGTCGTAATTACAATTGGGAAACTCTGAGATCATTTTGATACCCGAGTTTCTGAGATGGGAGGAGTCCTAAACTTTCAACATGGCAGAGTACAGTTTCTGAAGTGAATGACAAGTTTTGTTATTTTTTCTAAATACAGCTAATTGTTAGCACTTGCCGTTTTGGTCATATTTATTTATGTATATCAGCAACCGTTCTATGCATGTTGTAAATTTTTACACAGTGAAAATAGCTTGCATTTGACCAAGATTCCATTATCATCAGCAAGCTGAGATATATATTATGGTGTCAAAAAAAGGTCCTCAAGAAATATATATGAATGAACCTGGCGTTGTCCATGTTTCCTGTTCTTTCCGACAACAAAGCACGTGAACACGGCGTACTCGTAATTACCACTTCAGAAGTGGGAAGTAGCATCATTCCGATAGCACATGAAGGCAGCATAAGACTCAGTGCCCCTGGGAATTTTTTTAATTTATTGACTCGTGAGCTATTTTCCATGTTTTATAAAGTCATATAATAGCTGTATTTGAGGAAAGAACAGAAATTGCTAAACTGTTTCCTTTGTGATACAAAACTTTCTTCCTCCAGGGGGCACTTGATGGCTCAGAAAACCGAATCCTCGATTGATCCGAATTGAATTTTTTTTATATATATATCTTCTTGGATGATATTTTTACAATGAATAGTATTTTTTTATAATAACCAATTCAAATTTAAATGATTAGTACCTGTGAATGGAAACCCCACGCAGCAGTATCTCATCCAGTGATAAATTACTGTGATTGGTCCATCTGACCAGCGCTGAGAAAAGTAACAGATGCCATGTGACAGCGCAGTGGTATGTGCTGCTTCAGCAGTGGTCTGGACCTCTGGACAGTAATTTACAGCCGATTAATGATATTATAATTTTTGGGATAAATACTGAATTCAAGATTCAATGCGCTGCACCGAATAGAGAACTTGTCAGATACGAACTGACCCAAGGCAATAAAAATAATTGCTGTTGCATATTGTTCAGCTGTATAGCTTCAATTTATATATATATATATATATATATATATATATATATATATATATATATATATATATATATATATGAAAAACGACCTCATAGCTGGTTATGGCCATGATTGCTGATTATCACCTAAAATGGCAATGCTGCTCTGCCTTTCAACATTTAAAGTTGTTTAATGTTCAAACAGAAATGGAGAAATAGCGTGTTTACATGCACAGACCCACGTTCAAATGATTATGTTTAATATGCCGATAACGTGTGTGGTCATGTAAAAGCCTTAAAGGAATAGTTCACCCAAAAATGAAATTTCTCTCATCTTTTACTTACCCTCATGCCATCCCGGATGTGTATGACTTTCTTTCTTCAGCAGAACACAAATGAAGAATTTTAGAAGAATCTTACAGCTCTGTAGGTCCACATAATGCAAGTGAATGGTGGCCAGTATTTTGAAGCTCCAAAAATCACGTCCACATAAAATTAATCTATATGACGCCAGTGGTTAAAATGATGTCTTCAGAAGTGATCTGATAGCTGTGGATGAGAAACAGATTAATATTTTAGTCAATTTTTCTAACCCTGCTCAGTCAATTTCCACTTTAACTTTCATTCCTCTTCTTGTGTTTTGGGTGATTCATATTCTTCATGCATACGCCCCCTACTGGGCAGGGAGAAGAATGTCTAGCAAAAATTTAATTAAATATTAATTTGTTTCTCACCCACACCTATCATATCACTTTTGAAGATATAGATTTAACCACTGGTGTCTTATGGATTACTTTTATGCTGCCTTTATGTGCTTTTTGGAGCATCAAAATTGTGTCACCCATTCATTTGCATTGTATGGACTCCCGAGCTGAGATATTCTTCTAAAATTCTTAGTTTGTGTTTTGCAGAAGAAAGTCAGTCATTTACATCTAAGATGGCATGAGGGTGAGTAAATTATGAGAGAATTTTCATTTTTGGGTGAACTATTCCTTTAAACAGCTTACCTTTAACAGGGTACGGTCATAAACAGTTTAAGCACAAACCAATTGACACAAGTAGATTTTTGCCCATTACCCCAATTTTGCATTGCAAATTAACAATTTAACAGATGTTCTTAAAGGGATAGTTTAGCCAAAAATGAAAATTCTCTAAATAATTTACTCACCCTCATGCCATCCCAGATGTGTATGACTTTCTTTCTTCAGCTGAACACAAACAAAGATTTTTAGAAGAATATCTCAGCTCTGTCGGTCCATACAATGCAAGTGGATGGTGTCCAGAACTTTGAAGGTCCAAAAAGCACATAAAGGGAGCATAAAAGTAATCCATTAGACTCCAGTGGTTAAATCCATGTCTTCAGAAGCAATATGATAGGTGTGGGTGAGAAACAGATCAACATTTAAGTCCTTTTATTTTTTACTATAATTCTCCATGTTCACTTTCTTCTTTTGTTTTTGCTGCCTTGCATTCTTTGTGCATATCGCCACCTACTAGGCAGGGAGGAGAATTTATAGTGTTTATATATGGACCTACAGAGCTGAAATATTCTTCTAAAATTCTACATGTGTGTTGTGCAGTAGAAAGTCATACACATTTGACATGGCATGAGGGTAAGTAACTGATGTGTGCAAGTGTCATACACATGCCATTTTATGTTTTGACATCAAAAGCAGAGAATAAATCGATAATTTCAAGTCTCGTGTAGATGCGGTTTTCTTGTGTTGTCTGATTTTTTTAAATAAGCGGATTTTAGGTAGTTATAGGCGTATTGGTGTGCATGTAAAAGCACTCATTTCAACCAGAAAGGAGTGGGTTTGACAACACAATTATAATTTACCTTGACCCTTTGCATTCAAGAATAACATAATTGGCAAGAGATGATTGCAACCACACAAATTTCTAAAAGAAAGCCAATTTTAAAACTTCCTAGAACCGTTGCCCAAGACATAAGTGGTGTGGTGTTGTTGCCTAACTAAGACTGAACAAATAAACATCTAATCAGGGGAAGCGATCCTAGAAAGCAAAATCTCTTTTAGCAACGTTCCTTTTTCCTAATTTCTAGTGGGCAAAAGGGGAGAAAAAGACTGGTGTAAACAGACAGATGCTACTGTTATTGTGCTATAGAGTTACATCACAAAGGGTTTTAAATTAAGTCCTGCATTAATGAGATGATGTGGAAAAGAGCAAACAAAAGAATCAAGTTACAGTTAAAAATGTGTGAGAGTGTTTATGAGACTTTGGAAAATAATTATGTAAATCCTTCGTCTGTTTTTTAGCTATAAAATATTAACACCCCCTCATTCTTAAGTCATCTCATTAACTTTAAAAAAGGAACACTCTATAAAAACTTATATTTTATAAGATTCAGTTCTGACTTTTGCACGGGTTTGTGTGCTGCTTTGGAAAGAAAGTGTCTGCTGTGAATAAAAATTTAAATGTGATTTATGTTCAATGTTCTGATGTCACTCACTAGTTGTAAGTCCTCATCTATTAGTAAGCCATTACTAGGTTAATTCCCCTGAAAAGTGTAACACTGCAGCTCTGTGACACTATCAAAACACTGCTCTGTTTGTTTGAGCGTTCGGACCAGCCCGACACAGCAAAATTGGCTCAACCAATAGGATGAGTTTGGGTGTGACTATTTGTTTGACCGACCAATTGAAGATGAGGGAAGCTTTTGGGGAAAACCCTGTTTGAAAGCTTGAAGTTATCTTCACATATCTCTTTTGTTTTGGCTGTACAAACTTTCTCCTTTCCACTCTTTTTATGTCTGAAAATTGAGCAGATGTCATCAGAAGATGTCAGCACGCCAGCTCTATCGTAAACACACACAGACAGGTGTCATGACCTGCTTGGTATCAAACCCATGAGAGCTTAGCAAAGTAAACACAATGAGTGACAGTGTCATCACCTGCAGGCAGCCATGTACCCGACATCTCACAAAACAAACTGTGTGTGCCGAGAATGTGGAAACAACATGCATTATTACTTTGAAACAGGAGACCTTCACATTCTTTGAGGATGTAAACAAAACAAAACAAATAGTGATGTTTGCTAAGGATTTCAACAAACAAATAACCCTGCAGGGTTCTTTTCAGAAAATGTATTGTTGGTTGTGCATGGTCAAGAAACAAAATCTGGTTTATGATCTTATGCTGAGCCATTAGCCTTATGGCACACATATAATTACATTTGCTCGAATGTTTGTCTGAGGGCAGTTGTTTGTAATAGCAGCACTGTCGCAATAAGAGCACTTGAGCCAGTCATTTGTCCAAGACTTTCTTGAACCATCTGTCAGTGTTGATGATGGCCGCTAGTTAATTGCACCTCATGGCCCATTGGCTGCACATAAAGGCAGGTGTGCAGTCCATAGATAGCTCATAGATAGGCATGCAGTGACACCAACAGCCTGGCAGATGTGACTCTTAACAGCTCCTGTTTCCAGGCATTAATACAATTATGACCCTTTCCTGCCTAATGCAACAAGATTACTGTGAGTGAAAAGACGAAGATGCTAAAAGGCTTCTGATGGACCATTGCCCACATCAAGCAAATTAAACATCCTGATTTTATGCAAGTCACCTTGTGCCTCTAACAGTGGCTCAGAGTTTCATGCTAAGAATAGTTTTGATATGCAAAAAGTCCTTAATGATTACATTAATTTGAGCAGGGTTGATTATCTTGGTAGTACATTTAAAGGGATAGTTCACCCAAAAATGAATATTCGCTCAGCATTTACTCACCCTCATGCCATCCCAGATGTGTATGGCTTCCTTTCTTCTGTGGAACACAAACAAAGATTTTCAGAAGAATATTTCAGTTCTGTAGGTACATACAATACAAGTAATGATGGCCTGAACTTTGAAGCTCAACATAAAGGCAGCATAAAAGTAATTCATAAGACTCCAGTGGTTAAATCAATGTCTTCTGAAGAGATATGACAGGTGTGGGTGAGAAACAGATCAATATAAGTCCTTTTTAACTATAAATCTCGATCAGCGAAGCGCTCTTGTTTTTGGCGATTCACATTCTTCACGCATATCGCCACCTACTGGGCAGGGAGGAGAATTTATAGTCAAAAAAAGAACTTAAATATTGATCTGTTTCTCACCCACACCTATCATATCACTTCTGAAGACATGGATTTAACCACTGGAGTCTTATGGATTACTTTCATGCTGCCTTTATGTGCTTTTTGGAGCTTCAAAGTTTTGGACCCTGTTGACATGCGTTGTATGCACCAACAGAGTCATCTGTGTTCCACAGAATAAAAAACGTCATATACATCTGGGATGGCATGAGGGTGAGTAAATGATGAGAGAATTTTCATTTTTGGGTGAACTATCCCTTTAAATTCTGTCATCTTTTACTGGCCTGTGTCATTGTAGTTCGTTACTCACTGAAAACTAGCGGGTAACTTTCGAGTAAACGTATCACCTGTGATTTGTGATGAAATGTGTGTATTTTCAGATTATGGATAAACCTTAATGACTGAGTATTTTGTTTGGATTGTGAAATATATTCCCTTGCAAACAGCCAGTGAGTGGATTCCTTTCTGTGAAAAATTGCTGAACATTAATCGAAGATCTGTGTAAGGAAAGCGTGCCAAAGTGCTTCAGCTGTCTCGTCTCATTTCTCACCGTTAATTAAGTACTTAACTCTCTCAAATGCTTTCAACACGAGTGGATGCTTCACATTAAAGTCAGCAACTTCTTACGTATGTCTGCCCTTCCAACAAACTCTGGAGCCGCGTGCGAGGAGATGTTTGGTTTGCCTGTCATTTATTTCCGGCATGCACAGGCTACATATACAAATGATATCTCATTGGCGCACATACCGCAAAAAACGATCTTCCTCATTAGTATTTTTGCGTTGTTTTCGAGGAAAAAATAAAATATTGTTTTAACATCCTTAAAACAAGATAAATTCACGTGAGAAGCAAAATTGTGTAAGAAAGGTCCACCCAAGTAACAATATTGTTATATTTACTTAATTATTTTGGTTATACTTAACCAAATATGTATTTTTTATAACCATAAACTAACTAACTAGTTTGTGGTTATCAAAAATACAACAAAAAAAAAAAAAAAATGGGAACCATAAACTAACGTTAGTGGAACGTTCTGTGTTTACTGGGAAATAGATTTGTTGACAAAGAAATTGCCTATATCTTGAATTAAGTTTATTTTTCTTACCCCATTGGCAAATAGGCTTTAATTCGTTAAAAAAAATAAACGTGTTAATTTTGTTAGATTTATGCTTAAAACCCAATCTCCCAAGACTCATCTTACACAAGTTTGCTTTTCACGTAAAGTTTCTTTTCATACATTTTGTAAATCTTGTTTTAACAATGTTTGTGTATTTTATGTGGTTATAAAAAAAATGAAACCTAAAAAGAACATTCCTGAAACGTTAGGGAATTGGTTCCCAAAAATAACCAAACGGGAACCATAATCTAATGTTTGTTTGTTTGTTTTTCCTACCCCATTGGTAAATTATTTTTCTTGTTTTTAAAATAAACCTCAGTAAATTGTGTTTAAGGAATATTCCGGGTTTAATACAAGTTAAGCTCAATCGACAGAAAATCTGAGTTCCAATGAGACTTACAATGGAAGTGAATGGAGCCAAATTGTAAATGTTAAAATACTCACTATTTTAAAATATAGCCAAAAGACATGAACAATATGTGTGTTAACATGATTTTAATCGCTTTCTAACCTTTTCTGTGTAAAGTTATTGCCAGTTTTACAACTGCCATGATGATGTCAACAAACCCTAAAATGACTGTAAAAATGATAATTTCAACAACTTTACAGCTCAAATAATACACAAGTTTTAACAGAAGAATTAATGTAAGTGCTTTTATAAAATTATAAGCTTCACATTTCTGCCTTTAAACCCTTGAAAAAAAAATTGCCCCTTTTTCTTCCATTATAAGTGCCTCGCTGTAATCTCGATTTTTGCTATTTTATTTTTTTTTTAAACAAAAAGGAGGGACAAGTCAATTATTTTTTGTGGTATCAACATTATGCCACAGTTGCTGCTGACTGAGCTTAACTTGTATTGAACCCAGAAAACTCCTTTAAATTAATACTTTGATTAAAATTAAATTAAAACCCAATTTTCCAATGTGTTCAATATACTTAATTTAAGACATACTCTGCAAACAAATATTATTTTACAAATTTATAAATGTATCTTGTTTTAAAATGTAAATTTATTTTTATAGGAAAACAAGAAAAAAATACTTTTTTTTTTGGCAGAGTACACACATACACACTCAGTTTTAAAAATCCACCCATGTTTCAGATAATTTTTTTAATATATATAACATTTTTATTTATATTCCCACAGGAATGGCAATATCAGTCAGCTCATAGGTAGCCGGAATATAAGTGCATGGCCACTGCCTCGAAATTCACATCATAACATAGTAAAACAATCACACAAGCATTTAAATTCTATTAGAGAACTAATTTATGTCTTTTCTCTTCCAAAAGTTCCTAATAATTTTTATTTTATTTTTTTATTTTATTTTTTTATAAATTCCTCATCATATAAACCGTCATTTTAGATTCTAGGAGAAAATGACGCACAGAGAACCTACAGACATACTTTGTTTTGAAACTGGCCTGAACGATGTGAAATGGGCTACAACTGGTGGATCATGCCAAGAGATTGTCAATCCCCCATCTGGCACTAAACAGATAACTGTATTCCAGCAATTTTATCATAACCAGGCAATATAAACAATTTATAAACATTCATTCACACTACCGGAATATTGTGCAACAGGACAACACCAGACAAACTGTATACATAACTTATGACCGTAACAGCAAGCGATGAGTAACAGATTTCATTTGTAGCTTATCTCAACACATAGCAACTATCCCATAAATCTGTGTTACAGATTGTTTCTTATAGATGACATGTTATATTTTTTGACATTAAATGTAAGACATTAGTAGGTTGATTCCCCCAAGTTTAAACAATGTGGCACTTTCCAAACATTGCTCTGTTTGTCTGAGTATCCCGACCATCTGTTTTATCCACCCAATGGCAGGTGGAGTAATCCGGAAACCTGTATGAAAACATTATTTTCGCAATTCCGAAATTACACACTTCACCTTTAAACAGAGTAGGGAATGAACAAGCTCATACAAAAATAATAATAGTATATAAAACAATAGTGTTTATATAATTTCATATTTGTACAATTTAACCACCTTAACAAAGGCAGCATACTCGACTGAGTAGCACTTGCAATTATTTCTTCACAATCACCACATTGAGTTTACTGCTGAACAAAACCCTTCGATGATGCTTTTGAAACATCTCATTCTCGAACATCAAGGCCTTTGAAGAACATCGGGGACAAACAGAGGTAAAAGTTCAACAAAACACCAATCTATTGAAGGCCACCCCAAGGCTCCTGTGCAGTTCTAATCAGTCTTGATTTTGAGAGTCTACAGGTGTGAAATGTCACTTCCTGCTTGTGTATCTGTGCTATAAAGGCCCTGGCTGAACTTCTTAGTCTCTAAGCCTGTAGAGTTTACGAGTAAAGGGAAGCAGAAAGGGAGACAGATATACTCTGTGACTGAGGTCCGTGTGCTTTCTGCCATCAGCATTTTTTGAAGGAACGGATTGTGTGTTGAGAGGGAACTGACAGGGGGATGCAGGGATCTTCGGGTTCAGACTCTCGTAAGAAGACTGAGTCCGGTTCGGATGAGCAGGTGGAGCTTCGTTCATTCAGGATGACCTGAGTGTAGATAGGGTCCAGGGGCACAGAGAGGTCCAGATATTCCTACAAGTGAAACAAAGTTTTGAGATGGTACACTGTTTTTTCTCTTAAATGGTTCGAATTGGCCAGTGGCCATGGGGTTAGATTCTTCAGACAATATCACTGTTAAAAAACCTAGTGAGCTGCCAACCTAGGTAACATTTTAGGCAGCAAATGCATAAAAATGAGAAGGCAGTTCCAGATAGTAGGCAACAAAATTAGGTTGCCTTACAAGATACTAGGCATGTCATACATTTTTTGAGGTATCGATATATTAACATTAGCCGACATTTAAATTAGAAGCCTAATTCGTGTGCTTTCCAATTCCCTCAGTTGATCTTCTGTTTAATGTAGTCTGGTGTAATAGCGTTGGGAGACCACAAGAAGGTGATATAACATATATTGAAGCCTGTCGCGATTAGCAGAAGGCACAGTACAAACTGTGGATCTAGTCACATACACACAAACGTTACGAAGGTTTTTGTACTTTTTCAAGAATGAACAAAAATTTAATGGAAAACTCTGTGGTGCTGCAGAATTTTGAGCAGCCTCCAGAGACGGCAAGTGGCGGTGGTGTGTGTGTACCTTCTAGAAAATAATTGTTTTGAATTTTAGAACACGCCATGTCATCCGCCAGATGCGTCCGGTGTGCGACCCTCTTCAATTTACCCTGCCGAATATTTTTGGAAAAGACAAAGACTATTGTGCAACAAGCAGCCCTTTTTATATCTGAAAAAATGCAGATATATATATAGATAATTATCGGGAAAATTGTCTGATTATCAATGCGAGAAAAAGGCATCAATTTCAAGCCTATAAGATACATTATTTTGGACAAATTCTAGGGCAGGATTGCATGTATTCTTCGCGCATAGGGCAATCCCTAATTGCATTGTAAAAAATTCAAGATGGTGGATGGAGTCGAGAGATATATTGGAATTATTATATTGGAAATAGTTCCATCTAATTAAAAATACGCTATTTCGCCTCATGTTTGTGTGTGCTGTTTTTTTATGCTTATTAGAGTACTGTTAGCTTAGCAACATGCTAACGTCAGACTCTTTTGGAATACAATGAGTGTCAGTCAAGTCTCTCATCATGAGAAGCATGTTATTCATGTAGTGTGTGTGAATGGCTATTAAGAGAGTTGCTGTTCATGATGAGCATTTAAAATCAGTCACTTACGTGGATCTATTTTGGTTAAAAAGCTACCAGTGTTCACAGCAAGGCAGCTTACTAGGTTTTGGAACAAAGCATAAATGAGCAGGTCCGCTGGATGTACCTGATTGGATATCAAGGACAGGGTGCGATCAAGGTCCTCTACCAGCTGTTTAAATGTCGGCCTATGCGTGGGAACAGCACTCCAGCAGTCTTTCATCATCAGGTATCTGAAAAATACAATTGAATAAGGGAGTCAATTTTATCCCTATCAAAACGAAAAAGACTTTTCTCATGGACATTTCGTGACCATGGCAAAATTTTTGCAACATGAAATTACGTGCTTAATTACACGTTTTGCTACAGTTTCCCAGTAAAATGACCAGCGGGGGTGCCAAAAGCTTTTAAGGATTTTAAGGTGAATATTAGATGGGAGGTTTTAATGAGTAAAATGTACCTTCCTTACCTAAAACTTTAGTCAAAACCTAACCAATAGTGTCACAAAAAGCAAATGTGACATGAAAAGCACATATTCTGAAGCAACCATGTCATTTCGAGTCACTACTATGACACTTTCATCTAATGCGTTAGCTTGCATGCTTGGCTGGGATCGAGCCTTGGTCTTCCGAGTCCAAGGTCCTACACTTGATCAGGTGAGCTAAAGTGGAAGCTAATCACATTGGAATATGTGTGTAAATGTAGGTGGGTCTGTGGGTCAAATGATGCATTAAAGTAAAAGTGTTTCGATATCATAACATAGCAGTGTGTGAGTAATAGTATGAAAAATAAGTGTTTGTATAGGTCATAATCAGCCACTGTACTCGCGGTTTGTGTGAAAGTGAATAAAATGCACAGTTGTTGCCTCTAGTGTTAATTTCACCAGGAAACTGCGAAACTTTGAAGGCGGCACGTAATTAACGTTCGTTCTATGAAACTAGGTTGCAAATAAAAGACATAATTGAACCGGTTTACTTTCTTAATAAAAGTTCACGGTTGTGCACAATTCATCAGTGCATGTTACTGATGAAAAAAATATATTTTTTTTTCATAATCTTTCATTAAAATGTAATAACTTTCTCTGCCTCTGAAACTATTTTTAGTTTCTGCTAAGATTAGGGGAAAAAAGTACCCATTAATCAATCAATAAAGCATCCCTGTTTTCACAATTCAATCGAATCTGGATGGATAAAATAATTTATAAAACTATTTACCAGAAAAGTCTGATTCACTCCAAATTATGTTGTTTGTATGTTTCATGATGTCTTTAACAAAAACCTGGATTTTTCCTTTTCAAAAATAAGTTTCAAAAACATATCAATTTAATCAAATTCAGAAATGTCTTGTCACTAATTAAAATATCTGAACAGGTCATACAGCTCTTGAGTGCAGGCGGAGGGTCTGTCCATGCGGTGACCTTCTCGCAGTAGCTTGAAGAGCTCTTCCACAGGCACTCCAGGATAAGGTGAGCCCCCGAGGGTGAAGATCTCCCACAGAAGAACTCCAAAAGACCACCTACAACACGAAAGCACTCAGTCAGCACCAAAATATAACCAAGAACTGTGGTGAAAGTTAACTATTCTAAAGTGAACTATTGCTGATCTGAGGTTATAGTGGGATGGAAAACAAAAGGGCTGTCTTACACATCACTTTGATGCGTGTAAATTCTGTCGAACAAAGCTTCAGGTGCCATCCATTTCACAGGCAGTCGACCCTGAAGAAATACAGATGTAAAACATTTACTTAATGTAATTTTTATGATTCTAGTCATAAATCGACTGTTTGGACTATAAAACAGGAGTCTTTGGAGAACTGACTGCTTACATTTGTAGTCTTTTTGTAGTAATCTATGTGATGAATGTCCCGAGCCAGACCAAAGTCTGCTATCTTCATTACATTGTCCTCTGTTACAAGTACATTACGAGCAGCCAAGTCTCTGTGGATACACTGTTGAGGAGAAAGTACACAAATATACACTTTGTAAGTATTTGTCTCAGGCCTTGTTAATATGTATTGTGACTGAAAAGACCCCATGAAATGGCTTGACAAAACTTGACATACTTTTTTGGATGCCAAGTACTCCATGCCACGAGCCACCTGGTAGGCACAGGAGACCAAGTCTTTGATGGACATACTCTCCACGTGCACCTGGTCAGGATTGTAACAGTACTCCATGCCATGCGGCCGGCGGGCACGCAGGAATTCCCGCAGGTTTCCTTTAGAAGCATATTCCACAATGACATAAAGAGCGCCTAAAGAAAGAGAAATAAAACCAAGAGAAATTAAAAAACAGATAGAGAGCCAACCTTTAAACGTAACGCCACATGGTTGGAAGCATTCTCACATGGACTCTTACCATCTTGAGTACAAGCTCCGAGCAGGTTGATGATGTTCTTGTGTTTTCCAATCATCTTCATCATCTCCATCTCTGAGATGAGGTCAGACAGGTCCTTCTCGGTGGCATCAGCTAATGAAAACATGCATAAATTGTTGAAGTCTTACATTACACAAGGAAACTGTCCATAAATTACATTATATGGTCTGAAAATCTTCCCCTCTGCAAGAACATGCGAGAACAAATGGCGTTTGACATCATTGACCTAGTTTCCATCCACTTTTCGCGCTGTTTTGTTATCAACAAAGTGAAAAATGGGCAAAAAAAATGTGCGAAATTTGCCGTCTTCTGCCTGTTTCCATTCAAATTGACTTTTATCGATAAAAATGTTGTGCATGAGGTCATGCTTAAAAAAACACTGTCGCAAAAGATCTGCCCTTAAGCCGTTTCCATACAGAAATGTGTGTATATTGTTAATTGTGTACCTTTCACCTTTCAGATGTCCCTAATTTTTTCCCCTGAAGTTTTGGTCAAATGGGGAAAGTATTGAGACAATCATTGAAATTAGCCAGCTTACTGTCATTTTAATTACACAAATAAATGCAATCAGAAGACGAGGAACTGCAATCAAAAGGGAGCAGTTGCCCTTCTGATAGGACTGTAATATCGGTCCTGATGTTGCACCTATCGCAGGTTGCCATCGGTTCCGACCCGAAAGCGAATCATCATGGCCCTGTTCAAGATGGCAGCCTGCACAATGTGGGGAAAACTTTCAGTCTTAGTATAAGAACCATCCATCGATGTGTATATGCTGTGTGCACAGCTATTAAAGAAAAACTGTAATATCAGGGTTTACATATATGATACATTCCTGATATTCAATAGGCTATTTTGAACAATCATCTAAAGCACTGCCATCACAACTGCATTATGTCCCATATAGTTGTCCAGCAACATTTAACGACCAACTGAACTTGATTATCTAAAATTTATTTTAGCGTCATAATGCAATTGACATTTTCTGAAGAAGCTCAGCAAATGCGATCCGAGGTAAAGGGGGTTAGATTTAAAATCTTTAAACATTTTTAAATGTTCAAAAGCCAGTTTTCTGAAAGTGAACTCAGCATTGGACAAATAGTTTTATCTAGTCTTGAAAAAAGTCTAGAACATTCTGAGAATGTCATTCAGCTGACTTTTTTCATCTACAAAACAGGGTAAGGCTAATTAAAGTTTGTGTAAAGAAAATACAATTATATAGGCCTAACAATATTATTTTGTTTTGTTTGGTAATTGTAATGCTTTATTCGTTTGGTAATTTATTTAATTAAATACAGGGAATTTTGCCGGCATTTTTTCAAAAGTAAGCTAAACAATAATTTTATAGAATTGGGCTATAGGTTAGTGTCCCAAAAAAGCACACTGAAGCTTTACTCCTAAAACATCTTTGTGCACAGAAATGATATGTTTTTTGTATTGTGGGCTAATTCCATGACTACCGCCTAGTATTTTGAATGGTGTGGAAAAGCAACTTTAATAAATAAACAGATGGCTAAAGCAATTAATTTAATTGCAAAGAGTGGCCATTCATTTGTTCTCCGTGCACTTGTCAATGACAGGTGCATGATACAAGATGTTTGTGTTGGCAGTCTTGAAAGTGTCATGACGCAGATGTGTTTGCAGCATCGGATCTGTGCAGGTATGCCGTTAAGACCAATTCATAACAGTGCAAATAATGCTTCACGTACAATAAATTGGCTTTCAAAGATGTATACCTTGTCGTTATGATTAACACAGGCTAAGGATTGGGGTAAATTCTGTCATGTGACACTATATTTTTGCATTAATGCCAATTTTCTCGACAAAAAGTGTATCCAAACCAGTTTCTCGCGACATTTGAAGTACCGACATTGAGTTTATGCGCTAAGGTTAAACGGAAAAATATTATGTTGACACTTGTGAAATTTTAGCGATAATTTGCGTTTCCATCAGCTATGTCGGTAAACTTTTTGATGCGCCACACTTTTTGTCACAAAAACCCCTTGGTTGGAAACGTATTTATTGATAACGAACTTTGTGCAATTTTTGAAGCAGCAAATTTATATATTATACAGTACTGTGCAAAAGTTTTAGGCACTTTTGAAAAATGTTGCAGAGTGAGGATGTCTTCAAAAATAATGCCATAAATAGTTTTCATTTATCAATTAACATCATACAAAGTCCAGTAAACATAAAAAAGCTAAGGTGTGACTACTTTTGCCTTCAAAACAGCACCAATTCTCCTAGGTACACCTGGACACAGTTTTTCTTGGTTGTTGGCAGATAGGATGTTTTAAGCTTCTTGGAGAATTCGCCACAGTTCTTCTATCCATTTCGGACTTCTCAATTGCTTCTGTCTCTTCTTGTAATCCCTGACTGACTCAATATTCAGTGGGGGGCTCTGTGGGGAATATGCCATCTGTTGCAGGGCTCCCTGTTCTTCTGTTCTATTCTATTGTATTTGTAAGAAATGTTTGGGAGTCTAAAATGTATATTTCCTATTGACACACTAAAGCTGAAGATATAAATAACCATCTTAAGACAAATGTTTTTTGTCTTAAGACTTTTGCACAGTACTGTATGTGCAAGAACGAATGAAATGTAAAAGCTGTTGAGGAAGGGAAGATAATAAATAGCAACCTGTTCCTCACATAAATCTGTTGTATGGCTTAAGAAGCGTATGAATAAAGCACACAAGTCATATGGTCTACTTTAAGAATGTTTAGGTTGAAATAATAATAAAAAAACATTTTTTTTTTACATTTAAGCATCTTCACGGCTACTTTTGTCACACGGTTGGGCTTGTCTTTGTCCACTCCGATGGCTTCGCCCATCACCACCTGGCCAAAGCAGCCCTCTCCCAGAGGTTTTCCAAGAACTAGCCTATTACAAACAGATGGACAGAAACTGCAAAATTAGTAAATAAAATTCCAGTGACCCAACTGCAGTAAGAAAGAAGGTAAAATATTAGATCAGTGGGCATACCTATCTCTGGGCACCTCCCAGCTCGGGTCGTGGGGCAGCTCGTACTCTGAGACTCCTGACAACATTGGGGTCCCACTGGAGGAGAGCCGTGAAGGTCTGACCAACATCACACCAGAGTTCAGAGAAGCACTAGATTCCACTGACACCTGTGGAGTGCCAAGGTTGTTTTTAAGGGCCTTAGTAAGATACAAGGAAAACGGGGCCTTGCTTTGGATAACAGTACATCAATCTTGCTGAAAAAAGCGTAAACCAGCCTAAGATGGTTTGCTGGTCTTAACTGGTCTTCCAGCCTGAACAGGCTGGTCTGTTGGCTGGCTTTACACAGGTTTTGGGGACTTTTAAGCTGGTAAGACTGTGAGACCATCCTGGCCAGCTGAAGAACAGCTAGGCCATGTTCGGACACCAGCTAGACCAGCTTAAATCAGCTAAGACAGACTGGAATAACATCTTGACCGGTTGAAGAGCAGCTAAGAACCAGGATGGTACACCACCTAGACTAGCTCAAACCAGCTAAACTAACTTAGGCTGTTTTAAGATATTTTTTTCACCAGGGAAATCCATTATCTACATTCTGTTTACCTGTCTGCGGAGAGGAATACTTTTAGCCAGCTTATGGACGGCCAGCTGGCTGTTGAAGTCGCTCTTCTTGTAGGAGCTGCGAACTTTGAAGATGGTGGTGATTCCCACCATGAGGAAGATGAGGAAGAATCCAACGCAGTAGATTAACACCTCCAGGTAGGACTGACTGGGCACTGCAGATGGATTCGTGGGCGCTTACATGGCAAAAAGAACACGAAAGTCAATAACTACAAATGACTACAAGCTAGAGCTTATTACTTTAGGGGTTTAGGAGTTTGTTTAAATCCCAAAACCAAAGTATAAGCAATAATGACAGTGATGCTGAATTACACTTGAATCCACTTGTACAGTGTCAACTGACCTCAATAACACCTCAGTTACTGTGTTGACAGCACTAAACTTTGGACTGACACACACTGGGAGACGTTAGTGACATGCACACGTATCCACACATATACACACACACAAGCTCTGTTTAATTTCAACCAGTGCATTTGACACTATTGGCACTAAGAAGGGAGCACAAGCTCCCTTTGTGGCCACATAATGGTGCCTTTGTGGCGTAGAATTTCACCCCACATTCCCCACCGGTGTGAGGCTACAGCCATCCCCTGCACGAGTATAAAATGGAACAATCCCAGCCAAATTGTCCTGCAAGGCCAAAGTGACACACAGCAAGATACACAGGCCCTGATGGAATATAATTTTTTTTTTAAATTCCGAGTTCAATGCAAGTTAAGCTTAATTGACAGCATTTGCAAAAATGCTTATCACAAAAAATTACTGACTTGTTTAAAAAAATAAATTAAAAAAATTAATTAAAATGCATTTACAGTAAGGAACTTACAATGGAAATGACTGGGGCCAGTCCACTGACAGTGAAATACACACTGTTTAAAAAGTATAGCCACAAAAACATTATAAACGTTAGCATGATTTTAGTGCGATAAAATTGCTTACCAACCTTTTCTGTATAAAGTTACATCCAATATTACAACTTTGTTGTCATGACGACGTAACGCAAGTATAATGTTATAATGTTTATGTATTGTGTCTAAACGGTGTGTATTTTAATGTTTAATGGACTGGCCTCATTCACTTTCATTGTACATGCCATACTAACCACAATTTTCATTTTGGTTTTATAAAGGAGGGACAAGTCAAATGATTTTCTGTGGTTATCAACATTATGCCACAAATGCTGTTGATTGAGCTTAACTTGTATTGAAACTGAGACATACCTTTAAACTGGAGCATCGTTCATATGGAGTTGTGTTATAATATGCAGTGGTTGAAACTAAACGAAGTAGCCAGAATATATACACAAATTACATCAGCTTTGTATATTGAAGAAACGTTTTAAATGATGCAATGACAGTGCAGCACCAAGCAACAGTAAGGTATTATAGTCACAAAACTATAGCATTTTATTTATGCAAAATTTTCTCAAGGCAAAGGGCACCCAAATCATTGTCTGACTTTTCTATAAACCCTCATAAACTAATTCAATCTTAGTCAAGGTGACTTGGTGTGCAACAACCGCTCATTAAAACAACAAATATAACAGGACAGAGAGAGAAACAAGTTTAGAGAAAAAGGTGAAACAGTGCCATAACAGGTGTCATTTGCCAGGTCAACAGAAAGTCAAGCACACTGAAGACCCTTTAGTAAGATGATATTCCTATAGGTGGAGATGTCACAAGAATCCAAATGTTTGGTCTACTCAGCATGCAGGTGCTAAATGTATGGATGGTTTTGCACCTGCGGAGGACACAACAGATGGCCACACACACGTCTCTGTGAAGTGCCTTGTCTATCGGGAAATGCGCAAAACCTACACCGGATAAGTGATATTCAAGTAAATGCTTTTTGACCCAAATATAGCCCTCCTGAAACTCTGGCGAATGACACAAACAAACGGGCACTGTTGGGAGCGATGGACGAGAATGAAAGCAAAAATGGAAGAGGTCGAGAAAGGACAGGAAAGAGTTGCTGGATACCTTTGACAACGGTCAACCATGCTGACTGATAGGAGACCCCGATAGAATTGCCCGCCAGGCAAGTGTACTCCCCAGCATCCTCAAAGGACACATTCCTCAACTGGAGCACCTCCATCTCCTTGTCGGTGGTGTTTAGGCCAGCGGTCTGGAAGAGAACGAGAAAAGCAGACCCAAGGCCCAAGAGGTAAGGGGAAAGAAGAAGAAAGCAGGAACACACTGATCTCGAAGAGGATGAAGGTTCATGTTAGATCTATCTGGTTGGGTTTAAAACCAGCTAGAAGCTCCCAAAGCTTGGAAAGCCACCTAGAGCAGAGTTTTCCAGTCTTGGTCCAGGAGTACCCCCAAAACTACACATTTTGGATCTCTCCATAATCTAACACACAGGATCCAAGTCATCGGATTGTTAGTAGAGGCTTCATGACCTGAATTGTGTGTGTCAAATAAGGAAGATACCCAATATGTGCTGTGCTGAGGGTACTTCAGGATCATGATTGGGAACCACTGATCTAGAGCACTGACCAATCACCTGTAGAGAGATCAAACAACACTGCCAGGCACCACCACCTTCAATTTACCTCCACCTACATCAGGCAGGCAACATGGAGCGCTCACCAGTAAGACCCAATCCATAGCGAGGAAATGATCACCATGGGCTGGGTTCCAATCCCCAATAAGGGATTAACTGGGAGTTTCCATGGCATTATTGGACAGGAGAACCCAAAGCACGAAAGAGAAACCCAAGGCAAAAACCTCTACCTCTAGCCAGTGGTCAAATTACCTTGTATGTCATGTCTAAGGACAGTTAACCAGGCTGACTGATTGGCTTCTCCTATATAATTGGACACTTTGCAAATATACTCGCCGCCCTCTTCCTCTGTGATATTGTAGAGTGTCAGCACCTGGGTGTCCGAGCTATTGACCCCCGAGTGCTGGAGACGACAAAAGACCAAGTTCATGTAATCCAATCCCAATCTATTGATCATCTGCAGGTGTTATTTAGCATCCTAATATCTGCAGATCATTCATATGGAACTGCTGCAACTAAGGGCACCTACACACTAGAGTTTACCCTGCATCAGAGAACGTCGCAAATCCATCGATTTCAATGGGGATGTTGCATCGCAAGGACATAGAGGGTTTGCGAAAGTGATGCCCAACATGCAACCAAAAGTTGAAACAATTTAAATTTAGCTGCATCTCACTTTGACAGAGGCATCCATTGACCAATGAAAAGCAGGTTCGCTGTATTGCAGCTTGATTGCTACAGCTCTTTCCGTAACCTCCAAACACACCTTGAGCATTCCAGTCCATCAAACGCTGTCAGGGATTTCTCTAATGTGTAGGTGCCCTTAGTCTGACCTGAGCAATGTCATAAATATCCCTAAAACATTCAGATATCTTTGTAGTAATATATGTTGCTTTTTGCTGCATTTCACTGTAAAACATACATTTTATATGAGACTTTAAGACTTTTCTTTACCTTGAGAATGCGTACGTAAGGTAGTCCATCAGGTCCGAGTTGGCTTCCGTTCACCACCATGTGTTTGAGCCACTGGATATGAGGCTGGGGATCGCTGAACACCTTACATACAAACTCTACGTCACTACCGACGACAGCTGTCCGGTTTGCAGGGAGACCAGCGTACAGGATGGGTCTGTGTGGAGATCGCTCTGCAATATACAAACAGAGGTTTGTTAGATTGAAAAATGTTGCAATACATAAAGAAATTATATTATATATAATTGAAAAAATTATATATAATATCGGTCGGATAGACAGATTATCCCGCTCCCAACCTGGGCCATTGGTTGAGCCAATGTTGCTATTTCAGGCTTATCAGGATAATCAAACAAACAGAAATGCTTTGATAGTACAACAGTGCCAGTGTTTACACTTTTTGAGAAAATCATCCGACAAATGGGTTATTTATAGTTGTCTCTGCATATTAAGCTAAGATAGGAGCAAGTATTTTAATGTCAAAGAAATTATACACATCACTTAGTGTTCTATACTGTACATAGTGTAATACACAAAAATATGCAACATATGACTGACCCACTACATCCAGCTGATAGGTGTGATTGATGCTTCCGTAGTCATTCTCCACCAGGCAGGTATAGTTGCCCTTGTCTGAGGGCACCACTGACTCCATGATTATAGTCCACATGTGTTCACGCAGCTGAGAGAGGAAGGAGAGAAGAAATATTCTGTTATTCTGTTATACTCTGTTTTGTGATCAATATTTTTATTGTATTTTGAGACAGAGCATATAGATCAAAAATCTAAATACTCTGTTATTCTTATAACAATATCTGAATACAATATTCTCACCAAATGTGAGAGTTACACATGCAACAAGGACTTCTGCTTTGGCAAGTCGTGGCTTTGTACAAATGCTGTTTTACCCACTTTGGTGTTGAAAGGCTTACCAGGGGGATACGTCTGGCAATAATTTCCAAATGATTTTTTGCGATATTTGATATGTAACTTGATCTTTATATATTTTTTCTCTGAACTGGCTTAAACCGTGGTGGAAAGTAATGAATTACAACTACTCTCATTACAGTAATTTTTCTACTTTCAGTATAATTAATAGTACTTTTACTTTGAGATGATTAAAAATGAGGGATTCAACTTCACTAGTTATTTTTCACCACAATTACAAAGTACAAACAAATACATAATATTTCAGAATTTTTGGAAGTTTTTTGGGAAGAAGTAATCAGCAAGTTATAACTAAATCTGTTTATAAACTAAAATGCGCTGTGAGCGGCACGATGGAAGCCGCAGGGCACAGCATCATAAGCACAGCAGCTTGCATAAACTGCCGCCGGTGTCCTCTCTTCTCTAGCTTCTCGAGGACTTTCTGCCCTGTCACTACACAAGAACTGTAATACTGTGATTTTATGCATATTTAATTTTATTCTGGAAAGGAGCCGTTCATTCAGGTACTAGGGAACTGTCTGAACATGTTTAACCACTGTTCAAACTTCACTTTGTTTTAAGGTAGGCAATGTTTTAATTGTCAAACATTAACACAATGTAGTTTGACATATACAGTTGTGCTCAAATTTTGCATACCCTGGGAGAAATTGTGAAAATTTGGCATTGATTTTGAAAATATGACTGATCATGCAAAAAAAACTGTCTTTTAAGGATAGTGATCGTATGAAACCATTTATCATCACATAGTTGTTTGGCTCCTTTTGAAATCATAATGATAACAGAAATCACCCAAATGGCCCTGATCAAAAGTTTACATACCCTTGAATGTTTGGCCTTTTACAGACACACAAGGTGACACACACAGGTTTAAATGGCAATTAAAGTTTAATTTCCCACACCTGTGGCTATTTAAATTGCAATTAGTGTCTGTGTATAAATAGTCAATGAGTTTGTTAGCTCTCATGTGGATGCACTGAGCAGGCTAGATACTGAGCCATGGGGAGCAGAAAAGAACTGTCAAAAGACCTGCGTAACAAGGTAATGGAACTTTATAAAGATGGAAAAGGATATAAAAAGATATCCAAAGCCTTGAAAATGCCAGTTAGTACTGTTCAATCACTTATTAAGAAGTGGAAAATTCGGGGATCTCTTGATACCAAGCCAAGGTCAGGTAGACCAAGAAAGATTTCGAAATTCAAAATATGGGGGCAAAACATGACTATGCAACAAGTTCCCGTGTTTTATTAATAATATTTGATATAATTACAATTACATACATTGCGATCTTCTTTTGACTTTTCACTGAACATAATTTTTTCCCGCCATCTGGTTCCTCGCACCATTGCGCGCACAGACGGGTTCTCCACTTCTATCAATCCACAGCAGTTCGGTATTGTACTCCTGTGTTAAATTCCGTAACCGTTTGCCCCTCTTGTTCAAAATAAACTGTCCTAGCGGGTAACACTCTCACTCACAGTGCTGTACTGTACTTCCCTGCCCTGTGCTGCTGTTTATCTGTCTGAAAAGCCTCACCCGCTAGAGGCCAAAAGTGCACAAGAGATAGATGTTATATAAAGGAGGTAAGAGAAATTACAAAACATAAATGTAACCAATGCTACAATTTACTTAATAGTATCGCAGTATATTAAATAACCAAAATGTTAATTAAGACTTTATTACAAATGTAATACAATAATACATATACAGAACAACCACCTTAAGTATTTGAATCAATAATATCTCTCACTAAACACTGTGTGAAATGTTTATTTTTGCCTTATTTTATTCAGTTGGCATGTAGGAGTTGATAATGGTTTGCTTGCAAATCTGGATAATTGCTGCAATATCAGAGGATAAATTTCCTCCTCTATGATACTGAATTATAATGTTACAAAATGGCTATTTCTATTTAAATAAATGTTGTATTCTTAAAATGTTCTGTTTGTCTAAGAATCCTCTTGCAGCAATGCAGGTCTTTGGCATTTAGAAGCTGCTAGTTTAGGACCTGTGAGGAGTCTGTTTCTCAAACTAGAGTCTTTTTGTTGTGCATCTGGCCATCCACTTCCCTCTCTATCCTAGTTAGAGATTATTTTTTCAAAACAGTAATGCACGGAATAGCCTTCATCTTTTTAAAACAATAGACTTTAGGAGAGAATAGAATTTCAGGAAAAATGTGTTTTTTTTTTGTGCCTATTTTTAAAACCAAAATTTGACTTGCAAGTGTAAAACAACTTGTAAGAACTCAATACCTCAGCAAATAGGGAAAAACCCCACTGTATTCTGATTTATGCATGGTAGCGCAACAATTTTCAATCGTTCTAATAATAACAAAATTTTCTTGAGTACAAAATTAGCACTTTAGAATGCTTTTGTAAGGAACAGGTGACACAGTATATGTTTGCCATCACGGGTAAAGACAAAATGGAATAAATACCACTTAAAACAAATTATTTCAAACCGTAATAATAATTTGCAATTAATGATTTTGGCAGTATTTGTGATCAAATAATGCATCCTTGGTGAAAGGAAAAAATGTCTTTGTGTTCTAAAAATGGAAGCAAACTACTTATTTACTCTTACTTGAGTCATAATATTTCTCAGTACTTCTACTTGTACTCAAGTGAATTATTTGTTCAGTAGTACTACTTTTACTTAAGTAAAAAAAAATTAGTACTCTTTCCATCACTGGGCTTAAATGTTTTGTTTTTTATGAAAGGAACCATCATTTCAACTAAACAACCAAGGAGATTTTTTATGAAACCTTTTAAAACATCTTAAATCTCTCATACTCACAAGTGTATGCAAAACTAGTCTGATGAGATGTTTCTTTAGGAATCTATTGTCCAACTAAAAATGTTATAAAAATTATTGCAATATTGTTTAAAGTTGCTTAAAGAAATATTCCGGGTTCAGTACAAGTTAAGCTAAATCGACATCATTAGTGGCATAATATTGATTACCACAAATATTATTTTTGACTTGCCCCTCCTTTTCTTAAAAAAAAGCAAAAATCTGGGTTCCAGTGAGGCACTTACAATAGAAGTAAATGGGGCCAATTTGTAGACATTAAAATACTCACTGTTTTAAAAGTATGATTTTAGTGTGATAAAATCACTTACTAACCTTTTCTGTGTAAAGTTATAGCCAATTTTACAACTTTGTTGCCATGACGATGTAATGTCAACAAACCCTTAACCCCTAAAATGACTGTAAAAATTACGCTTTAAACAAATTTACAGCTCAAAATATACACAAGTTTTAGTAGAAGAATTAATGGAAGTGCTTTTATGAAATAAGCTTCACATTTCTGCCTTCAAACCCTCCAAAAATTGGTCCCATTCACTTCCATTGTAAGTGCCTCACTGTAACCTTGATTAGAGCTTTTTTTAAAGTAAAGGACAGGTCGAAATTATTATTGGTGGTAATCAATATTATGCCACAAATGCTGTCAATTGAGCTTAACTCGTATTGAACCCAGATTATTCCTTTAATTTCATCACGCCAGCAAAAAAAGTATATTGCCCTAATCACTACAGTAAACTAAAGGAAAGGGTGTGTGTATTCGGGTGTCAGATTCAAGTTGCCTGTTTAGGGTTTAGAGATAAATGTTCTGGATTTGGCCTATTGTGTCCTGAGTCATCAGATTTCCTTCTCGCGTCTCAGGTGTGAGTGCCGACGCACAAAGTAAACAAGAGTTGTCCCAAACACCACTGTTATCATGCAACAGTAAAATAGTGAAGTCGGCTCATGTGAGGGCCAGAGTAGAGAGGAAGGTTACCTTGTAGCCCCCGATGCGCTGGTCCCTTTTGAACTCTTTCCCATTCTTGAGCCAGCGGAGTTTAGGGGTCGGATTTCCCTCAGCTTGACAACGGAATTTGACTGTTTTGCTGGCTGGTACGGCATGAAGCTTTTTTTCCATTTTTTCAGGTTGGGCCCAGTGGGGTGCCATTGCTACAGAGAAAGAAAATGTTATTAATTTTAATCATCAATTCATTCTTTTCTGAAAAATGGTGGCAACACTTACGTAAGAGCTCCTGGCTGCTTGAGGGCTTGTTTTCTTCCGATGATGACTCATCGTCATCTTCATCCTCTGAAGATGCTACTGCATGACCTGTGACACAATCGAGAGGATGTGTATCAGAGATAAAATACATACACTTCTTAAAAAGATCAGAATGTATTTCAGAGTGTAAGTGTTATTGGGGTTTTAATAGATCAGAATGTTAACATATGTTAACATGGCTTTAGGCCAAACTTGACAGGAAGCAAAGAATAAGGCTCTTTTAAGGGCTTTGGGCTTAAGGGCTTTACTTAAGCAATAATTATTCCCTGTTATTTATTTTATTATTTTGATTACACCAAGCCTGGATTCTTGTTTTTGATAGAATATCTGAGTAGTGATCCAAGCACAAATAATAAGTATCCACCCATCACAGGGTGCCGGACAGTGAGAACACAAGAGTCACTGTGGGCTCCGCTCCAGGATGCCTTACAGAGCATTGCTCACGCTTGAATCACATTTAGATGCACAAACACACTGGGGAGCTGCCTAAGAAATTCACCACTCAACCCCTGATGCATTCCACAGCTTAAAGCCTCCTGAACAGAGAGAAATAAAAAATAAAGTCCATTCAAAGAAGACAAACCAAGCCACAACATTGATTGTTGCTCAGTTGCTCATCCCTGATAGAACAATAAAAGGTTGAAAAGCAACTAAAAGAGGAAGAAAATGAGTAGTGCTTGTCTGTGCAAAACTTGCCTCCATGAGGCTAGGATATTGATAAGTTGTTTGTCCATGTGAAAAGAGCTTATATCTATTTACATCCCAGTTGCAAATGTAATAAATGTGAAAAATCTTAATATCACAAAAACAATTTTGCAAATACAGCAGCGTTTCAATCCCATGTGTTAAAGAGAACAACATTGTCACTTCTGGGGTAATAAGAGCAAAACAGAAATGAAAATGGAAATTGGTTCTTTTATTTATTTCTTGTGGTTCAGAGCGTGCAGACAAAACGCTCTTATGAACTTCATGTTTGCTAGCATTCAGCGACACATGCCTTATGAAGTCTTAAGCTTGTCAGCCAGATTTTGGAGGTAATAGAAGCCAATAATTTTAATGTCAGGCTTTTTAAAATTACCATTTCAGAATAACCAGAGCAACATTCAAGATGCTATGCGATGATTTTGATGATATTCTCGCAAATTACATATTCACATGGCTTGAGGCAAAGTCACATGACTTTGCGCATCTATATTCCTATATAAATTCTGTTCAGTACATCTATTTTGTAAATGTGCTGTAATCGAAGTTTATGTGCATGTCTTACCAAATAACCCAATTTTTAGGCACACTCTGGAAACTTTATTCACATCTTGGTGTTTCGATCCAGTATTTTTAATGCAATATCCTAAAATTGGCAAAAAAACAAAAAACAAAAAAAAAATACATGGATGGAAACCCAGCTAGTTATACTGTGGTCCCTAGTGACATGCCGTGTAATGCGTGTCCAAAGACAAGATCCATGCGACCCATTTATCACTGAATAATGTCTCTTTTAATACCCTTTCTGTGCTCTACAGTCAGTTGTTGATAAAAACGACAAAAAAATAAACATTTGATTCTAATCATGCATGGCACATTTGAGACAAAGCGATTTGAGTCCTTTCTCGTTAGCATGTGCTCATTTACAGACACTTTTTTAATGAAATAGCATTTTTTGTTAAAGAGACAGTATCGGATTTAGCACGTGTTCAACAAATCAATGTAAATACTTGTAAATATTACAAATTATGCAATTAAACAATAACAAGTAACAAAAATAATATATTAAATATAATAACTTATTTATTGATTGAAAACATTGGTTTGTTCATTTTTTAAAAAGCCAAAATGTGTCCAAAAACATAAAAACTAATAAAATGTAATTAGTAATTACAAATGAATACCTTTATGACTGTAGCAGAAATTTGCAAGGTGATTTGTGTGACAAATTTTATACTGTGGGTTAGGGGTTTTTGCTCAAAGCACTAATTATTTCCTGTGATAAATACTGTCATGAGACCAATAATACATATTCCCAAAAACAACTTTTTAACAGAAAGAATATCTCTTTACAGTTCGAAGCTGATAACTGAACGAAGCACCTATTGGACGTACCTGTCACATTAACAATGAAAGAGGCAGAATTGTTGCTGAGCGAGTCCTAACACAAGCAGGCATAAAGCCCCAGTCAGTCGGCTCCACTGACCCGATTTCCAGCTGGCCCCCGTTCACCCGAATGTGATCTCCATTCAGCACTGGAGTCTTTAGTCCAGATGACCCCTTGGACCACAATCGGGGTCTCGTCAATAGCCAAGCACTGCAGCAGCAAAAGCTCCCCTGGGAACAATCCATGCAGTTCCATTTTCACCTCGGTTCGGACAAGTGGTGGATCAGAAAACGAGCGTGGAATATTTGGCAAGGAAAAATACAGGATCAAAATTGGTATTTGAAAACAAAGTGAGACAAGGGACAACACTTCCACTTTCCAAAGAAAACTGGAGCACCACCACAAAACTAAAATAAGACTCAAGGGCCACCACTAACAAGAGGGATGTGTTTGCAAAGCAAAATAGAAAAAGAAGTTTATGTAAGGAACACCTCAAAAACACTCAAAATGAACCAAGGAAACTATAAAAATATGATAAGACCATCTTCTTCTTCTTTCGGCTGCTCCTGTTAAGGGTCGCCACAGTGGACCTTTCGTGATCCGCACATTTGACTTGGCAGGTTTTACGCCGGATGCCCTTCCTGACGCAACCCCCAGTGGCTGGGAGACTTTCATTCACACCTACGGGCAATTTAGAGTCTCCAATTCACTTAACCTGCATGTTTTTGGACTTGTGGCGGACACCTGACCACCTGGGAGGAAACCCACACGAACACGGGGAGAACATGCAAACTCCACACAGAATGCCCAGTTGAGCTGGGATTCAAACCTGGGACCTTCTTGCTGTGAGGCGACAGTGCCGCCCCCATAAAAATATGATAAGACCATTGCCAACTAAATAAAAAAAACTAAAGAAAACCATGATGCCACAAAGAAGATGAATATAACAAATTGATACACAACAATTTGTCAGATATTTTGAAACAACTCCAAATCTTTTATACACATTTATCTTATAAAAGGCGCGGTAACATTTACCATTGCACTGTGAAATTCCGCAGCTAGAATACAGTCATCTCAATGGGAATCTGGGGGATCGTGAATTTTGCGTGAAGAATTTCCCCTTGCGGATTTCAAGTTTGGTGAACTTTGACAGGCAAATTCGCCATGTTTACCAATAAGAGGTTGCTTGGTTTGGCAGTGACCTCAGTGTAGGCGGTGCTTCGCATACAGCTACACTGAATTCTTCACAATGGACAAGGATATCATTTTAGCTCAACATTCACCCACACCATTTCTGCCCACGGAATTCCGCCGTCCAAAGGAAAATGTGACCGCGCCTAAAGAGGGTGAATTTCACGAGATCTGTAAAGAACATATTTCACCCCAAAATCAAAAGAAAAAATATGAAATTGTATTTATATTTTTGGGATCATTTTATGCCATGTCACATTATTTTCATGGTAATTAAGCACATTTCCTCCCTAAATACTCCCACATTATAACGTATACATGTAATATTACAGTAATGCATCCAGACATTTTTGAGTTTTTTTGTAATTCCTATTATTTTCAATGATATTCTCATTCCTGTAATTCTGTAACCTTTTACTATATTAAAGCAAAAACAATACTGTATGCTGTTAACAGTGTAGGGTGTAATACAAATGAATTAGTTACTGTAATCTGTTTACTTTTTAAGTTAAAAAGTGGTGTAATGAATTACATTTTAAATTATTGTAATCACATTACAGTTACTTAATTTAATAACTTTTAAGTACATTATAGGGTTATGCTTATTTGTAATATATTATTTACATGAATAGATTACATGAATTATGGCCCCATAATGAGTCATTGTAAAGGAGAAATATGAGGTGCTGAGTGTATGACTTGTAACAATAAACAAGAAAGAACTATATAGACATATATAAATATATATTTTATTTTGAATTTGTTGTGCTGCAAAGTGTTTTAAAATGTAACTTAATAGTAAAGTAATTAGTAATGCGTTTACTTTTTCAATGAAGTAATTAGTAAAGTAATCTGATTACAGTTTTAGAGAAATAATTTGTAATGTGTAGAGGATTACTAATTTTAAATAATGTGCTTAATTATGCAAAAAATGTTGCAATGCAAAAAACTTAATGGTTCTAAAATTGCTTTTTTATTCATGCAAAATATAATTTATTTAGATTTTGGGTTGAAATGTGACCTGTGACATGTCTTCGTGAGACTTACCCAAGAATTCAATATTGCTCTCCGCTCAAACGTTTTGAAACTAATCAAGCCTGTAAGGAAGAAACAAAAAGGCTTTCTCTATGAAAGTTAAAAAAATGTAACTGTTAAAAAAATTTAACAGTTTAAAGATTAACATCCCGTGGCCCATTACAGCTAATCAATACATTGAAACAAAAGCCAAAAAAACCCTGATGCCAAAGCACACGGCCTTCACCATTCAAAAGAGATCTCCCCCCACCAACCTAGTCACCTTAATCCCAGCAGGGAAATGGGATGGGGGGACGGGCTGAGGTGGGTAAGGTAGAGGCTGGAATTCAAATGGAGGACTGGTTTCTCATCTTATATCCATAAAAGATTCCATTCACTTTATTTCCAAGCGAGCCTTATTAGACCAGAAAATCATTTACACCACTGAACTCCACACATATATGAAAAACAGCCCTTATAGGGCTGACAACTCCCAGCCTGTGCTTTGATGCTTTACTAAAAAATAAAGGCCAGGCTGTTTTATAAAACTATTGTTTCAATAAAACCACCAAAGAATTTTTAGTGGAGTCTATTTGCCAGATTGTGAACAAGACTGTTTGATTATGTGTCAAAACTAAGGTTGTAATTAATGCAAAGAATAGGGTAGAAAGGATGTAAAGCTTTAAAAGACGTTTTTATGTAAAACAAAGAAGAATGCTATTGACTTAGCTTGAAAACATGCATAAAAAAAATCTAACCATTCCCTCTGTAAAATTGAGAGCAGCCAACAACAAGGGGAGGAGGATTCACAGTGAGATGCTAAAATGGGGAAATTAGAAGCACATTTTGTTTACGGAAAAATTCTGTGGTCTACAAAGCTCACTTTTGTTGTAAGTGACTTCCACAAAGCTCAAACTATACCGAAAATGAAGTTTTCTGTAAAAGAAAAAATTGCTTCAACGTCATTTGGCCCCATTTGACCAACCCAAACATTGTGCTCAAACACACAAATATGACTTCATCTGCGAGCTGTACCAACGCACATCTGTTTGCTTGGATTCAGACCGCTCTGGACTGGCTTCCTGTAGAACCAAAGAGAATGTGTTTTCTCAGAGGAAGGCGGAGGACTGACCCATTTGTCTTGGTCACTCAGTCCAAGCTGAAATGGACAACATCTGTCACCACCTCCTCATTCATTTCCATGCTCTTAAAGAAATAGTTCACTAAAAAATTTTATTCTGGCACTTTACTTGCCATTAAGTTCCAAAACCATATGCTGTCATTTTTGTCTGTGAAACACAAAATGAATTTTTTTTAAGAATCAGCAAAAATGGGGGCCTGGATAGCTCAGCAAGTAAAGACGCTGACTACCACACCTGGAGTCTTGAGTTCGAATCCAGGGTGTGCTGAGTAACTCCAGTCAGGCTTCCTAAGCAACCAATTGGCCCGGTTGCTAGGGTGGATAGAGTCACTTTGGGTTAACCTCCTCGTGGTCACTACAATGTGGTTCTCACTCTCAATGAGACGCGTGGTGAGTTGTGCGTGGATGCCGTGGAGAATAGTGTGAGCCTCCACATGCGCTAGGTCACTGCGGTACCGCGCTCAACAAGTGCTGTTTCAATAAGATACGTGGAGGCAACTGAGATTCGTCCTCCGCCACCCGGATTGAGGCGAGTCACTATGCCACCATGAGGACTTAGAGCGCATTGGGAATTGGGCATGCCAAAATTGGGGAGAAAGGGGGGGAAAAAAGAAGAAAAAAAGAAGAAAAAAAGAAAAAAATAATCTGCAAAAATGAGTTAAACTCTTAAAAACTAAAAAAAAACTAAAAAGCACATTAAAAGTAGTCCATACAACTCATGAACTATATTCTAATGTGCCCTTCAAGTGGAGTTGGAAATATAATATAATTGGAAATAATATAAATTTGTTATATTTCATATTTTGTTAACTAATGACTTAAACTGCGATGGGTAAGCAAATTAATTAACAATTTGTTAGATACCGTGCATTAATAAATAACATGTTATGTATAAGTGATGCAGGTTTATGCACTTATTGCATATTCACATGTACAACAGAAAAAGAGCTTTTGCCATCGTTCATTGCGAATTGGTTTAAAAGGAATATTCTGGGTTCAATACAAAATAAGCTCAATCGACAGCATGTGTGGCATAATGTTGATTACCACAAAAATTTATTTGCCCCTACTTTTCTTGAAACATATAAAAAAATCTGGGTTCCAGTAAGACACTTACTATGGAAGTAAATGAGGCCAATCCGTAAAAAATACTCACCGTCTTAAAAAATATAGCTACAAGACAAACAATATGCATGTTAACATGATTTTAGTGTGATAAAATCAGTTACTAACCTTTTCTGTATAAAGTTACACAAAATATTATAACTTTATTGCCATGACGATGTACTGTCAACAAACCCTAAATTGACTGTAAAAATGATGATTTAAACAACTTTACAGCTCAAATAATAGAGAAGTTTAAACACAAGAATTAATGTGAGTGCTTTTATAAAATTATAAGCTTCACATTTCTGCCTTTAAACAATCCAAATATTGGTCCCATTCACTTCCAATGTAAGTGCCTCACTGTGACCTCCATTTTTGACTTTTTGAAAGAAAAAGGAGGGATGAGTCGAAAGCATTTTTTTTTTTTTTTTTTGTGGTAATCAACAAAAGTCACACAATAGTCACCTCAACGTAAAATGTGCTTGAAAATCAAGATTTTCCCATAGTCTGCCATTGTAATCTGAAGTCCAATAAAATTCACCCCAAAACAAAACAAGCTTAAAAATCAAGATTTTTTAAATCAGTGGCTTCCTAAAAACATGTTCAAGGAGGAAAAAATATCATTAATCTCTATGTTTTGGTCTCTGAGGATATGGCTTTAGAAGACTTGGAAAAAATCTTAGTCATCTGGACTACTTTTATAGGGCATTTTGGAGCTTGACAGCTGGAGGTCACTTTAAACATTGTATTGTATGATAAAAAACTTCTGTGAAGATTCTCAAAAATACACAGCATATATAATTTTTTGTTCCACAGAACAACAAGGGAGAGTAAATCATTTTTGAGTGAACTTTCACCTTAAAAGCAAAGTGTAGTTTCATTCTGGATCATTACTAACTTTTTAATGAACTAATGATTTAAGAAATGATTCCTTGTGTCCATAAAGCCGTCAATCTCTTTGTGTAAGCCAAGGTTGGTGCTAAGCTTTGGACTTGGCCGGAACTCCATGCAGGAAGTCATAGCCTGGATGAATTGCTGTTGGGATTTCCTGCCTGGCAAGCAATACTGTTGGGCACAGAATCATTACAAGTCAATTCAGGCCACAAGGAAAACAGACAGAACCAAGAGGCTATACAGTAACAGGATATGGACTATGGCCGTTCTCATGCAGATGAGCGCTGCAATGCACAATGTACAACCTGTCGATGACTTAAGCAGCTGTAAATGGACACTATGTTGTCTTGTGTGCTAAACATGCATAGTGAATGAGGTTGTAGACGTTCAGGACTGCAGAGTAAGTGTGTTGGTGTCAGGCTGTGCCGAGTATCAGTGATCAAGGGTAAACATCACATCAACATTTCTGACCCGTCCCTTGAATCACCCTGCTCATTGACTCCAAGCCCCAATCATTCCCAGAAACATGATCTCCAAGGTGAACCATCAGCCAGAGAGTGGAGACCTGCTCTTTTTGTTTCACCTTTTTCCAGTCTGAATGCAAACTTAACAGATTCCCTGCCAGACAGCTCTTCTCTTCCGAGAAGCTGTAGTGGAGAGGGGTGGTAAAATGCCCCCCAAAAACTCTCTCCTTATTCAGATTTCACAAAGGTGGTGGCTGTGGAGATTGATCCGGCAACCTTCTGCTTACCAGTTTTGTGCTTTAGCCCACTAAAAAAATGCATGTCATGTTCTTGGAAAATTGTCTCTACTGTAATGATCGTACAGATGTAGGTAAATGTGCACCAGTTCGCTAATAACTGCACGCCGGTGTGTCCATATTGACTGAACGCCATGAACGGGAATTAGCCTCAAGGTAGATGGGGCTTCAGATCACACCTACTGATGATGTGGACCAATGGCGGTAAGGTGTTTACCAGCCGGTGAGAAGTTTTCCTAAAAGTTCGCCCCGGCGAGTTGTTATGAACTACAGAAACGAACTGAAAAACACCTTCTTTTTGGCCAGATTTTGTTCTAAATGACATCACACCCATTCGTTCTTCGATTTTGTATGAAGTATATCGGGGACTTAATAGCAATGTTTTCCTTAGCAAGCACCACTAATAAACAATCAAGATTACATGAAGTGTCCTCTTTTTCAGAGTCATTCCAATGATAACAATAGGGGTCTGTGTGGTGTTTGGAGAACTTTTAGCATGTTTAGTCTTCGTAATGCTCTGCATTCTACTGAGATCCATCTGAACCCTTATGGTTTCAAGAAACAGCGAAAAATCCCAAAACTCTGTTCATGCATAAAAGCAGCAGCATCTGGAGTCATACTGCACACCAGACCCTAATGAGTTCCAGCTCTGCTAGTTAACTCAACATCAAAAACGGAGCCATGACCAGAACTCAAGCTGCTACACAAGTTGGAGCCAAGAATTAACTTTAAATAAATGTTCCCCAATACTTTTTTAAACCAAAGCGGACCCTGCTGAAAAAAATAAAAATAACAGCTTAAACCAGCCTAAACAGGTCTGCTGGCTGTTTTAAGAGAGATTTTGGGCACTTTAAAGCTGGTCAAAGTGGGAGACCAGCCAAACCAGCTAAGACCAGCCTGGAACACTAGCTAGACCAGCTTAATCCAGCTAAGACCAGGTTTAACCAGGAGGGGACACCAGACAGACCATCTTAAACCAAGACCATAAAACCAGTTTAGGATGGTTTAAGCCATCTTTTTCTGCACCAACAAATCAAACCTTAAATCACTAATGATCAAAAGTTAATTTGAATGTAAAAAGCAAATACACATTTTTATGCTGTCCATTCACCTCAAATTATGACAAGCCCAGAGGTGCACACACAGGAAGAAAAAAAAAACAACTTACCTTGGTCAGTCACAGCAGGACGTGAGTGGGCCCAGGGGATCTGAGCGAGAATAACCCACAGGAGAAGTATACGCCATGACATCACCATCCTGAGAGAAGCCATGTTACTGAAGCTGGGCAAGGAGTGTGGGCCGAGACAGCTCATTCACACAGCTGTGGGCAGCACTGGATCATCAACACCAGCAGCATAGAGCTACCTGCCAAAAAGAAAGAGAAGGGGCGGGCAGGAATTAACCTAACATGGTATGCATGGATGAAAAAGAGGAAAAATAAACTTTTTATTGGAATGGTCTGGCTTTTGGAAATTTTTCGGAATGGCCATCAATCTGATAATGCTTTCAAATGAGATGGAGGGGGGGCTAGATGCAGCGGCTGCTCATGTTGCCCATGCCTAAATCCGCCCTTGGAATAAGTTCCCAATGATCAATGATAATTTGATTAGAATTGACAACTGTTTGTTAGGCATCAGTCTCCTAGCCAACATGAAACTTAAAGTGGCATTAGATGTCATAAAATGCAGTAGAGGATGCTAATAGAAGACATACACTGTAATTACAAAATACAAACTATTAATTCCCAGGGAACACACATACTCATATACATGTATACCTTGAATGCACTGTAAATTGCTTTGAATAAAGAATGTAAAAAATTGAACATGTAAATAAGTGCTAACCTCAACCTGTGCAAGCATCTAATGACATAAAACCAAAATTTAGCTGCTAACCCAATTAGCTAAGAAAAGCGAAAATTAAACATGGTTGTCCCTCCACGATGACAAACATAGAGGCCCCAACCCCCGACCCCTGCGTAGGTGTGGAGATGCCATCCTGTTGGTGTGAAACATATCTGTTAATGCTATGGCCCCCCAAGACTCACCACTTGACACTTGTCTTTTCTCTGGACCCCTGGTCACGCCCCCATTCCTGCCAAACATTACCTAACAAAAGCCCTGTAATCTGCTGGTTGTTTTTGTACCCCCCTTCTCCAAAAATCGCACTACAAACCATTTGCTCTCGCACCTTCAACTCTACCCAGAATTCCTCTTTGGAATAACACAATTTGGTTCAGTATGTTTTGCTCTTAATACTAAGAGTAGAGGGAAAGAGTGGAGTATTAGTGAACCCAAACAAAACAATGCTGTTTCAACTGACAGACTTGCCATATGTGGCAGCATTAACACCTCCGTCGCTTGGTTTAGTTCTACATTAGTGTAACCTGAGTAAACCTCCGTTTAAAGCCTATGTTCATGGTCTTATTGTGAATGATGTTATTACAAATAAAAAAAATTGTCTTTGTATACTAAAAAAAGTACTAACATACTGTTCCTCTGAAATGACTTTCCTTATCATGCTGATGTCACCAAGGCCACACAAGCTCTTGGATAATGTAAACAAATTTCATTCAAAATATTAATGAAAACGCACATTCAGATCTGGCTCCATTCTGGTACGGAATGCCCACTTTTCAGATTCAGTCAATTCGCAATGGATAAAATCATCAAGTCCCACCCTAAAAAATTTTGTGTGTGTTAAATATCCTGTTTCATAAGAGGAGCTAAAGAACAATAATATCCCCTTTCTGTTAATTGTGATCCCCTCATTAGAATGATAAACGAAAGACGTCTGTCCATTACTGAGAGCTGTTGGACAGTTGTTTGTCCTTTTGGCATCAGGCGCAATTAAATGAAGAGACAGCCGCTCTGCTGTGAGTGGCGACCCACTATGTAAAATCATAAATGCCAGTGTGCTGCAGGTTTATGATAAGGCCATAAATGCAGTTCATTTACCTCACAGGCGCTGTCCATAACTGTCAAAGTAGTAAAATTTAAGAATGTCTTTAAGTGATGATAATGTTCAGCTACTCTTGTTACTTTTTCACACGAGATTTAAAGAAATGTTGTTGGATAAGCTATAAAAGTCTTTAACAACAGTCACAAAACCGTTTAAAAATTTGTGAATTTCTTGAATCTATGAGGATAATAGCTAACATGTCACATGGTCCTACCAACAGATTTTAGAATAAAACAAGGATTTGATAGCTCTCAGACTTGATTGCATACACTTTTTTATACTTATTTGATTTGATGTACAGGAAACAGCATTTACTATGTTTACCACTAGAAAAAAAAAATCAAAAAGGATTGACACCACTTTCACACACTGCTCATCATCTCTGAACAGAAGAACTTACAAGAAAAACTATGGTATATAAATCTTTAAAAAAAAAAAAAAAAAAACAAATTACATTTTTTTTTTTTTAATGAGGGTCTTTGGAGGACCAAATATGAATATGAGAATTATGAAGGACTAAATATGAAAATAAAAAGAGAAATAGGCTAAATAAATGACTAAATGTGAATGATAAGTGCATAATGCAAAATAAATTATAATTTAATATAAATATAAAATAATATTATTATGAATCTAATAATAAAATACTCAATATACATAATTTTAATATTAGAGCTGTTAAAATGAACGCGTTAATGCATATGGTTAAAGTTTAATGCGTTAATTCTTCTTAATCGTGATTAACGCATTTACCATAAATACAGCATAAACACTGGTTGGAAGGGTGGAACCTTTGTGATGTGTCTGCCGGGAGTCATTACACTGACACACACTTCACAACACACACAGCAGTGATTCAGGTCAATGATAAAGTGATGGGGAAAGCAGCTCTAAACACTATTTGTTGTACAAAACAAGCCTAGATGGAACTTGTGACAGAAATCAAGTATTTTTTTCGCCTAAGTAAGGCGCATTTTAATTACCACAGAAGCACGCCAAGTCTTAACAATCACCGAAACACAGAATGAGATGATTTTGTCAGCAAGCGCTTTTCATGTGGAGTTCAAAGCAGGGCTTGATGCTCGGACTGACGCCCTGACACAAATTAAGAATGCGGCTTTATGATTGCTGTAACAAAGTCGATTGCCACAGTCTGCTAGCTGATTAATATTGTGGAGGATGAGAGTTTAAGAGATTTAATGCCCACTGCAATGAACATGCAACCTATGTGGGGACAAGTTCTTTCAATCTGTCAACCTCACAATTAGACTTTGGGAAACATTTAATGTTACTTGAATTGGTGCTATTTTAGTGCATTTCTATCTTCATACTGTGGAAGTCTTTGTTTTGAAAATTGTAATAAAGCATTATATTTTGTTTTGTTTTTTCCTAAGAATGAAAAATGCATTCTGACAGGAAAATAAATATATTTAGAAAATTCCAGCACTTTCAAAATCTGCAATTAATGTGATTACCTACAAAAATATAATGCGATTAATCATGATTAAACATTTTAATCAACAGACCGCTCTATTTTATATACACTAAATTATCAAATTATCTATTTCCTTATTTTTTTTTATATTTGGTCTATTGGTGTATTATTCTCATTTGTATGTCACGCTGGATTAAAACGACTGCTAAATAAATGTAAATAGATAGTGTTCACTGGCTTCCATTCAACCAATCCCAATCATGTCTAAAAAGTGGAAAACAGCTTTGAAATCAGTTCTTTCAGGGTTCTCCTCAGTAATGCAAGAAAGGAGCATTTGAAAAGCCCTTTGTGATAATTAAAGGTTGGAGTTCGCCGTGTTCCATACCCCCCTGGGAGTCCAGCCCGGACCCCTAATTACTCTGCTGCTGCATTCATGCATGACATTCCTCCACTTTATGTTTGTTTTGGGAGATAGTCATGCAATCCACCCCAAGACCCCCACTCGCAGTTATCAGGCTGCTTTACACCTGGAGTTGCATAGATTAGGCAAGGAAATCCCAGTGAATTATTTCCCATTTCCTATCCACACCTCCATTGGCTTCATTTTGCATAATCCCCGATGCACACCAAAATTTCAAAGATTAAGGCTGTCATTACCTCTAATATGCTGTGCCACAAGATTTCTAAAAAGCGTCACATTAAAGAAAATAGTTCACCCAGAAATAACAAATTCTGTATTTATTTAGAAAATTTCGAAGAATCCAAAAAGAAAAAAAAACACTAAAGGAAACACACATAAAAGTAGTCCATATAACATGTGCACTGTATTCCAAGTCTTCTGAAGCCATACAATAGCTTACTGTCAGAAACAGATCGATATTTTAGTTGTTATTCACTGATAATTTTCAATGAAAAGGCCTAAAATAGATTACAAATATGTTTTATGCCATATGGACTACTTTTATGATGCTTTTCTCCTTTTTTAAGCTTGATAGCCATGAAGTGTTGTATGGAAAAGAGCTGCATAAAGATTCTTCAAAAACACTCCTTTTGAAACAATAACAGCATATGGGTTTGGAACAGTATGACGGTGAGTAAGCAATGACAGAATTTCATTTTTGGGTTAACTTTTCCCTCAAATGCTTCTAAATGTGCGGGAAGCATACAATATTTATGTTTATAACATAAGGCCTATTTAAAACACTAACAGGAACAGTGGGTGATTCAGGGGCGCTCTGACCAGGTGCAGAGATGCAGAGAGCTCGTCTTTCAGTAAATCCAATATTACACATTCATTTGGATGGACTCCAGATGACACAGTCGACTATGATATTTTGGCAGTATCTCACTGCCCGAGACCCACAATAAGACAAGATGGACTCCTTGGGGAAAGGGCAGGCTGTGGGTTAATTTATTAATCATCTCTTCAATTCATGCTTCAGACTTCCGCATTCTACGAGGACTCCTAAGAGATCTTGTCACATGCTGATGAACTAATTTTTGATGATTCACACTTGATATTTGGAAGTGGCACTATAGGTTACATTAGCATAACATGTCTAGAACGGGACCTGAGTCACTCAATCTGAATGGGTTCTTGAGAACTACATAAGATGCTAAGTTCTACTAAGTGTTGATAAAGTCTAGGAGTAAGTATTATAGGCATATCTTCCAATTTTGTCCATAATATCTTCAAGAGAAGCTGGCTCTCTTTTCATCAATGATCATTAACATAGACACAAATCTCACTGGAATGGTTTGTTTCCTCAAGGGACACAATACATCCATAATAATCACTGGACAGACAATACCACCTAGGGTTTAACAGCTCAAAATAGGTCACTTTTCATATTCATTGATATGCAAATGATGCGAACACAATGTAGCATTCTTACTCCTGCTGTGAGCACCTATTCAAAGGTTTGTATCTTCATGAATGTGGAAAGACAATAGAAATGGGAATAACAGATTTTAAAAAAAGAAATATATCAACAACTATATAAACCACATGCACCCATATACTGTACATCTCTCTACGTAAAACCTCAATATCACAGTTAGAACAGATTAGAACATGTTTTTCTGAAATAATTAAATATAAGTCTGTTTGAAGTTAAAATCATCAAAAGCACCATACAGAGTCATGCTCTGACAACATACTAAAATGAACAAGAAAACTTATGTTTTAAGTTATCTTTGCATACACTTTTATTTATAAGATGAACAGCAAATAACACATGTTGAGATGATAACAAAATCGTAAAACCGATCAAGTTAAATAACACACTCACCTTTGATATTATCTGGATTTTACACTGAGCACCGACTTGTGTGAATGTGTTCTTTTTCTTGTGGGGGTTATTTAGCTTTGTAAAGCATTATTCCAAAACAAGCCGAGAAGAAAACGTCCATTCAAGCGAAACGCGAATAAAAGATTTCCCACGATGCAACGAATCACAACAAATCGCAAAGCCGAATATCTCTATCGCAACACGGCTGTTGTTATAAAAACTAGTGGGGAAAAATAGAAGAGTTACGTTTAAACCAGCTGAACCAAACAAAAAGTCCAAAATCGTTGAGGAAACCGTTAGAAAACTTCCATGTCTTGTCGGTTTCGGAAGTTTTTCATTCATAAACTTCAGCAGCGCGCGCGGGTCTCTCTCGCTGTGCGTACGAAGATTTACGAGTTAACCCGATGTAAACTGCTCCGCGTGATGCGTGTTTCCTGCTCTGCCCGTTCTCTTTCGGTCTCACGACACTTCTTTCTCTCGAAAGACTTTTTCTCCGTACCTCCCACTTCCAGGATTTGAGGATTCAAGAACTCCACTAACCCCCACACCCCCGCCCCCCAATATGATCCTCCAATTCACCTCTCAAACTCACTGCATGCATCCTGCTGTTTGTTACCAATTCACTCCTAATTCAGATATAAATGGCAACATATGACTGACAGACAGACAGACGGATAGATGATAGACAGACAGATGATAGACAGACGGACAGACAGATGATAGATAGACAGACAGACAGACAGATAGATATGATAGACAGACAGACGATAGATAGATATGACAGACAGATTGATAGATAGATATGACATACAGACAGACAGACAGACGATGATAGACAGACAGACAGATGATGATAGATAGATATGACAGACAGACAGACGATGATAGATAGATAGATAGATATATTGATAGATAGATATATAAATATGACAGACAGAAAGATAGATATGACAGACAGACGGACGGATGGACAGATAGATATGATAGACAGACAGACGATAGATAGATATGACAGACAGATTGATAGATAGATATGACATGCATGCAGACAGACAGATAGATAGACAGACAGACGATGATAGACAGACAGACAGACGATGATAGATAGATATGACAGACAGATAGATATGACAGACAGACGATGATAGGTAGATAGATATGACAGACAGACAGACAGAGACAGACAAACAGACAGGTGATGATAGACAGACAGACGATGATAGATATGACAGACAGAGACAGACAGACAGACGATGATAGATAGATTGATATGACAGATAGATATGACAGACAGACAGATAGAGACAGACAGACGATGATAGGTAGATAAATATGACAGACAGACAGATATGACAGAAAGACAGACAGAGACAGACAAATGATGATAGATATGACAGACAGATAGAGACAGACAGACAGACGATGATAGATAGATTGATATGACAGACAGACAGACGATGACAGATAGTTAGACAGACAGACAGATAGATATGACAGACAGACAGATGATAGGTAGATAGATAGACAGAGGGACAGAATGACTGATAGATAGACGGACGGACAGACAGACAGACAGAATGACTGATAGGTGGACGGAAAGAGACAGATAGATAGATACGACAGACAGATAGATAAGAAAGACTGATAGATAGAAAGGAAGGACTATATACACAAGTATAAAGAATACTATTATAAACCAGTCACCCACAGTTATTTGATAAGGTCACAGTGAGTTGTGTCTTCACTACCAGTCGCAGCCTACCATAATTGAATTCAGTTAATCACAGATGTGGATGACAGCAGCACTTAACATTAGAGTGACTGGATTAAAATATGAACTGCAAAAACTCATAAAGACTGCATTTACTGTTAAAGTCAATAATTACACAGTCAACTGTATTCATCAATGTCCACTGAACAGTCCATAATTTGATAATTGACATTTGTACATTGTTTCTTGCATCCAAGTACTGTATCTAAGCAACAGTTCTGTTGAACAAAACACTTATATTTTCACCCATGTGAAAAGAATCTTATTTCTTAGTTCTTTTGAAATTCATAAATGTGTAAATGGTGTAACATTTATTGTCTATTTTATCAAGAATTCTGAATACATATATAAATATTTAAAGATATCTGGATTATGTTACATGTGTGTGTGTACATTATGGAATTATTTTACACTAAAATAACTGTATATTATTTTATTGTTAGTATTATTGTATTAAAGTAACTGACATTATTTTACACAATTTTACAGTATGACGTTGATACACTATTAGACAGGAAGAATAAGCAATCTCAAGGTGGCACAGCAACAATAAATGGTTTTATCTCAAAAAGACAAAATGTGCCTCTTCACTTGTATGGACCAACGTGCCAGTTTACTTTTAAAAGCCGTGGGAAATGATCTTCTAACATTTTACACATATTTAAAGCTAAAACTTCAGGTTACAGATCTGAACAAACCCTAACGCAAATATTAAACTTTGACATGTAACCCATCTCGTAAAGTTTGTTTTACGACCTGACGGACAATAAAGCAGGGCAAAATATCCCATAGACTTACATTGAAAAAGGGCCCCAGCCATATCAAGAGACTTGGGAGTGGGCTCTTTCAAATTGTGCCTGTAAGCATCCACCTAGCAACTACCCAGAACACCCTAGCAACAATGACAAACCAATACATCTGAAGTAAAACAGAAAAGCAGCTCAGTTTCTAAGTGACTTTAAGTACAGTTGATTAATTGCCTCTTTACTTTGACACCGTTGTATTTTTCAAACAGCTCCCCATGAGGTGCTTTACATCAACATTCAACTCCATTTGCTCACTTCCCTTTCAGAATGTATGTTTCAACATCTGCTAAAACAATCAAACTCTGAATCCACACACCACATCGCAAGAGAGCCACATGTTTTCTTTAAGAGGGTCTGATGTGGCAAGTGGACGACTTTTAGATCATAGAAAACCACCAGGTTTGGGTCCCAGCACATTGACATCTGGAGATCACATTAAAGTGTATTTCAGACTACAGTATGTGTGTTGTGTGTTTTATGGGGCTTTTCCACTGCACAGTACGGCTCGACTTGACTCGACTCAACTCTGCTCTGCTCGCTTTTTGGGGGGTTTCCACTGTGGATAGTACCTGGTACCTGATACTTTTTTTTAGTACCACCTCGGTCGAGGTTCCAAGCGAGCCGAGCCGATACTAAATGTGACGTCAAAACCCTGCAAATCACTGAATGGTCAGAGAGAATCGTCACTACCAGCATCACTGGGTTTGTGATACGGGATATCAACCCACTAGTTTTAAAGTTAGCAACAGCGATAGCAATATAATTTGTTCACGCGACTTTCTAATTGTAAAAAGAAATAGCTGTGCGCAAAACCATGCTGTGGTCAATAAACGAGGTGCAGACATTCCTCTCCTTAATAGCCGAGGAGAGGATCCAACGAGAGCTGGATGGGGCGACGCAACTATGACGATCAGCCTGTAATCCCACCCACGTTGAGGCTGCACTAAACTGCAGAGGAAAAGCAAGCTCAGAAAAGTAAAGCGAGCAGAGTCGAGTCGAGTCGAACCGTAACGTGCAGTGGAAAAGTGCCATTAGTTCAAGAAAGAGGTCTCTGGTTCCAATAACACTGTGTTTTAACAGCCTGAGATGGTTGGCTGGTCTAATCATGGCTATGCAACCAGTACGAACCACATAAACAAGCATGGACCAACATGGAGATTCATACAGGTCTAAGATGGTCTTTTCAGCAGGGGTAGCATTTGTTCCGATCAATAACCTGGGTAACACTTCCATTTTGTCTGGACACAGTCCTGCATTACATTATAAGCACTCAAGAGAAGGGAAAGGACATTTACTGCTGTTGCAGAAAGGGTTCAAGCATTGGTTAAATCACCAACAATGAACTGGTGTTTCCATAGTATCAATGTAACTGGCAGCAGAATCAATCGCTAATGCTAGTATTAGCATTTCGGGCTGCTCTCCCTCCACTAACAAACTGATTGATGCAATTGTTGAGAGGGTTTATGCATAGTTTTGATGGTGATTGATTATAGTTTGCTTTAAAGAATTGATGCGCTCCAGTAGGCATCAACAATGAACGTCAAACGTCTTTGAATGTCTGTCACAAATGATCCAGTTAGCTGACCTGATTTGAACCACATGTACCATTTGTGATGAAATATTTCAACAAAATTTGATATTTTGAACTATTTTGTCTGAAATATGACCATGGACCTTAAAAGGTCATTCATCTCAATTTCTCAAATTGACGCTAGAGGCCTGTCCTACCATTCTTACAGTATTGATTTTCTTCCAACAGTAGTCTCATTTGCTTATTTCTCTTATTTATCAGGGTGTGGTTGGATTTGTATCTTATATCGCCAACTTTGTATCTCGGACCTGTCATAGAGAGTGGTGAATAAACAATAGCAGCAAATCTTTGCCACAAATACAATACTCGTACAACTAGCGTCAGTTTATTTATGTTGTGCATTACACAGTCTTTGGATTATTGCCACTGATGATACATTTTAACATCTTGATTGGAAATAAAAGGTTTTATTGTATAATTTTTGTTTCAGAGTTCACCCACTCATGCAGACTGTTTGTGGAAAATTTGAAATGCTAATGTTAACTCGTGAAGACAGCGATGATGTCATTGCAGTGTGTCCTCGTAGCTTTTAACCAGGCCTTTTTTTCCCACTACAGGGCTAAAAATGTGGTGTATGTTTTACAGTGACTAACAACAAGGGCCATTTATGTCATTTTTAGATTATTTTGTATTATGTTCTTATTGTAATTATTCTGTTGATTATTTTTCAGCTCTCCCAATTATTTGATTAGTAAAATAACAGAAATCAATTTTCAATTTTTTGGGAGATTTTCTTGAAAGTCAACATGAAACACTGTTTGCAACCCATTTTACTTCCTTAACTTCGCTATACGCAAAGCATAATTTAAATTAATTTAAACCAACTGATCTCAGGTCAGGAGACTCTGTGCTGTCAGTAAAGGGTTAAACTATCGATGGACAGAGTCAAGTGACAAAACAACATGGCGTCGATCACAGCAGGGTTTGTCTTCGGGAGAAACACTAACAAATACTACATCTGTTAAGAAACCTAATTAAGTTTTTACATTGTAACTGTAACATCTCAAAAACATGAATAACCAACACTCCTGGAAACATAATAAACAATTTGATAAAAAAATTCTGGCTTTCTATAGCGCAGTATTATTTAAAATTTAGTCAACTTAGTCCCGCTGTCCACATATGTTGTCATACATTTTTAGGATGTCTCGCATCACAGGAGGTTGTTACCCTTTCCAGGTCAAACAAGATATTTATCGTAAAAAAGTAGGGTGATCAATTATAGATTCTGATAATAGATTACAAAGACAAACAGACATATTTTTAATAATGTGCACTGATTAACCCATATATACACGCACATCACAGAGATCTTTTCATCTGGAAAGCATCACAATCTAATTAACATCTGCTAAACATCTTAAAAAGATCAGATTTACAAGCATTCTAAATCATAAACGTCTCAAAGACATCCACTAAATGTCTTATTTACTTCCGAGACATACTTATTGACAGTGTTGGGTGTAATCCAATTACAAAGTAATTAGTTACTGTAATCTAAATACTTTTTAGTCAAAAAGTGTAATGCATTACATTTTAAATTCTTGTAATCAGATTACAGTTACTGACTTTCAGTTAATTTAATTACTTTTAGGTACATAACAGGGTTATGCTTATTTCTAATTTGCTTATTAGTTATGTAGAATACATGAATTTTGGCCCTGTAATGAGTCATTGTGAAGGAGAAATGTGAGGTGCTGAGTGTATGACTTGTGTGCAACAATGAACAAGAAATATAGACATTATTTTGAATTTGTTGAGCGAAAGTGTTTAAGAAAGTAACTTTAAAGTGAAGTAACTAGTAATGTGATTACTTTTCCAACAAAGTAATTAGTAAAGTAATCTGAATACACTTTTAGAGAAATAATTAGTACTTTGTAGTGGATTACTATTTTTAAGGTACTTACGCAACACTGGTTATTGACATTCATCTTATAAATGAGCAAACAACATAAAAAATATGTCTTCCAGATGTAAACACACACATCAAATAGATGACTGGGTGATGTACAGTACATGTGCTGTCAGGGAATTGTTCAAAATAAGACCAGGGATATGCATTTTTGTCAAACAGGGGCAATTTTGATTTTCTGTTGACTTTCATTTTGTTTTTACACACATTCCTCTGACTAGATCCCAGCATATGAATTCAGCCACTGTGACCCGCTGAAACAGCCGGTTTGTGTCTGTACTCGCATACTGCGGCCAGACAGGAACAGGCCGCTTGCAGTAAACACTGAAAAGTTTTAAACGTGGCACTTTTATTGGGCATCCCCTGGAATGACCCCGAGTGCTCTGTTCAGGCATGAATGTGTGCTCAGTGAGAAAATATACTAACTTCACCATCATCCCTAAAATGGACAGTATTTTCCCATACGCATTTGATTATATAATCAAATCTGGACAGAATCAGATGGCCTATAGCATTTGTGTGATGACACCGTTTAAAAATGCATTAATATAATTAAAAGGGCAAGAAAAAATAAGTATAAATAAAACGACTCTAAACTGTATTTTTCAGTATGGCACACGGACCGCACACTGTTGTATTTTAGTAATACGGTTTTTGCAAAGTATAATAAAATTGGAATATCAAAAAGGTTACACAGTCAGGCATGACTGTTTGTGAAAGTGGTTTGACAGATAGATAAATTTCTGCTTGAAACTATGGTCATTTTCCCCTGCTCATCTGTAAAAAAGCAGCCATTCATTACGGTGAAAATGACAGGCTGGGCGTGGGTTGCCACCCTACGATTTATCATAATGACACAGTTTTCATGGTTTATGGTCTTAATGGTCTTGTTTTTGCTATCTGTTACCTCCACTGTCCTTTTTCTTTCTTACTACTTGTCTTACTGCTTTTACTGTATTCCTGCCAAGCACACTGTCAAGATAACAGGGAAGCATTTAAAAAGACAAAAACCTGCACCTGTGCTGCACATAAGAAGGCAATAATTCGACCCCAAATTACCTATCATTTTCAGATTTTGCGGAGTTGGCTAACTAGCCAAAAATAGCGAAAGTACATTATTCAGTAGTCTGACAGTAGTTCAGTGGTTTTCAAAATAGTATAGCTTTTCCAGTACAAGCTACTTTTCCCCCAACAGTGTGCAGTGTAGCGTGACCAAACGCTGTTTTTAATGTCATTTTTATTGCGCACACATAGCTACCTGAGATAATAATCGAATGCGATTTCCTAAACTGCCTTCTCCTTCATATAGTGTTTGAAAGTACAATTCATTCTAGTGAATCCCATCAAAAAAGCTAAGCAGAGGTCAAATTAATCACACTCACCTATATGCACTCATCAAACAATCCATCTGTCTTTGACAGTCCAATTCTTTCTAGTGAATCTGTTTGTTCGGGTGGTTCAAGTGTTTAACCCTTAAATGCATGGGCAAATTTTTCTCCCCAGTTTGGAATGCCCAATTCCCATTATGCTCCAGGTCCTCGTGGTGGCATAGTGACTCGCCTCAATCCAGTTGGCAGAGGACGAATCTCAGTTGCCTCCACGTCTGAGACGTCAATCCACACATCTTATCAAGTGGCTTGTTGAGCGTGTTACCGCGGAGAATAGCGTGAAGCATCCACGCACAACTCACTACGCGCATCACTGAGAGCGAGACCCACATTATAGCAACCACGAGGAGGTTAACCCAACGTGACTCTACCCACCCTAGCAACCGGGCCAGCTGGTTGCTTAGGAAGCCTGACTGGAGTTACTCAGCACACCCTGGATTCGAACCTGCGACTCCAGTTGTGGTAGTCAGCGTCTTTACTTGCTGAGCTACATACTCGGGTCTTTAGCGACCCGGCCCGTATATCTATCAAAAATGTTATATACAAAATGCCCAGATAGTGTAAAATTTTCAAAACATTTTTAAAACAATTACAAAATAATAAAATGGAATATTTTCTGATATATTGTGATGTTTTATTTTCATTTATCAAAGAGATGATGCAACAAGAACTGGATGCATTACTTCCACACTGAAATTTCTTGAGATGCAACTGACTGTCAAACACATATTGAGCTACACATCTCACATAATCTTCACATAGCTACACATGTGTATTTTCCACACTTTTTGAGTCTAAATAGACACACATAATTTCAGTAGTACACCCAAATGACAATAGCCAAATCATACTGTTCATGTGTTACACTTGCTCTAGTTTACTTCCATGTTACTTCTTCGTCAAATAGCAATGTCAAATGTATATCAAATCAATCACTGAAACAACAGCGCTACTTTGAGTAAGAAATAGCATGGATATTATGTATGTGTACATGCATATGGAATAGTGATAATTAACCTTTGTTATACAGAAAATCAACATGATACAGTAGTCATTTGTAGGAATATAGTACTCATTTGTCATGTAATAAATAAAGAAATATATATAATTTGATAGTAAACGTTTATGGATATGGAAAAATCATAAAATATTATTTATGGTAGCGAAAAAAAAAAGAAACGAAAAAAAACCAGACATTATTATGAATCTCGGTTCTTAAATGACCTATAAAAGTTTGGTAATCAAGCAGTAAATAAAAAAAAAAAAATTTTAATTCCTATTTTGCCATTTTGTTTTGTTACTCTACTCAGAAGAGAAAGTTTAAGGAATATTAAAAAACACAAAATAGCCCTCTCTCACGTTTCAAAGTCTGATTTATTTTAGTAAATTGGTTCGTTCAGATGGTTCATGTATAACAATTCACCAAATCGTGTCCCTGCACAACATCTTAGGTTAACATCCTAGCTAAATGCTGTTGTTCATCCCTATGTTTTAGATCAGTTATAGAAATGTATTCTATTTTTTTTAATTGATAGTTTAGTAGTTAGATAGCTTAAAGTGTTCAGGGTTCATGTTGTCAGCTTGAATCAATTATTTAAAAAATGCTTTGTTTTTGTGCCAGAAAAACATGGCTTTGATTAAATTATAAATTATATCAACTGATAGTTAGGCTATATATTTAAAAAGATATCAACCCCTTAAATAGCTTCAATCTACTTCTTTTTTTTAACTTAAAGGGTAGCTAGCTTATTTTTCAATAGAGTAGCTTGATTGTAGTTCAACTACGTATAATTATGAGTTTGGAGCTTGTCAAGCAACAGTTTCAAAGTAGCTTCCCCAACACTGGTCATTCCTGTGTATATGGATGAGGAGGTATTCAGCTTATTGATATAACTGCCTTTGTATAAATCAAATGAGTTGTCTTAATTTCAGATTAATGTGAACAGATGCAGAGTGCCAGCTGCTGCTTTGATCACGGCAGAACTGAGGAAGTCTTTGTGTAAACCTGTGACTTACACACGGCCAAAAGAAGCAGTCAGATTTACATTCATAATCAGTCAGAATCAGAATCAAAGTACAGTTTAATGAAAAAGTAAATTTGACTTGGCAAGTGCTGCTTAGCTCAAAATAAACAGTTTTTAAATGTAATAAAAATCAATCTGCATAACATATGGTGGTAGTAGACCTGGCCAGAAAAATGTGTTGGTGGTTTTGCATGATACTAATCAAAGACTAAATCACCTGTAAAGGATTAGTGCTTTGAGACATATAGATTTATGGTTGTTTTTTTTTTAAATGAAATGTTTCTGTTTAGTGTATTTTTGAAAAATCATCAACCATTTCACACTCAATGCTCCAAGACTGTCAGTTTCTCCTAAACACTTTTTAGTAAGTTTTGGAAGCTACTGTAACATTCTTTTTAGTACAAGACATTCAAATTAAGTTTGTGGTGTCCATTAGCTGTTTCATAAGGACTACTTTATATTTGAAAGAACTGAAGGAATAGTTCAGTCAAAAAACATTTACACAGCCCTATGCTGTTCCAAACCTATATTACCCATTTTATTGGAGAAACTCATACCCCCGTCTAAGGCCATCCGCATTCGCATTCAAAAAGCGCAATGGAGAATGAGATTTCAGAGCTACAACAGAGAGAAAGATTTTCAGTGAAAAACAACTTAAATTTCAGCTTCAAAAGACTTAGATACTTGCATACGAGTCACATGGACTACACTGTAAAAATGTCTGTAATTCTAATGGGAAAAGAGTGTAAAAATACTAAACAAAAAACAAACAAAAAACAATTAATTGAATATCATGTATGATAAAAAATTATTTATTTATTTATTTTTTAAGTAAAAAGTATAATTTACCTTATAGTTAACAGTAAAAAAAAATCTGTATTATGTTTAACAAGACAATACATTACTTTAATGGTAAAATATTCTGCATTCTCAGAAGTCCTGCGTGGCCCAGCATATTTGACTAGATTTTATTGAAATATATATGTTTCTTCTTATTTTATATCAGTTATGTACACTGGGGGTTTTATGTCACATTTGATGTTGTTTAGATATTTATTGCATTGTTTTAGTTTCATGTGTTACCCACAGCAAGTTTCAGAGGATTTATTTTTTACATATTACATTTTTGGTGTTTTTTGGTTCATTTTGGAGCTTGTCAGTAGTGGTCACCATAAACTGACATTGTATGGAAAAGAGCTGCATGAAGATTCTTCAAAGATTCCCCCTTTTGTGTTCCACAGAAAATAAATAACATACAGGCAGTGCTGGGTAGTAGCAGATTACATACATCTTAGCCAAATACATTTAAACTCAGTTTTCACAATTCCTGACATTTAATTGTAGAAAACATTCCCTGTCTTAGGTCAGTTAGGATCACTAGAATAATTGTAGAGAGAATGATTTATTTCAGCTTTTATTTCTTTCATTACATTCCCAGTGGGTCAGAAGTTTACATACACTTTGTTAGTATTTGATAGCATTGCCTTTAAATTGTTTAACTTGGGTCAAACGTTTTGGGTAGCCTTCCACAAGCTTCCGACAATAAGTTGCTGGAATTTTGGCCCATCCCTCCAGACAGATCTGGTGTAACTGAGTCAAGTTTGTAGACCTCCTTGCTCGCACACGCTTTTTCAGTTCTGCCCACAAATTTTCTTTTGGATTGAGGTCAGGGTTTTGTGATGGTCACTCCAATACCTTGACTTTGTTGTCCTTCAGCCATTTTGCCACAACACTGGAGGTATGCTTGGGGTCATTGTCCATTTGGAAGACCCATTTGCAACCGATCTTTAACTTCCTGGCTGATGTCTTGAGATGTTGCTTCAATATATCCACATTATTTTCCTTCCTCATGATGTCATCTATTTTGTGAAGTGCACCAGTCCCTCCTGCAGCAAAGCACCCCCACAACATGATGCTGCTACCCCCATGCTTCACGGTGGGGATGGTGTTCTTCGGCTTGCAAGCCTCAACCTTTTTCCTCCAAACATAACAATGGTCATTATGGCCAAACAGTTAAATATTGTTTCATTAGACCAGAGGACATTTCTCCAAAAAGTAAGATCTTTGTCCCCATGTGCACTTGTAAACTGTAGTATGGCTTTTTTATGGTGGTTTTGGAGCACTGGCTTCTTCCTTGCTGAGCAGCCTTTCAGGTTATGTCGATATAGGACTCGTTTTACTGTGGATATAGATACTTGTCTACCTGTTTCCTCCAGCATCTTCACAAGGTCCTTTGCTGTTGTTCTGGGATTGATCTGCACTTTTGCACCAAACTACGTTCATCTCTAGGAGACAGAATGCATCTCCTTCCTGAGCAGTATGATGGCTGCGTGGTACCATGGTGTTTATACTTGTGTACCATTGTTTGTACAGATGAACGTGGTACCTTCAGGCGTTTGGAAATTGCTCCCAAGGATGAACCAGACTTGTGGAGGTCCACAATTTTTTTTCTGAGGTCTTGGTTGATTTCTTTTGATTTTCCCATGATGTCAAGCAAAGAGGCACTGTGTTTGAAGGTAGGCCTTAAAATACATCAACAGGTACACCTCCAATTCAGCACACCTCCTATCAGAAGCTAATTGGCTAATTGTCCAAAGGCTTGACATCATTTTCTGGAATTTTCCAAGCTGCTTAAAGCCACAGTTAACTTAGTGTATGTAAACTTCTGACCCACTGGAATTGTGATATAGTCAATTAAAAGTGAAACAATCTGTCTGTAAACAACTGTTGGAAAAATTAATTGTGTCATGCACAAAGTTGATGTCCTAAATGACTTGCCAAAACTATAGTTTGCTCATATTAAATCTGTGGAGTGGTTAAAAAATGAGTTTTAATGACTTCAACCTAAGTGTATGTAAACTTCTGACTTCAACTGTAAACCATGACTTTGGTTGCTTGGAAACATAAAAGGTTTGCCTAATACAGTATTCATGGACATGCTAAATTTGATCAATCAAAAATAATTATAATCTTTCCTTTACCTTGACATTCTGTATCACTAGATAATTGAGGTTTATTTTACGCTAAGTAGTTCTCTAATAAAGAGATTTCTGTCTTTAGAAATAATGTGAAATAACGTGAAATGTAGACAGTCTCCAAAGATTATTGATATGAGGGACAATAATAATCTGTCTTTAACAGTTCGCTTGATTTCTGATGTTTGTTTTTAGGCCTAGCAATTATATTACCTCAAACTCAGACATTTTCCAAATGCAAATTAATGATATTCCAGAGCTGACGGGGGCAGCAGAGATGATCATACTGATCCACGTAGATAGATGGCAGTACAGTGTTTAACACCACTGTCGTATATTGGTACTTAAAGAACACGAGGAAGAGCAATGCTAACGCTAGCTAGAGAACTACTGAATGCCCCTTTAAGTACGTTTTCTTTTAATGCATTTAACGGTATGCAACATTGTCAAAATGGTACAAGTTTATGCTACTCAAATGCATGTGACATCAAATAAAGAAGAATTAGGTCAGAAGTAATCAGATTATTTTACTTTAAAATGTAATCCAAGAGATTACATTACTGACTACAATTTTAGTCATGTCAATCGTAATAAGTACCAGATTACAATTCAAAAGTAATCTACCCAGCAATGCATATGGGTGATTGGGTGAACTACTTGTGAAGGGATGCAGCTTTTCTGAAAAGAAGAGGATTGTTAAAACTTGTAACAATCTGGTTTAGTCCTCTCAGCATTTAGGAAGTGTAATGGAAGTGTTATGCCACAGTTGCAGCAGTGGCGCAAAGGAAAGCAAAATGCGGTTTTGCCAGGAAGAGCTTTGCTACACCCAGACAGCCACAATGAGCAATCCAGCAAGAGTCTTAAGTTTGAAAGAACTGCAGGTGAGAGACACTATCATTTCCCCTAAACCTAGTTTTATTTCCTTTATTTGCATGTCATATCATCGCAAAGCATCAACGTAAAGCACAATCTGAGCTCTGAATGGCCACACAGCTAGAAATACAGTAACGTTGAGGTCATGTGGTAACGTGTTTGCCACTTCATTCAGGGTTTTCCATTAAATGGGAAATATATCTACGTATTTCAGTCTCAGAGTCTGTCATTACTTGCAAAGTTCACAAGGGTTGCAGATTTTCTGAAAATTACATGCTTGTGTGGTTTAGCATCATTGCATATTCACAGCCTTCTGCGGTGCACCAACAAATGAAACAAGGATCTTAAAAGCACAAAGGGCAAGTGAATACCGAATAGCACAGACAGAACACGGTTTGGCCAAAACTATCATGTTTTGGTGCTTTCTGACCATGGCCAAAGTGTGGATTTGTACTGTCTAGAGTTTAGGTTGTCCAGTTCTTTCTACGGCCTTGAGTTTAGACATGCTGAGAGCTTTCTGATTCACAGAAGTCTAAAAATAACCATTCAAAACAGGGATGGGTCACAATGGTCGACTAGTTATCCAACAACTGACTAGTCAAATAAAATATACAATAAACATCTGTTCCTGTATTATAGTATTTATTTTTAAAATATGTTTGTTATGTTATGTATGACACTAGGGTGAGTGAAGGCCTAAGCATACTTCGGTTTTGGGCTACACATGGATATTATGTACATACTGTACCGATGACAAAATTTTGGCTGTGTGTGAGACATACTGGCACATGAAAAACTGAAGTATACAGTGGCCTTCAGCACTCGAATGTGTGCGAGATGGAACAGCATGTGGAAAACAAGTATACCCCAGCCTAGGGTGACCATACGTCCTCTTTTTCCAGGACATGTCCTCTTTTTCGGACCTTAAAAAAGCATCCGGCCAGGATTTCTAAATTTGCAAAAATGTCCGGGATTCGCCTTTAGTTGCATTATGATGTGCATCTGGTCTATTACTTTATTGTGTGTGCGCACATATTTGCATTGCTTTAACCCCTCTTTCTAAGTCCCGCCTTCTCGCACAACAATTGGTCAATTATAAGAGGCTTGCAGCAACTTTTGGCCAAATTCCTGCCTGTCAATCTCTCCGTTTGACAGTAGCAGCAACTGACAGCTGAGTGGAAACAATACCCAAACGAAAGTGCAAATTTACAGAAGATTTGCACAAAAAATTCCCATGCTTTCGTCCAGGTTCGAGATCCATGGGAAGCAGAATGTATGAGATGTAAAGCTGGCACTTATGTGTCAGTTGCTAATAAAGGTGCAAGTGATTTAGAAGCACACATAAGCTCTGTGAAGCATAAAGAGTCAGCAAAAGGTGAAAGTTCATCAGGTAGATTACTTTTTGCGACCAGGTAAAATTGTTATCACATTGCTTCATTTTCCATGGCCATAAAAATAATAGTAAATGAAGGTACACTCATAGCATCAAAAATTTTATTTTTGTACATGGACATTCAAAAGAATGTTGGAAATTTTTATTTATTTATATATATTTATGTTATGCTAATAGAGTGTCTTTTTTCACTGTATTAAAGTTTGCATTCATAGTAACACTGTTTTGAACCCTATTATTCCACCCCATCTCAAGCCCCCGGTGGAAAAAAAAATGGTGTCCTCTTTTAGGAAAACCAGAATATGGTCACCCTACCCCAGCCTATATGGATGACAGAATTTTTTGGGCTAAACTAACCCTTATAGATAATTAAATAGATAATATTACAAAAATAACATTGGTTTATGTTCCGTTTGCCTTTTCTGCCAATTAATTTTGTGAACATCACAATTCCCCAAACTCAGAGGTGCCTTTGCCTCCTCATTTCAGTAGTCTCCCACACACCACTGCTGAAGATATGATTTACTGTATATATTTCTTGTTACTCTTCATAAAGCCGTGCAGGCATTCCTTGTGGTTTGAGGGAAGTGTGCTGTAATTTGCTAATTTTTCTGCTTTCAGACACTCTGGACTATGAGCTGGATGAAAACAGGCAGTGAGGAGCTGTTGTTGTAAATAACAGTGGCTGGTCGGGGGTGTCTCCAAGCTGAAGCTGGAGTTGGACAGCTGGTTAGGGTTTGTGGCAGGGTCTGGGGCTGAGGTTTTGGAGACGCTGTGCTGGAAGCACAGCTGGCGGGCGGGTGGATTGTAGAGAAGCTGTCTGCAGTTCCGTATTTTTAACCTTGCCCCATGCAAGTGGCATTGGTCACATCCTGAGGCTGCCTTGCACTAAGCAGACATGAGTTCAACCGCTGCTGGTAGAGTGGAAGATAGTTTAAACAGATAGATTTATTAAAGAAAGACATTAGGTCTACAGATTTATTGCATCTACAAAGACTATCAGACTACACTGAAGGCACTAAATGTCTTGCAGTGAAGATTCAAAAGAACCAGCTAATGAGAATCATTTGTGTGGGAATCAGGCTTCATTGGTCATGCATGCTGATTCAAAAGAACTACTCATTAGAGTCATTTGTTTGGGAATCAGACTAAACTGGTGACACTAAATGTTTTGCAGTGTAGATTGAAAAGAACCGGCTAATAAGAGTCATTTGTAGCTCCATTGGTCGAGAATGTTTCGTACAGTAGATTCAAAAGAACCAAGTTATTTGTGCCAGAATCAGGCTTCACTGGTTGTGCATGCTGATTCAAAAGAACCGTTCATATGAGTCATTTGTTTAGGAATTAGACTACAGTGGATGCACTAAATGTTTTGCAGTGTAGATTCAAAAGAACTGATGCATTAGAGTAATCTGTGCGGGAATCAAGCTTCATTGGTCTTGCATGCTGATTCAAAAGAACTGCTCATAAGAGTCATTCGTTTTGGAATCAAATTACATTGGTGTAAGAAATTACAGTATTCTGCCCTAAAATGTGAGTCCCACTTGACCTGATTTTGTTCGAGAAATTGCATTCGCCAAAAAAGGACTTAATTATCATAATAACAGATTCAACTTTGTCACAGTAACATCTGTGTGATAACACCCTGAGTGACTTTAAATGATTATAGCCTGGGAACAACAGCGGGACACAGAGAACCATCTCAGATAAAGGGATACGTGACCTTAGTTTTCATTCGGTTGGGTATTTGTCTAAACAATTGGTATCACCACACCATTTGGGTGCTCACACCTGGAACAACATCGGGCAACCAGACCGTGAGATTGTTATTCTTTAATTACATGAAGAGCACAGCCTCATTAACATGATGGATGACATCTTATTTTACAAATTAGTTAAAAGGTTATGTTTTTGAATGCTCGTGGTTCAGTTCTGACTCCGACGAATCTGAAGTGCTTCATTGTTACTGAGAAACTGCAATAAAGACTTCAACATCTTCATCTCAAGATCAATGCCTGTTCCTGTGTGTGTGTTTTCTTTTTCTTACACTGGTGAGTCACCTAGTGAGGGATAAAAAAATCAAATTAAAAAAAAGCGGAGTAAGGTAAGAAATGTGATTTTCTTCTTTTATGGCGTTTTTGTTTTAGGTAACCCCCTAGTTTAAAAAAAAAAAAAATTAAGGACAGGAATAATTTTAGCTCTATTCAGTGTTAGCAGGAGGAGTTTTGTTAAATCTTAAGCCTAATTCTTTACAATTCTGTTAAGATTCTAAAGCAATTGAATCGGCCCGACGCAGTGTGGGTGGCAGAGTTGTATCGGAATTATTGTTTCTAAAGTAATTGAAACAAAGTGCTTAAGTTTACGTTTCTTAAGTAAATGAAACTAATCACAGTGTAGGATAACAGACGAACTGCAGCTCCGTTAAGTTTAAAACGATGATCCAAAGCAGTGGTTTTTGTCTGACAAAGGCCTGCCGTGTTTTAAACTGTGACAGTGTTTAAAACTTGTTAAGTGTTGTTAAGCCCGATGTAACAACTGGGTAGACTGTTTAAAAGTATAATTATAATCAGATGTAGTGTGGTTTTGCCCAACGTAGTATGGCAGTGTTATATTTTAAACTGTTTGACCATAAGAGTGAGATTTAGTGATGCTGAACTTAGATGCCCGACGGAGTGTGGCTGTATCCGAAGCATTGAGACATTTACAAGCTCAAAAGCCCAGTGTACTGTGACATTTTATTCATTTGCATCCAAAGCACAGGAGATGTGAATAACTAGACTAACGAATATCTTAAAGTAATTAAATAACCTATAGTCAGTGAAGAAATAATTGTGAATAAATAGCCTATTGAATCAGTACAGAAATTCAATACGATTTTAAGAATGGAAGAGCTGATTGCGAAATACATCGCTAAGCACAGCTCACAGGGATTGTTTGATGGGATAGAGAACGTAGTGGATAAGCCCTATGAGTGGGCAATATCCCGGTTCAAAAATTATCCCAAGATGTAGTTGGCTAATGCACTTCACGCTATTTTTGCATCATACAAAGTAACTAAGAAAAGATTGGAGGAAATGAAGGCAGAAAACAAGTTGCTTCATACTTAAATCAGTGACAGTGTTATGTCTTTGACAAAGTACCAAGCTGAGGAGATTATTCTGAAGGAACAAACTGTGAAACTTAGACAAGAAATAGGACATTTTGAGTCAGAAAATTTGTCTGTTAGGTCTTTACTTCAAAAGACATTGTTTGGTCAGAGACATGAGTCATCAGAGAATTCTGTGGGGTTCCCAATAGCACCAGTTAGAACAAGAAGGGCTGGAACAGACAATGAGAGAGTTAGTGACCCCAGAACTGGAAATGAGAGAATATGCGATCATAGATCTGGAAATGCCCCAGCTGTAAACCAGCTGTCTTTCACTGACATTCAGAGTCTTGTTAAAGCAGTGGGTGAATTTCAACCTGGTGACAGAGATCCTGTTTACTTCTTGTCGAATCTGGAGAATGTAGTGGACCTTTACAAATTGTCAGATGCATGTATAATCCTTTTGCCTTCCTCATTCACGAGAGCAATCTCTCAGATTGTCCATAGCAAAAGAGCAGACAGAGGTGCAAGGAGAGAAGCTCTACTTAGAGTTATTGGAGCCAAGTTGGTTAACCTGAAAAAGATAACTGAAGTGACAATGGAACTTGGGGAACATCCCGTAGCTTTTGCATCCGGGTTGTGGGAAATGTTTAGCTCTTACAGTGGAGTTCCAAATGTGAATAAGCAAAACCTCATGTATAAGTCTGCATTGATAGCACATAGTAGCCCACACATGCGGGAAGCAATTGCTCTGCATGTAGATGTAAATACACCATATGAGCAAATCATTTCCAAAATGACTCAGTACTTCAATGCAAATAGAGAAATCAAAGCTGAAAAATCCAGAAATCCAGTATTTTCTAGACTATAAAGTGGTTTCCATCACAGGCCAAAGAAGTTTCCAAGAGTCAATTCAGAGGGTGTTCTCACTTGCTATGCATGTAGAAAAGCTGGGCACATTGCAAGGCATTGTCCAGAAAATGTGAGACCTCCTAAAGGCTTTGTCTGCCATGCATGTGGAAAGGAAGGACACATAGCAAGACACTGTTTGGAGAACAGAAGGTCTAATCAGGAATTGTTTGTTTTGCATGTGGAAAGAGGGGACATAAGGCAAAACAGTGTCACTCAACATACAAAAGAAAGATGGGCTATCAGGATTAACTAAAGAAAGTGAGCAGCTTAGAACAACAATTGTCATTGAAGGAAAAGAAGGAAGACCCCATTCACACATTGCCAGACACATCACTGCATGAACATCATGACTGTATCTCGGTCACAAGCAAATTTTAATTGGAATTGGAGAAATGGGGGGGTGGGGGGTATGTATAACGACTTGGATTTTAGATCCCTATTTATTGCATTTAAGTATGATAAATACTGATTATCTATGATGAAACTGTGATTAATGTTTTGAATGTGTGAAGATTCTTGTGGGAAAGGGGAGCAACCTCTTCTTTTAGTTCTCATTCAGTAATAAGCATTGGGATGTTTGTCTGAAATGTGCAGTTTCCTGGAGAAAGATGATCCAATCATGTGGAAGACAAAAGAGCTGGTAGAACCAGTGGAGCCAAGGTACTTCCTAAAGAACAGAGGGAAAGCCATGATCCAGAAATCCAGAGGAAATATCCAGAGACCCACATTCAGGAAAACAAAGATCCAGAGATCCAGAGATCCAGAGACCCAACACGGATTACAGAACTTCAGATGTTCAAAAGATCCAGATGCCCAAAGACCCAACTCTGATTACAGAACTCCAGGCAAGAAAGATACAGAAGACCCACCAAATGAGCCTGGACTTACTAGACAGAAACTCCTAACACAGTTCAAATCTTCCAAAAGAGAAAAGTTTGTACAATGGAAAAGAGAATCTGCGAGATCAAACCACTTTCAGACAACATGAACACATGATCACCACACACCTAAATGTGTGGACAGAGGATGTGCCCATGTACTAAAACAATGCAGGAAAGACAGACTCTGCACTGTAGATTCAAAAAAACAGACTCAGAGTCATTTTTGTGGGAATTGGACTACATTGGTTATGCATGTTGATTCAAAAGAACCACTCATCAGAGTAATTTGTTTGGGAATCAGACTACACTGGTGACACTGGTGATGTTTTGCAGTGTATATTCAAGAGAACCTGCTAATAACAGTAATTTGTTCTGGAATCAGGCTCCATTGGTCAAATATGTTTCACGCTGTAGATTCAAAAGAACTGGCTCATAAGAGTCATTTGTGCAGGAATTGGACTACACTGATCACATTGTATGTTTCACACAGCAGATATAGGAATGGTGTTGCAGCATCACTGAACACCAATGCAGGAAACACTGACAGAGTATCTTAGCATGGTGTCCCATCAGCAGCAATGCTCATCTGAGAACCGTTAACAGAACCAAAAGTCAAGAAAATCATACGGTTCTGGTATTTGGTTTAAAAATGGGGCCGATTATGAATAAAAACCGGTTTGCGATTCTCAAACCTATTTGTAAGCAACACAACATAAGCAAAATATACATGACGGAACACATTCTGTTTACAGTAAATAAAGAAAACCTCACTGATCAAATAGATCCACTGTGTTTTTTTTCTCAATGCACCGAGGGTCTATATGATTAATTCAATGCAAATGAGTCATAATGACACATGTCATCGTCACCCGACACAAATCAGGCTCTGACCACAGGTTTTCGCCTATAGTTTGTGTGAGTCCGTAAGCTGCGGTTCCTTCACTATTATCATTATTTATGTATATACCGACTTATGGTCTCTGTGCACGCTCATTGGTGGCCATGTGCAGGGCTCTGAGGATAGACTTGTAGACCGCTGAGCACCCCTAAATCACCGGAGCTCAGAGACCAGGGACCAGGCCTTCATAGGAAATCAACGATGTTTATTGTTAAAGGAGCGAGCGAATGCTCTGTGGGATGGTGGAGCGAACAAATACACCACAGCCCCGGCAGGGTATAAACACCGGCAGCTCCCCTCTCCCTCCATACAGGAAGCAGCTCTCCCTCTACTGCTGGGGGTGTGGAAGACAGTTAAAAACACACATGCCATGCAACAACAACACACTTAGAGAGATATATACAGACATATGTCAAAATCAGGATATCAAATAGTGAACCTCAGTTCCAAAACAGACTCCTTTTTCATAAAGGCATAGTTCACCCAAAAATTAAAATTCTGTCATCATTCACTAATAATTATGTTGTTTCTTTGTTGCCTAAACATACTGCAAGTATGAGCAACCGTAATAGCAATGCTTGCCTTCGCAAACAGCAATTATAGTATTTTAAAAAATATTCAGATTTCAATACAAGTTAAGCTTAATTGACATCAGCATAATGTTGATTACCCCAAAAAATATTTTTGGACTCTTCCCTTCTTATCATTAAAAAAAGCAAAAATCTGTGTTACAGTGAGGCACTTACAATCAGGGCCGTAGCAAGGTTTTCTGGGCCCTCTGACTGTTTACTGCTATGGGCCCCTTTTCTATTAAAAATGACAGTTTAGAATTTGTTGTTCCCCCTGGAACTGTGGGCCCCTAGAATCGTTACCACCTTTCACTCCACTAGCTACGGCCCTGCTTAGAATGGAAGTGAATGGGGCCAATTTTTGTAAGGTTTAAAGGCAGAAATGTGAAGCTTATAATTTTATAAAAGCACTTACATTATTTCTTCTGTAAATACTCATGTATTATTTGAGCTGGAAAGTTGTTTAAATCGTAATTTTTACAGTCATTTTATGGTTTGTTGACATAATATCATCATGGCAATGAAGTCACGTTAACACGCATATTGTATTTGAATGTTTATGGATTGGCCCCATTCACTTCCATTGTAAAATATACCCATATATTCCTAGTTTAGTTATACCTCAAATGTGAATTTTGAAGCCTGCACCTTTTTTTGTTTTTTTAAATTATGCAATTCAGTACGGCTTCAAATTTCATGTTTGATGTATGACTATGTGTAATTTATGTTGTAGAACAAAACATCCACATATCGTCAAGTAATGTTTACCATAGCCCCATTATAAAAACCCACAGGGAAATCCAAAGGGAACCCATGGTGAATTCTCTTCTGGGTTTATGGACTTCAAGCTAAACAGCTCTATAAGCTCCCTAAGAGAATGTGACGGGGTTCCTGTAAAATCTGGCATGAATTCAGGCTTTTCCACTGTAAAAGAATTGCACATTAAATTCAGAACATATATCTTAATATATCTTGCCTGAAACAATTAAAGATGATTTATGAACGTGTCTTTAATAAAAGCATGTTTAAGATCTCCTACCCTCTCATCTCCTCTCAGAGGCCCGATGTGGCGCCGGCTGCCACAAGCTCCAGATGTGTTTCTTTCTTTTCTGTACCCTATTCTGCATGTGGTCCAGGTGCAGACAAAAGGACCACCAGATTTCCACCACGCCTCTACATCTCAAAATACACACATGTGTGGTTTCCAAAGCAAGATTGATCAGTGTCGCCCATAAAAATTAACACACACACTCTCTCCATGGGTTGTTACAGCTCTGATGTGTGTGTGATTCACTCAAACAGGTCTATAATATCTGGAGAAAGCTTTCTGTTAGTGTTCTCATTCATCTCAATGGCAGTTGCTCAGCTGGCGTGGGACCCCTCGGAAGTACGCAAATCTGAAATCTGACATTTTCTCTCATTTCAATCAGTTACAGATCCGGGAGTTTTTGAGCCAATTACCTGGGCTGTAAATGCTTAACAAGTATTTACTTTGGAGACTAAGGTAAATTACATCACACACAGTCACAATCCCTTCACTATAGACCATTTAGATACGGTTCAAGGAAGTGACGTCTTTTTGTTCTGCTAGACGCAAACTCAGACTGTGTACCAAATGGTATAAATCAGCCTCCAAAGGGCACTTTGAAGGGAGAACATTCATGATAGTCATGCTGTAAGATCACTTCAAACTGAATTTCCAATAAAAATGACTTAAAAAGTGAGTTCTGAATGACCCTTATTTTTGAGCACCACACCTTTTAAACTTTCAAAGCTCTCACAGTGAATGGTAAAGTCTTCCAAGGGAATAGGGCATAGGGATCATCACTTCTAAATGGAACGTACCCTCGTTCAAAACAGCAGTGAGAGGTGCTTCATTCATAGTGACTTTAACACGATTAATGTTACGTTAACACTATTTTCATAAAATCCCATTATTAAAATGTGGACTAGTGTTGTCAAAAGTACCGTCGGTACTAAAATAAAAAAGATGTAACGATACCAGTGATTCTACACAGGTAGTACCGAGCACACTGCCTTACTGATACACGACTGCTTTCAAATGCTCGCACGCTTATTTGAGCGTGAGCTCTGTTGCTCCTTTTACACTGAAATGCACAACTAATCAAATAAAAATCGTGATATGGCCTAGTGTGATTATTAAACCTCGAAATGCTGCAATCTTAGTCTGTATGAGCTGCATGAGCTTTAAATGAATGTGTGAAGCACACCGCTCATACACTGTAAACTGCACTGACATTGAGAATCATTCATGTTGTATGAGAGATGACAGAGCAGAGAACTAATCCACTCTGAGGCGTTATTTTTATATAATTTATATAATTAAATCACAGCATTTGCTCTTTAACGATCACACTGGGATATATAGCGAACTGTTTATCCAGAGAAGTTAAACTTCCGTCAAAAATACACGTCAAAATAAAATAACGATTCATTATAAAAGCTAAACGGCAGAAATGGAAGAAATTGCAACAGAAATATGTAACTGTATAGTAAAATGTAATCCTTACTGTAGAAATAATAATAATAATTATTATTATAATAAATAATGATTAATGAATAATGATTATAATAATAATAAAAATTAAGCAATATATCAAAAGCAAGAGTGCTTTTTTACTGAATAAATGTTTGTTTAAAAATGCAATGGCATGTAATTAATTGTTCTATTTTTACTTGTTAAAATTTTTCAAAGTTTAAGGAACATTTTTGATTAGACACCATTTTGATAATGAAATTAAATTAAACTTTAAAACATGGAATTCTGAAGAAAAAAATTATAATAAAAAAAAATGGAAAAAAGGATTTGAATATTTATTTATTTATTTTGGCTTGCTCTGAGTTTGTGTAGGAGTCGGTGTTGTGCTGGGAGCCGGCCGTTTGCTGGATTCCATCTCTAAGATAACGTTACCTAGTGTTGCAGTTTGTTGTCGTTGTTGAATAGCGGAAGAGAAACTATTACCGTCTGAGGCAAGGCTCTAGGGAGTGCGCATAAACGTCACATCCTTTGGATTTTCCCGGCAAAACCGATCCGATCCCTTCACATGAAAATCAGTCTGCAGGCTTTAATAGGCAACCTAGGAAGGCCGGGAAGGGCTAATTTTTTAAGTTGCGTTACAAGCCGTTCACACATTGGCAAAAAAGGAGACTTGATTACATGAAAAATGTTACATATTGCACCTTTAAGACACATTCTCTTAAAGCAAGTCTAAATATCTTATATGTTGCTTCTCAAGTAAATGTATCTTGTTTTAAGGATTTTTAGATCATTTTAAATGGAAAACAAGACAAAAACACTTGATAACAATAGAATTTTTTGCAGTGAATTTCTTTACTGAATTAAACTTAACAAAAAGTATTTTTCCCCTTTAATTCAGTGAATGTCATTTAGAGGTATTTTTAAAATATGATTGTGTCCTCTTTATTGTTAGTAAGCATGTTTAATACAACCATTTAAGTCGGGGCACAAGCTGAATAATCGGATAAGAGCTAAAGATTAATTGTTGCAATAATCGCAGAATAGTCGAATAATCGTTCTAATAATCATTAGATTAATCATTTATCAAAATAATTACATTAAAATGAAGACTCCAGTCATATCAGTAATTTTATAAAAGCTCTTTTATTCTACATGGAGAGGGTCCTCGCATGGGAGCGGCCATGTTAGAATCACATGACCACCCAAATACTACTCGATTAGTCTCTGATACCATCCTGTTATTTGACACTTTCACTCATTAAGTAATCATGGCTGACTGTGAATACTAAATTTCTACAATGGCATCTGAAACTGAAAACTATTGATTTTAAATGATGCTGCATCCACACCACTAGGTGTCAGTGTAAGTCCAAGATGACACAAAGGCAAAGGTTACTGAGTGCACCTTTAATTGACATAAGGTCCCACTGCAAAAAATCTTAATGGTCCTAAAAATAAACACAGATGTCTTTATACAAAAAAAATATTGTGTTTATTATCTTGCTTTTGGGGTGAAATGTGACCTAATGATGTTTTCATGAGGCAGTTTGTGTAAGTGTAACATAGAAGGCCATTGGACTGAGATTTCCACACAAACAGGAATACTTTCTTGCGCTACTAAAGAAGCACTTTTACTCCTGTATTACCATAACCAAATATCACAACCACAGTTATGAAATAACCTGCATTTAATTATTGGCATTTCACACATTTTCTGACACTTTGATACCACAGAAAGCCCAACTGTACACAAATGATAAATGATGTGTTCTTGTATATTTCTAGGGTTTTCCTAAATGCTCCCTGGTGATTTAAAAACAGAAACAGTGGTAGATCTTTTCTGCAGCCAGCATACAACACAGGCCGTCTTTAATGGAACCCAGATGGCCATTAGGTCTAATAACTCTGCGGTCGTCCCCGCTGGGGCTCACAGGAAAAGGAGTGGGGCCGAATGTCCCTGGGCCGGACGCTGGCGGGTCTGTGGGTAGAGGAAGTGGGCGGGAGGAAAGGCCACATGTGTGTGTGGGTGGGTGTGGGCCAGCTACTGCAGCCAGTCAAGTGGACTGTCCATGTGAGGGACACACACACACACAACACTGGAAGAGATGTGGGCACTTTTAAAAACAGGAACGGTTGACCATGCACAATTTCTGAGGTCTGTACTTCAGTCAAAAAGCCAAAGAAAATATTTAAGCAGCTTATGAGTGTTCAAGATTCAAGAGCTTTCCTCATTCACTAGTTTAATGTGACAAGATATGTAGGTTTATTTAGTCAGTCCTTTCAAATGAGATAAAAGGTGTTACTGAACATGTCTTCTAGCTGAAAAAAAGCAGACTAGCTAAACACCTGCAGAGCACAAGTTTGGCCAGGCTGGAAGACCAGCTTAATCGAGCTAAGACCAGCTTGGCCGGCTGGTAGACCTGCAAGACCAGCCTAAGCCAGCTAATACCAGTTTTCCCAGGCTATGAGTCAGCCTAAACCAGATAAGACCAGCAAACCAGCTAAAGTGGACCAATTGTGAGCACTTGTTGGTTTTTCAGGCTGGGAAACCAGCTAAGACCAGCTTGGTCAGACTGCGAAACAATCTTAAACCAACTAAGACCATTTTGGCCAGGCTGGGAGACCAGTTGGCTGACCAGCTAAACCAACTAAGCTAAAGCTTGATCAGATTGGAAGACCAGCCTAAACCAGCTACGATCATCTTGGCCAGACTGGGAGACCAGTTAGACCAGTTTAAACCAGCTAAGTCCAGCTTGGCCAGACTGGGAGACAAGCCTAAAACAGCTAACACCAGCAAACCAGCTGTAATGGAAAATTTTGAGCACTTTCCGGATAGAAGAACAGCCTAAACCAACTGAGACCATCTTGGCGAGGCTTGGAGACCAGTTAGACCAGCAAACCAGTCGGAGCGGACCAATTTTGAGCACTTATTGGTTTTTCAGGCTGGGAATCCAGCTTAAACCAGCTAAAACCAACTTTGTCAGACTGGGAGACCACCTTAAACCAACTAAGACCATCTTGGCCAGACTGGGAGACCAATTAAACCAGCATAAACCAGCTAAGAAACAAGCCTATAACAGTTAACACCAGCAAACCAGATGGAACAGACACATTTTGAACACTTGTCAGCTTTTCAGGCTGGGAGATGATCTTAAACCAGATACGACCACCTTGGTCAGGCTTGAAGACCTGCTAGACCAGCCTGAAAAAGCTAATACCAGTTTTCCCAGGCTAGGAGGCCAGCCTAAACCAGATAAGACCAGAAAACCAGCTGGAGCAGACAGGTTTTTGAGCACTTGTCAGTTTTTCAGGCTGGGAAAACAGTTTAAACTAGCTAAGACCAGCTTGTTCAGACTGGAAGACCATCTTAAACCAGCTAAGACCATCTTGGCCAGACTGGGACACCAGTAAGACCAGCCTAAACCAGCTAAGACCAGCTTGGCCAGGCAGGGAGATCAGCCTAAACCAGCTAACACCAGCAAACCAACTGGAACGGCCAAGTTTTGAGCACTTGTCAGATTTTACAGTAAGGAGAACAGCTTAAACCAACTGAGACCATCTTGGCAAGGCTGGGAGACCAACTAGACCACCCTAAATCAGCGAAGAACAGCAAACCAGCTGGAACGTGCACATTTTGAACAGTTGTCAGCTTTTCAGGCTGGGAGGCCAGCCTAAACCAGCTAACACCAGAAAACCAGCAGAAACAGACAAGTTTTGAGCAATTGTCTGCATTTCCGGCTAGGAGGCAAGCTTAAACCAACTGAGACCATTTTGACGAGGTTGGGAGACCACCTAGACCACCCTAAATCACCCAATAAACCAGCTGGAGCTGACTAACTTTGAGTACTTGTCATCTGGTCTGGCTGGGAGACCAGATAGAACAGCCTAAACTCGCTAAGACTAGCAAACCATCTTAGTCTGGTTTAAACATTTTTTTGTAATTTAGCGGGACTGTACTTTACAAAAAGCAGTTTTTCAAAGCGCTATAAAAATGCTTTGATTGCAGAATACAGGGATAGAGAACATTCTTCTTACCTCTTCGAAATTATCTGATAAACCTGAATACCCGTCTGTTCTTAACAACACTAAAATAGCAAACATCCGAACCCAAACCTCAAACCACCTCATTAACATCTTATCATGTCCAAACAAAATAAGTGTCACGTGTAACTTTTCCCAAAAGTCAACCACCTGAAATAACAGCAGTCCTGCAGTCCTGGCCAAAACTGTGGTGTACGATATGGATTTTGAGGGCACAACCGCAGTGGCTTCCTTGGCCAGAATAAGTGAGGCAGCATAATGGGCAACTCAACTCTAAACATTACTCTACACTAAAGTATGGTCACTTGGATTGAGTGCTCTTATAAAAATGTACATTGGCAGTACCATGGTACAGTAATGGCATTAGATGGCAATGCCACGGTACTTAGATATTCCATGGTACTGAATGATTACCATTTTCATATACCACAGTATTTACATGATACTTAAAAGAAAACCACAGAATTAACAAGGTTCATGTTAAAAACAACAACATGGCAATACCACAGTACTTTTTGGTACTGTTTTGTTTGTATGGGGTGCAGAAAACCTAAAAAATTTAGTTGAGATTACCTAACTCATAAAATTTTCAGCTAATTTTCCACTCGTTATTTTTCCAGAAGTTTGCAGCTCTTCACCGGTAGTGGTGAACCTCCGGCAAACCTTTGGCAATGATGGACAATTTGCTACAAGTTTGCCGCTAAGCTCATTTGCATGTAAAAATTATCAATGGCGAATTTCCGTGCAAGTTTGTGGCTAATTTGACACGAACTCTCGATTTTCGTAAGGGTAAATGTGAAAACACCGTATTCGTGTTGCAGTGTGGAGTGGGAAAACAGTGATATACGAAAACGATGCCGTAGGCTATTGTTGTTATGTGACGCAATCGTGTGATCCATTCAACCCAAAACAATCACGATGGCTGCCATGTTGTAGCATTGTTGAGCCTGGTATCCACTACGAAAGTGTTGTTAAAGATTTACATTGCATTCCGTCAAATGCGACGGAAAGTTTACTCGGAATTGCTGTCCGAAGGCAGAACACGAGGACAATTGCTTTTCAAACCAAGCTTCTTACATTTTTTTTACCCTCATGAGCAGTAAGGGGGTTTAAGCATTTTCAGACATTTCAGTTTGGATGAGCAGCTTTTGGAAAACGGCAGTGTGGATGAAGAGTTTTCAGATGTATCAGGATTAATGTGCACGTGGTCTGTAAGTCTGTCCCTAACAGCCTCGTTTTCATTCCAGTCAAAAATCCAATATGGCGCTACCCAGAATACTATCTATTACCATAGTATGGTACATGTCCAAAAAGAACATGGCAATACTACAGTACTTTTTCTTGGTGTTGGCGTGGTGCAGAAAACTGACAGATGTTGATAATGTTTCGACTCAGAATATAATTACCGTAAATCATAATGTCATGACATAATAAACCTCAAGAGGCTGTGCGTTACAGTGATTTTAACACAGTAATACCTTGTTGGGTACTACCCGAAGTGTTTATTGCTTTTATAACGGCGGCAACAGCGATATGACAAAAGACAGCTAAGTTCAATACATAATTACATTTATGAATATTTATAAATATCACAATATACAGTTCTTCCGCCAAGTAATGTAGTTCGTTACTTGGCGCATTGATATGGAATTCGATTTGATGTTGCTCACTCATTCAGTCAAATTTTAGCGCCAAAATTATCCGTTCTTATAAATTATAATTATAATTAAGAAATACTTAAAATATTTGTTATTCACAGTGTCGTACAGGTAATTTCGAACAGCCGTTCTCTCCTGCACAACTTTACAAAACAACAGGGATATCAGCCAATAATCGCAGTGGTCATCTGCCTCAGTCAATGGTTTTTCCATATACTCAATCCAATCAATCACCTTGGCAGGACATCCTGGCGAACAGATTTCACGGTCTGCCACAGTAGTTATGTGCCGTGATGAACTACTCACCTTCAGTTTCTGAGGTTCCTCACAGAAAGTATAGAACTAAACATCTGCCGTATTGATGAAATGTGAACATAGCCACGATATACACTGTGGATATAGACACTGCTGCCCCCTGCTAGCGGATTAAGGTTCTGGCAGAATTAATTGTATTGTACTGATTTTCAAGTCTTTCTCACCATCCTGCCTGCGAGATGGTACCTGTTTTCTCAAACGAGTTCATAGTTTTAAATGAGCTAAAATCTTTAACAATATATTAGGCTGTACCATGAATAGGCAAGTTGCCTGCTGCAGGTCTGTGATTAATGAGTTGTTTTGTCACTGCAAAATGGCATTGAAAAAGTGTTATGCTACTGTACATCAAATTTCTTTTACATTTGATATTCATCCTTTAAAGGGCCAGTCCACCCAAAAATGAAAATTCTGTCATCATTTACTCACCCTCATGCCACGTGTGTATGACTCTCTTCTGCTGAACACAAATGAAGATTTTTCAGCTCTGAAGGTCCCCACAATGCAAGTGAATTGTGACCTGAACTCCAAAAAGGAGATAAAGTCAGCATAAAAGTAATCCATAAGACTCCTGTGGTTTCATCAATGTCTTCTTAAGCGATCCAGTTGGTTTTGGGTGAGAACTGACCAAAATGTAACTCCTTTTTCTCTTTACATCTTGTCGTCTTGTCTTGATTATACTTCCTAGTTCTTTACACATGCACAGTGCTAGATGGCGCTATAGGAAGTGTAATCGATCTTGAAATCATGATCACCAAGGAGACTGCTGTCAAGACGTACCGTAAAAAAGTAGTTCCATTTTGGTCTGTTCTCACCCAAAACCAACTGGATCGCTTCAGAAGACAATGATTCAACCACTGGAGTCTTTAGGATTACTTTTATGCTGACTTTATCTTCTTTTTGGAGTTCAGGTCACAATTCACTTGCATTGTATGGACCTAAAGAGCTAAGATATTCCTCTAAAAATCTTCATTTTTGTTCAGCAGAAGAAAGAAAGTCATACACATCAGGGATGGCATGCAGGTGAGTAAATGAGAGAATTTTCATTTTTGGGTGAACTATTCCTTTAACATAATGATTTATTATATAGAGAAAATTGAATCTATTTGTCTCCCTGTGTACATAAATGCCTAATAAAAACGACTATTATAGCAGTTTCTAGCTCTACAGCATCTGCTAATCCTGTAGCTAAAGTAAAAATAAAATTTCTGTCTTGCAATCAATAAAGTGTTATTAATACAATGACAATTTTATTTGTGTGCTAAAACAGTGCAGTGCAGTCGGGTTGGGAAATATAAACTGTTAAAACAACATGAAATGTCAAAAATCTTGCAGGATTTTCTCTCATTTCCAGTGTTTGGCTTTATTGGGTCTCAACAGTACAGATGATACAAAACCAGCAGGTTCCTGGCTAACACTATAGTAACAGTGAACCTGTAAAATGGCTATATTTTCAAGTAAAAAAAAAAAAGTCTGCTAACTTGCATGCAGCACAGCCAAGACAAAAGCCACATAACAGTGAACTTAGCAAACAACATAGCACATATGAAAATGTATACAATTACAAGCCCAGAAAAGCAACATTCCAAAATCAGAATCATATGCAGAAACACAAACATCAGATGTTCATTTCACAGACCAGCAGTGATGCATATACAGACTTTGCACAAATATAAAAAAAGAATATCACATTCAAAAACACAAGCTTGCACTTTTTATTCCAATTTAAAAGTTCTTGTCAAACCAACTTGTCAAATTACAATTGTGTGCTCTGCATTGAGTAATCAATAGCAAACAGCTTCCAATATAATGCGATAAATCCAAACAAATGCTCTTTAGGCAACAGTAGACAGCAGATGAACATAATATTGATATGATCAAGGTCACATAACAGTCAACAGGTTTGCAGGTAGGTTTTATTAAAGCTGCTCTTTGAAGAGGATGCAGTATCAGTCAAGATGCATTAAAGAGGGACAGCAGTGAGTGAATGTGGCTATCTGACACTCTGAGACATGTGCAGCGGGGTCAACATCTCCTCAAAAATGGCCCCTTTAACGTTTGAGCCTCGCAGGTTTGCCTCTTGAAGGTCACAGCCAGACAGGTCACAGTTCTGCGCGATCAAAAAAAAAAAAAAATTTAAATGATAAAAGACATGACGTGTGTTTTTTTTTTTTAATAATTTTTTTTAAATTCCCTTTTCTCCCCAATTTGGAATGCCCAATTCCTACTACTTAGTAGGTCCTCGTGGTTACTCACCTCAATCCGGTTGGTGGAGTACAAGTCTCAGTTGCCTCTGCTTCTGAGACCGTCAATCCGCACATCTTATCACATGGCTCGCTGTGCATGACACCGCGGAGACTCACGGCATGTGGAGGCTCATGCTGCTCTCCGCGATCCAAGCGCAAATTACCACACGCCCCACTGAGAGTGAGAACCACTAATCGCGACCCTGAGGAGGTTACCCCATGTGACTCCACCCTCCCTAGCAACCGGGCCAATTTGGTTGCTTAGGAGACCTGGCTGGAGTCACTCAGCACGCCCTGGATTCGAACTCGCGACTCCAGGGGTGGTAGTCAGTGTCAATACTCACTGAGCTACCCAGGCCCTATGATGTGTGTTTGTTAATAAAAAGGCGAGGGATACGTGCGGGACAGTGGTTTGTTTAAATTCCAAACCCAAACTATGAGCAATTGTAATACTGTAGTGATGCTTGTCTTAGCAAACACCAATACCAACTACAGAATGGATTTGAAATGTAAAAATTCAGTTACCTCTAAGTCGGTCCCTGCCAAAGTTGCACCCCGTAGGTTACAGTTCTTGAGCTTGGCGTTCTTCAGCGTGGCAACACGGAGGTTTATCCCCGTCATCTGACTGCCCTCCATATCCACCCCCTTTAGATTGGCACCTGTGAGGCATCACAATAATAAACATTAGATTGAAATCTTAAAATGCAAAATATAACTGCATTGCCCTTGTCAACCGTGCTCTGGTTTTACCCTCTAGATTCGCTTTAAGTCCTGCAGGATCTTCAAAATTGCAGCCTTTAAGAGACGCCCCTTCTGCATTGGTGCAAAGCATTTTCACACCCTGTAAATTGGCACCCTGGGAAGACACACACAAAACAAAGACTACGTCAGAGCCATAGCTATACATGGTAGGACAAATTATTGTGACGTTTTACAGAAAAAAAAATACAAGCTTACATCCAGATTGGCATTAGAAAGATCTGCCCTTTCCAGGTTGGTACCACAGAGGTTGGCATGTGTGAGGTTACAGCGGCTAAGGTTGGCCATCTTGAAGTTGATATAACGCAGGTCAAGACGAGAGAGATCGGCACCACTGAAATTCAGGCCCTGAGAGGATAAGACCAAAAGTGAGAGGTAAATACACAATAGTTGACATATACAATTGACCTTAAGAGTGGATGCATGATTTTCACAGATCATTAAGTGTAAATATCCAGTTGCATCATACCTGACAGCGTAGTTCTGATTTAGTTGGCGTGGCGAGCAAGAAACGCACAAATTCTTTTCGGGAGATGGGCGAGTGGTCATCAGGAGGCAGGGAATTCTGAGGCAGGAGGGAATGGTGGCTATCATTCTTATTCTTAATATTATATGATTTAGATATAACACTCATATTGAGAACGACTGATTTTCTTACCTTAATAACACCTTCAAGTTGTTCAGCGAGACGCTCAATCCCAAAGAAACGAGCTTCTTCAAGCACACCTGGAAAAAATAATGCTTCATATTGTGACCCATTTCAGTTGCAAAGAGGTTAGCCAATGATAACACAGGTTGATTAAAGGAATATTCTGGGTTCAATATAAATTAAGCTCAATCGACAGTATTTGTGGCATAATGAAAATTACCACAAAAATATGTTTAGACTCATATCTCCTTTTCTTTCAAAAAAGCAAAAAAAAAAAAAAAAAAAAGGTTCCAGTGAGGCACTTACAATGGAAGTCAATGGGACCAGTCCGTAAACGTTAAAATACTCACTTTTTCAAAAGTATAGCCATAAGACTTAAACAATGCATGTTAACATGATTTTAGTGTGATTAAATTGCTTAACTTTTCTGTGTAAAGTTATATCCAATTTTACAACTTTGTTGCTATGACGACGTAATAGCGTAAACCCTCAAGCAACTGTAAAAAAAATAATTTAAACAAATGTATAGCTCAAACAATACACAAGTTTTAACAGAAGAATTAACTTTTATAGCTTTTATAAAATTGTAAAATTCATATTTCTGCCTTTAAACCCTCCAAAATTGGCCCCATTCACTTCCATTGTAAGTGCCTCACTGGAACCTCAATTATTGCTTTTTTTAAAAGAAAAGGAGGGACAGGTCAAAATTATTTTTGTGGTAATCAACATTAGCCACAAATACAATCGATTGAGTTTAACTTGTATTGAACCCAGAACATTCCTTTAACATGTCTTAAAGGTACAGCAGCAAAGGGTGGAAATTGGTAATGAAAACCTGAAATACGACAAATATAAATACATAAATAATAATACATTAAAACAAATAAAAATAAAATATTATTATTTAATATAATATTTGTTTTTTTTATATAAACATACTTAATACAATTTTAATAATATTAAAATGTTTAACATTTTAATATTATTAATAAAATTGTATTATAATATTTTTATATACTGTTATATGTTATTGTTATTTTATTATTTTAACATATTATTATTTAAAATATTATATATAAAATAAAATATTATTAAAATTGTACTATAACATTATAAATATAATATTATATGTTTTTATATACTGTTGTATGTTATTATAATTAAAAAAAATTATATTATTACTTATAATATTGTATATAAAATAAATTATTATTATTATTTTACATCTTCATTTGTGTTAGAGAACATCTACATGCCTCTATATGCTTACCCAGTATATTAATCCCATCATTGATAATGAGTTGTCCATGTCTTAGGTAGTTTAGTATGGGCTCAAAGTAATCCGGACTGCGGTCTATGAGATACGCCCCCTGCTCATCCTGTTTGTTTCCCCAAATATCTGCCCCACAGTAAATGCAGTTAGACAGAGTAGATGCATGGATCACCAAATGAGAGCACAGATTTTAAACATTGAAGAAAAAGAAAAAAGATTGGTTCAGTCCTCACCCTTGTCTCTGAACATGTGGGCCAACATGCTCTCTGGTTCTTTGACCAAAGTACTCCTGGAAAATTTTAGGAAATATAAATGATTTTAAATGCATCACTTTTAACACAGCTATAGAGCATATTTGATGGATTTACATGTAGTTGGTTGATGGTTTTTAGATTATTATTACAGTTTATGGGATTAGGGAGCATTGATTGATTTGTGTGCAGTTGGATTACCGTGTGGTAGTGAAGCGTCGACCTCCTACATTCAGAGTTATCCAATCTGTGTGTGCCCATGAGTGAAACTCCTGCAGACTCTCTGGATTATTTGGTGGATCTGTTGAACATGGTTAAATTAAGGCAAAATTAAAGCAATTAAGGCAGAGCTAATAGGCCAAATCAGTGTGAAAGACACATAACTTCAAACTCACCAACAAAAGAGTCTCCTTCCGATATATACAGGACATCATCATCTCTGTTTCAAGAATGTACACCAAATATTCATGTTTCTGATACACAGAACACACACACACACACACACACACACACAGATATATAAAATGATTACTGCAGAATACCATGTTATGCTTCTTACCTTATGAGGGCTATATCATCAATAAGACCCCCTTTGCCATTGTATATACTTGCAGCTTTTATTCCAAATTTTGTGCTTCCAACTGACAGTAGATCAGCCAGAGTTCCATAAACTGCCACCACCTGATTTTAAAAACAATGACATGAGCCACAACCTGACATTTATCTACACAAAATACTTTTAATTCTATAATAGAAAGATTTTAGATTCAAAAAACACACACACACACACTTACCTTGCCATTGTGCGAAGTTCCATTTACAAACAGTGTGACTCTCCTCATAATTAGAGCTGTGAAGTGTCTATTTATGTTGTTTTAATCTCCACCTTACTGTAAAATATCAAAGCATTTCCTATTTACTTCCGTCATGACTTCAGCCAATCAGCGATTTCGAAAATAGAGCGTAGTGACGTTCTTGGACGGGGACGAAGTAACTTTCAAGGCAAGTCAGTCCACCCGTCTGCCATTTTTGGAACGCTCCCGGGCAGCTATTTTTCTATGTAAACAAGCGGCATAAAGTACAGCTACTATCTACTTGAATGGAGAAAGACTAAAATCTCCAAAATGGTTGGTCAAGATTACTATAAAAAACATTTTTAAAATCATCAGTAAAATCTGACAACAATAATGTGCTTCTTTAGCTCAAATCACACAAAAAACCGCTAATTTTAGGCTAGTTCATCTAATGCGCATGCGCATTCTCGAGTTGATTGGCAGGCGATGTCTATATCTAAAAGGTGATTGGCTCGTTGACCTGTAAGGCGGGACTTCCTTTGCTACATCCGTTGGCCGTTCCAATTTCTCCCATTCATTTTTGTTCCAGTAGTCCGTCTCTTACAAGGTACTCTGCAAAACTGTCACTGGCGGATTAGCGGTCCGAACGTTTTCTCTGATTGGTCAGATACGTTGCGTCCAAAATAATTTTATATACATATATATATATATATATATATATATATATATATATATATATATATATATATATTTATTAACTCTTCACTGTTTTAATTTAATACCTACTAAAATTACTCAATGTCATTATTAATACATATTTGAAAATTCAAGTAAAGCAGCATATTGACGGCGTTGTCACATGGTACTTGTTACCTTTCTCAGCGCTGGTCACAATGGACTAATCATATTCGTTTGCGATTCCTATGTCGGATGCTTTTATAACCATTTTATAGAGATTTTTGGTGCGAGTATCTATTTGTATGTCAAATACAAATCATAGTAATTAATTGATTAATGCGATTATCTTTTATAGACGTATCTCCCCAATAAGACAAAACACGGACAAAGTAAAAGTCCATAAAATTTGTGCCTTGCACAATTTTTGACTAATTATAGGAGGTATATGTGACTCTAGGTTTAGAGTTAAATAAGATTATATATATATATATATATATATATATATATGTTTGGTTACTGCCACAAATTCACGTCAACTAAATGGCAAAACGCCAGCAGTGTTAAAAACCACTATTAAAACATCAGCACATATGCACAGACTCAAGACTATTTGGATTGTGTGGTATGTTTGCATAATGGACAGAAAAAGAAAAAAAAAACTTATTTCAGACAGCATTAATTTATTTATCATACGGATTTTACAAAATTAAAAGAAAAAGCAACAACTGAAGAAACAGGTTTGTACATTTTAATCCTTTTTGTTTTTTTTAAAAACATTTTTTGAATAGCAATCCACTGTACACAAGGCTTATGATTTTTCTATATAGTAAAAAAAAAAGAAAGAAAAAGCAACCAAGATGCTCTGACTTTCCAATGATGACACTGGAGTAAGGCGAATCTTAGGTTGTACAAATTGGATGCAAACGCAACCCTGCTACCCATCCCATCAGAGAGCAGTTCTCTTTCAGCAAGCACTACACTAAGAAATAATAGTGCCAGAAGAGCCATTAGCTTCTAAATCCAGTTGGCAACCCTCTGCCTTATATATCCAGGTTAAATTAGATTTTACATTGAAACACACAATCTCAGTCATTCGGTTGATTTCATGCACTAATCTGGAATTTGGGGAGAATCTGAATTTACACTGGAACAGTGCCACAATGATGACGTGTTGTAAGGCAACATAAAAGCCTAATAAATTCCAAGACACTCACTGGGCGATTTCATTTAAGATTCAGTCAAATGTTCTGCTTGTTGAAATAACAGAATGAGAGCTAGAAGAATGGGAAATGTAGTAAAACGTTCAGTGGACCGATTTATTCCAGCTATGCCGACTGCAAAAGGGCCAACGCTTGCATCAAGTCAATATCTGTGCGGTAACTTGAGACATAATCGATGAAACAACATAGTTACGCTCTATAACTTAAAGCTGATAAACTGAAAAACGTCATTCCTGGAAAGCAACGTATAAACAAAAATACAGTAAATTGTAGAACCCAAAGACGGTCCATACACTCGCCCCTTAGCATAAACCGATGACTCCACATTAACGTGCTGTATACTAAGAATAACACTTGTCAAAATTTTTAAGCAGCAATAAATCTAGCTACCTACTGTGTACTTTGTATTTAAGTATACAAGATTTAGTTCCCTTGAGCTTGAGTGGTTTCAGCCTTAAAACAATCAAGGGGGGGATACAGACAGCAAACACAGTAGTGTCCAGTACAGTAAATTGTTGTAGTGGTGAGCGATGCCTTTATCTATTGTTTATCTTCATCATTAACGCCCCAAAAACGATAACAAGCAAAGTCAAATGAATAAAGATAAAAATACTATATTGACTTTGACTATAGACATTGACATGATGTCATCTACTTGTGAAATATAAGAAAATTGCAGATCTCTTCAGATATGGAAAGAAATTCTTACAACAGAGTAAAACATTCACGTTCATGTTTCATTAGAATAGATATGACAATATCATACAGGGCAGGGTAAATAGTGTAATAAATATTTAAGCACTGATTTTAAGCATTAGCCTCAAATGAAACAATAGTTAACAGTATTGACTGATGCCCTGAAAAGCTGTTTTTGGTGTTTGATGGGCGTAAACGGGTGTGGACAAGGAATGCCCGGCCGAACCCTGCTCCACTCCCGGTGGGTGTCCGTACCAGAGCTGGGCAGGGGACACAGGAGGCATGCCTAGCTGCAGATTGGGGGTGGGGTGGGGGGGGTCAGGAGGAACAGAGGGAGGCCAAGCGAGAGAGGAGAGGGTGGTGAAACCGCAGAGATGAGGGAGTCTGGATCCCTTTACTCCCATTTAAAATGTTTTCCTGTGGATGGCACGGGCACGATCTTCTTCGTATTCCTTCTTGGAGACCCACATCTTCTTAAAGGTGTCGAGTGATGCCAGGATAGATCCCCTATATGAAGTATGATGGGAAAAGTGAGCGACACCACCATAAAATACAATTGAAAGTTTGAAAGTTGATATTGGAAGGCTGATTAATTGGCCAGTATTTGACCATTTTTATAGATTTTTAGAACTGAACGAAAATTGTGCCCATTAAAATAAGTGGTCAAACTGCCAAAATCTACCGACAGGCTTCAATGGATATGGATAGTGCACATTCTCTGTTTTCCAAATACTTCTTTTGACAATTGAGTTATTGTGTAAAATAACTGCTTATTTCATTTCAGCCATTTTGTATACATATTTGGTATCATTAAAGGCCGAAACATACTCTACACAAGTACATGAACATGCTTACGCACATTCTTGCAGGAACAAACCTCAGAAAACCTCAAGGGGGCGATAGTGTAACCTTCAAACGTCTGTACCATTAAACTGGATGTGTTATTATTCTGGTAAGTTACTCTAAATATATTTACTTTATTTGCTCAGCATTATTCTCTTCCAACTGTTCCGCCATGACAATAAGTGACTTAAGAGAAAACTCACCGTAGAAGCAGATAGTTCACACTACAGTGCCCCTTGTGGCAACGTTGAAAATGCAACGCGTACTTGCGCAGTGTTATAAATTGCGGTCTGACACAGTTTTGAACGCAACTAGACACAAAATCAAACTTGTGCCTGAAGTGTCTGTGTTCACGTGCTTCTATAGAGTATGTTTCGGCCTTTAAATTGTACTTTGATCTTACCCTATCCACGTGGAATAAAGTCTCTCCTGTGGTGCCGATATCTGAAGTGCGGACAACAATGTTAAACTACACATCGTGCTCATACACAGAAACAAAACATTAAGCTATAATTTATTATATAAGACATAGTCACCTTTATTTTAACATCTTTGGGTGCAAGTTTCTTCACTTCACTTAACAACCTGTCTCCAAAACCTGCAAGGAAGAGGAAAGTTTCAGGTTTGTCATTTGCTGGAGAACTCAGATAGACGAAGTTTTTCTCTAACCAATGAATAGTATGTTTACTCTACCTTTCAGGAGTGTTGAGCCACCAGACAGCACTATGTTTGAGAAAAGGGTGCGTCGCAGATCCATGTCTGACTTCTGAATGGCGAAAGCCAACACTTCATGAATACCCTCACTCTCATCTCCAATCAGATCAGGCCTGAAGAGAAGCTCAGGAGCCCTGAACCGTGCTGGGCCAATCTGCGGGAGACAAACAGCTGTTATTAAAACAATCTGTAAAATAACATATCAAATAAAACCTGAAGCCCCAGCAAATGTCAATATAACCATGCTACCATATAATTTTGGTCTTACATCTAGAGTGCTTCCATCAGGAAGAGTGTATTGTGCTTTCTCTGTTTCTAGAGTTTCATCCTTCTGAGGGTTGAGGGAAAGGTAGCAGGCTCTCTGGAAACAACAAGACAAACTGTTCGCACAGTGGCCACTTTCTTAATGCTTTTGTGATGTACAAGATGAGATGTTCCGAGAAGTCCAATAAACCCAGATGAAGACCATCATACCTCTTTGATGGTGCGCACCACCTCAAACTCTGCAGAAGTGTGGAAATCATAGCCTTCCTTGCGCAGAAGCAGGCGGAGGTATCGGGAGACGTCACGTCCAGCAATGTCCACACGCATGATGGAATGTGGGATAGCGAATCCCTCGTATATGGGGACAGCGTGTGTCACCCCATCACCAGCATCCAGGACCACACCTGTGGTTCGGCCTGTGGCATATCTGTGCGGAATGAAATGCGCTTGTATGAGGGACATGAACTTTCCAAGGAAAATAATGCATGATCCCTGGAAGAGGGAAGCAGGAAATACAAAACTCTAAACTCACAAACTAAGCACTGCCTGCATGGAGATAAAGAGCGCTGGTACGTTGAAGGTCTCAAAGAAAACCTCTGCCGCCCGTTCACGATTTTTACTGGGGTTCAGTGGTGCTTCAGTCAGTAGTACAGGATGCTGAAAGGTAAATGGAGAATTAAACTCTCTGAAAAAAAAAAATGGCAAAACCTTAGCAAATCCAAAAATCAAGTAAGTCCACACCTCTTCAGAGAAGGTCTGCAGCTGTTCCTTTGAGTACACGTACTGCCAGATGCGCTCCATATCATTCCAGTCCTTCACAATACCGTGTTCCATAGGATACCGCACAGACAGCAGTCCCCTGTGTTCCTGCATGGACAACAGATATACAGAGAATGAGGACACAGATAAAGAAAAGAACACATTGTGCTTTTACATTATTATAACGCATCTTAAAGGGATAGTTCACACAAAAATGAAAATTCTCTCATCATTTACTCACTCTCATGTCATCTCAGATGTGTATGACTTTCTTCTGCTAATCACAAAGATTTTATTTTTCAGTTCTGTAGGTCCTCACAAAGCAAGTAAATGGTGATCTGGCCTCTGAAGCTCTAAAAAGCAGATAAAGTCAGCATAAAAGTAATCCATAAGACTCCAGTGGTTTAATCCATGTCTTCAAAAGCAGTACAATAGGTGTGGGTGAGAAACACAAGTCCTTTTTTTTTTTTACTATAAATCTCCACTTTAACTTTTACATCTGAAAGTCACATGCGGCACCTGTTTAGTTTCACTTTCACATCTGAAAGTGAAAGTGGAGATTTATAGTTAAAAGGACTTAAATATTGATCTGTTTCTACCCACACCTATCATACCTCTCCTAAAGACATGGATTTAACCACTGGAGTCTCATGGTTTACTTTTATGCTGCCTTTATGTTCTTTTTGGACCTTCAAAGTTCTGGTCACTATTCACTTGCATTGAAAGGACCAACAGAGCTAAAATATTTATTAAGAAATATAAGTCTTCATTTGTGTTCAGTAAAAGAGAGAAAGTCATACATTTTTGGGTGAACTATCCCTTTAAAGACAACATGAAATCAAGATTCATCCCATATACTTTCTTAATAAATGCTTCTCATATTATACTGTATGATTTATCAGTGCACATTATTCTAAAGAAAGAAAAGGATTGTTTTATAATCTTTCATTAAAAAACATTTTCACTGATCTTTTCTGCTGACATAATGACAGTTGTTTAGGTGGGAAAAATTATATTTATCAATAATACCAAAGCCTAAGTGGATAAAATTAAGTCCCGCTCTACATTATTTCATGATTTTCATTGATTTTTTTTACTCTAAAAAAAAAATGTATAATACCGAATAAAAAAATTATATATATATAAAACATCTCAGATACTGAATGGAGATACAATGCTTAAAACTGGTTTACCTCTGCTTTAGGTCCAATAAAAAGATCACCCTCAAGGGCACCAGCCATCACCCGAACATGTTTGGGTCGGCCAACACTTAAAAAAAAGAAAAGAAAATTCTAGTAAATACTATATCACAATGCTTTACACACAAGCACATGTTTACAATAAGCTACCCTTCACTATAAGTAGACTTATGAAGGGAAATCAATAAAATAATTACTTACTAATTTGGGAAACAGTATTTAGGGATCTGATCTCCAGCAAAGCCAGCCTTAATAACACCAGAACCCTGTAGGAGAAAATAGGACGTATAAAGACATAGAGAAGTGTGGTTAGAATATGGCCTACTATAAAGGGAGGTGGTTCAAAATAAAACTGAAATGCAAACACTGAATGTGTTGTAAAATGAATCATGTCATGTTCTGAACGCTCCTTGTTTGAGCTCGAGTCATGAGATAGAGCTTCAGGGAGCAACAATAAACTCAAGCATCTACAGACTCAAGAACAGTCACACTTCTCTACTGATCCTTTAGCTATCACTGACATATTTTGGTAGTTTTCACAATTTATTCCAAATGCCTAAACAGACTAACTTGTCAAAGTGACAATCATATACACGTCATGACAACTGCAGGGTCCCATCCTAATTCTGATCAGCTAATGAGTCTTACAAGTTCTCCATCCATTGCTTCATCCGAATAGTTTTTATTTTCATCAAATTATTAACTTATACAAATTAATGCATGCTATTAAGTGTGGCTGTAAATATAAGGTGGGGTCAGAGCCAGCCATCTTCGCAACAATAACTAAAATCCATCTTATTATTTAAAAGATACGGTTTGACAACCATGCATATTGCAGTATGTAATCAAAATGAATAATTTGAAACCGTTAATTGAAAAGTCTGAATGAAGAAACCAAAGCACCGCTGAATAAATGGCACAGCTACTGAGCGGCTAATACCTGACTATAATGCAATAAGACGAAATTCCCCAAAAAGGCTGTTATGCTTTACATGATGGAGTCAATTGGACTCTTTATACCTGCACCAGACTGTGCACAGAATGGAAAATATTATAATAAATAAATAAAATCATCTCATCTTTGCTTTGGCACAATGGTATTAGCTTTAGCCTGTTAGCACAGTCTGGGTGTGGAAGGGCTGACATCATACTCACATTATCAATCACAACCGGCTGGTTGGCTATAATATCATACGACTCCATTATCAGCCTACGCTTGGATGCGTTTTTCGATCAACTCGTTCGCAAGAAGCGCAAGTTTACGATTTTCTTTTCATGTAAATAAAAAACCCGTCGTTGATTTGGCAGTAAAACCACAGGCTGAGCGGTGAAGCGTCAACCGAACCTAACAGTGCAGCAGGGAGCCAATCAAACCCACCTGACTAAGCGATGAGTGACAGCGCGAGTAGCCAATAGACATGTGAAAATGTATGTTGTAGGCGGGATTTGACAACATGGCGGTTTATGAGACGTCTAGAAAATGAAAAATAAGGACGCTATTATAGTTCTGAAAATACAAAAAACTTGGAATCTTGAAAACAAAAAAACTTGAACTTTTTCGTTCTTATTGCTATTGTTGCTATTTAGTTTATATATTCTTATGTATGTTTTGCATGCTTCTGCTCATAATTGGAAAACTTGCTTTAATGGCTTGTTTACTGGCAAATAGATGGAGTGAGAAACAATAACACGAATTCAGTGAGAGAGTTCACTGATTATAAACTCTGTTTATTAAAAAAAATAAAAATAAATAAAATGTCTGAGTTTAAACAGAGAGTAGTTAACAGAGACGGGCCACTTCTATTAAAATGAATGGGAGAAATTGGAACGACCAACGGTCAACGGATGTAAAAGGAAGTCCCGCCTTACAGGTAAAAGAGCTAATCACCTTTTAGATAAACACATCGCCTGTCAATCAACTCGAGAACGCGCATGCGTATTAGCTATACAAGCCGGGAAATGTTTTATTTTTTAGCGTAATCTATGGTAAATTCGCAAAATGTATGATATCAGTGTTGTCAGATTTTACTGCTGATTTAAAATATGTTCTTTGATCGTAATCTTGACCAACCGTTTTGGAGATTTTGGTCTTTCCCCATTCAAGTAGATAAGTAGATCCACTTTCATGACTGGAAAAAGCCTCCCGGGAGCGTTCCAAAGATGGCCGTCAGTGCCCTGACTTGCTACAAAAACGAATATTTTGGCAAGGTTAGAGACTTTTATTTTGACACACGGATGTGTCTGTTGCGGAAGTTGTTCTTTATAAGGATGTTGTTCGCAGTCCTTCGAGAAATTGCAAGTGTCAAATCAGCCTGAGATCAACAAACCAAAAGACGATCAGAAAACAATTAAATCTACAATAACACAATTGTACACATTCTGTATCGCAGAGGTGACGGCCCACTATTTAATTCAATGAATAATATAGCTTTATTTACAAGTTTTAATGTGTTTACAGCTGTTAAAACTGAGATAATAATGAGGATTTGTGGCTGTTACGCTGGTTTGAGTGAGTCATTCTAGTTGAAAATGATGATAATAATAATAATAATAAATCTAATTGAAATAACACCTATCATACAAGATTGTAGCTGAAAGTTATTAATAGAAACGTAAGTAGAAGAAAAAATATAAATGAAAGTAAAACTGAGTGTATATAAAGCTAAATGTCAAAACATATTGTTTTACACGGTCAGCTAGTTTTATTTTACTCTGTAATATTATTGATTAAACACATACAATAAGGCAGAGTACAAATGTGGAATAAAAATAAGTGATTTATTGATCTACATGTTAATGTATTATCTTTATTAACAGGTGATACACATTGAGCCAGCCCTGGCTCACTCATGGTTGAGCTGGAGACCCAGGATCTAACCTGATATAAAATGGCTTGTGTAGATGAACCTCCAGAGAAGTGAGTTACATTATTTGTTTGTGTTGTTTAATGGTAATCCTAATTGTGTTGTCAGCTATTATCTCATCTCCAATGACAGGCACTGCTGGGTGTGTTTTGCCACTGAGAAAGAGGACCGTGCTGCAGAATGGGTCAGTCCGTGCCGGTGTAAGGGCTGTACCAAGTGGATCCATCAGGCGTGCTTACAGCGATGGCTTGATGAAAAACAGAAGGGTAACAGCAGTGGAACTGTGAGCTGCCCACAGTGTGGCACAGAATACAGAATAGTTTTTCCCAAAATGGGTAAGAATTTGCACTTCACCTTTTTGAAAGTAGTTTTACTGGCACTTGATATAGACTCCCACTTTTTTGCTTATTTTATTAATGATTTTACCTACACAGGCGGAATTTGAAAGCCTGTCATTTTCAGAGTTCTACACATTCTCCACCCCTTTCATGTTTTTTTATTAAAGGAATATTCCGGGTTTAATAGAGGTTAAGCTTAATTGACAACATTTGTGGGATAATATTAATTACCGCAAAATTTAATTTCGAGTCGTCCCACCTTTTCTTTAAAAAAAAGCAAATATCTGGGTTACATTGAGGCACTTACAAGGGAAGTAAATGGGGCCAATTTGTAAACATTAAAGTACTCACTATTTTAAAAGTATAGCCACGAGATGTAAATAACATGATTTTAGTGTGATAAAATCGCTTACTAACCTTTTCTGTGTTTGAACAGTGTTGGGTGTAATCCAATAACAAAGTAATTAGTTACTGTAATCGAATTATTTTTAGTAAAACAAAGTAGTGCATTGTATTACATTTTAAATTCTTATAATCAGATTACTGATTTTCAATTAATTTAATTACTTTAAGTACATTTATAGGGTTATGCTTATTTCTAATATATTATTTATGTAGAATACATTAATTATGGCCCCATAACGAGTCATTGTGAAGGAGAAATAAGAGATGCTGAGTGTATGACTTGTGTGCAACAATGAATAAGAAAGAAATATAGACTATATAGAATTATTTTGAATTTGGTGAGCGGAAAAGTGTTTTAGAAAGTAACTCAAGTAATTAGTAATGTGATTACTTTTCAATTAATTAATTAGTAAAGTAATCTGATTAAAATTTTTGAGAAATAATTAGTTATTTGTGGTGGATTACTATTTTTATTTTATTTTTTCTCCCCTTTACTCCCCAATTTGACATGTTCAATTCCCAATGTGCTCTAAGTCCTCGTGTTGGCGTAGTGACTCGCCTCAGTCTGGGTGGCGGAGGATGAATCTCAATCCGCGCATTTTATCATGTGGCTTGTTGAGCGCATTACTGCGGAGACGTAGCACGTGTGGAGGCTTCATGCTATTCTCCGCAGCATCCACGCTCAACTCGCCACACGCTCCACCAAGAGCGAGAACCACATTATAGCGACCACGAGGAGGTTACCCCATGTGACTCTATCCTCCCTAGCAACCGGGCCAATTTGGTTGCTTAGGAGACCTGGCTGGAGTCACGTGGATTACTATTTTTAATTAACTTACCCAACACTGGCCATGACAACGTAACGTTGTAAACCCGCAAAAACGACAATTTAAATAACTTTCCAGCTTGCATAAAAGAAGAATTAATGTAAGTGCTTTTATAAAATTATAAGCGTCATATTACTGCCTTTGAACCCTCCAAAAATTGGCCCCATTCACTTCCATTGTAAGTGCCACACTGTAACCTCGATTTTCTCTTTCTTTTATCTTTTCTTTTTTAAAAGAGGGACAAGTTAAAATGAATTTTTGTGGTAATCAACATTGTCACATATGCTGTCTATTTAAGTTGTATTGAACCTGAAATATTCCTTTAAATATTTTGCCTAATCTGATCATGCTTGTAGTACAGCTTTGCTTTGTATATGTTTAAAGGGGTCATGAACTGCCTTTTTTTTATTTTGTACTGTTCTCTGAGGTCCATTTATAATGTTATCAAGATTTTTACATAAAAAAACATCATCATTTAGAAGTAATAGACTATTTTCTGTCCTGTTTTGACCCCCCTCATCGTAACACACCGTTTGAATAGGCGTGGCGGATTGTAGACTCGGAAGTAAACGCCCACTGGTATGATTGGCTAACAGTTTTGCATATTTAAAAATCCTACATCCTTCATAGATGGACGCTGCTGTGATTTAGGTTAAAAGCGCATAAATACTCAGTACATATCAAACGATCTGTAATAACAGACAAAGCAATAGTGACCACGTAATAAAAACAGTTACTCACACTTGTGTGGTGCGACATTACTGTCGGATCCAATATAGTCGGCACAGCATCATCTTTTAGTTTCAATCTTTCTGAAAATCCTGTGTTGAATTGTGCCTTGTTTGTAAACGAATCCGCGGTAAAATGAAGTGAACAAAGGACCAAGTTCTTACTGACGCGGTCTGGAACTTCATTAAAAATAAAGTTCATCCACTCTTTCCTAATGTTGGGATCAGAAGCAAGGCAATGCAAAGACTGTGTTTTTCCACAACTTGGCAATGTACAGCGTCTTGTTGTCTTCGGAGCCATCTTTATCGTTTGGTTTCTGCGTAGACCTGCGTTTACCTCTCTCGTTATTTACCTACTACATGCATGAATCGGTGGGAGGGGCTAAACAGGCAGTGCTGTAGAAGCAGGCGTTGATCTTTTTCTGTGGAGGCGGTGTTTAGCCACACTATTACGTAATAAAGTGGCACATTCCACATCCTGTCGTTTTGGCAGATTGGCTTCAATATAAGCTGTTTTTAGACTAACGAGAAAGTTTTGAGTTCAGAAACTTACAGGATGTTTTTATAGTACAATGACCTCTTATATGTCAAAAGATCAAGGGAATTTTGATTTCTCAGTTCATGACCCCTTTAAGTAAATGTGAAAAAATTCACATATTTTGTGTGGGCCTATTAATGAATGATGTTCCGACATTGTTAGCTGTCTAATTTCTGGTTAGCTGTGATTTGGAAACACCTTAATTGTAGAGAAGTGTTAACTGTGTGGTTTTGTCCCTCTTTTAGGTCCTCTGGTCTACTTCCTCCAGCAGGTTGATAGAGCCCTATCCAGGGCCAGTCCATTCGCTGCAGCTGGGGTCGTGGTGGGCACCGTCTATTGGTCGGCCGTTACATATGGTGCCGTCACAGTTATGCAGGTGCGTTACTGTCGGATAGAAGTGGATTGACGCTCTGGATCTTTTTAGCATTTTTAGGATTTTCTTTTCTCTGTAGGTGGTGGGTCATAAGAAGGGTCTGGACGTGATGGAGCATGCAGACCCTCTGTTCCTGCTCATGGGTTTACCCACCATCCCCGTTATGCTGGTACTGGGAAAAATGATTCGCTGGGAGGATTACGTGGTGCGGCTATGGCAACAACACTCATCCAAGCTCCAGATCTTCAGTGGGCTGGTCCCTGGTATGTAAATAAGAGTGTTGAACCTAATCATTTTAAAAATAAATGTATTTCAAAGATAATAGTTTTCATTGCATACATAGTCAGGTGTTTCTTCAACTTCAACACTTTTAGCACTGTGGATTTCTAGAAATTTGTCTACTAAGTTGACACTAAAATAAAAAAAAGTCTTCCCGAAACAAGTGTTTCTGCAGTACCGTTAGTTCCGACTCAATTCAGTACCCGTACGCTGTGTGACTGACACACAGCTGTTTCCAAATGCTCACACACGAATTTTACATATTTGGAAAAAAATCGCTGCACAATCAATTACATTAAAATCGTGATATGTACTAGTATGATTATTAAACAGCAAAAGGCTGCAATCAGTCTTACTCTGCGTGAGCTGCTTGCTTTATAGTGAATGTGTGAAGCCAACTGTGCTGTGTGTGTTCTATGAGATGACAGAGCAGAGCACTAATCGACTGGGAAGCGCGCATTTTTGCTTTAATGATAACACCGGGCCATGGCACTGCTTATCCAGAGGAGTGAAGCATCCGTTAAAAACACGTCAAAATAAAAGCTTGTTTCAGAAAAAAAGCCACACACCTGAAATTGTGACAGAAATGTATTACAACTGCAAAGTAAAATGTAATATACACTGTAGTAATAATAATAATAATAATAATATACAAATTAAGCAATATATCACAAGCAAGAGTGATTTTGTACTGAAAAAAGTTAGGTAAAAAAGTGCAATGGCATGTTGAAAATTAATTGTTCTAATTTCTTTTGTTAAAAGTTTCAGGAATTAATTTGATTAGACACCATTTTGAGGATGAAATTTAATTAAACTTTAAAACATGGATTTCTGAAGAAAAAAAAATGTAATAAAATGGAAAACACAGGATTTGGGGAAAAATAATACCCTATTAAAAAACACTTAATGCATACTTAATTGAGAAACACTTGAAGGAAATTTGTTTTAATTTATTATTTACATTGAAATGTAACTTTTTAAATAGACTAAAGAGTGTGTTCAAAGTACATTACCATATTATCATATTTTTGCTGTGGTATCAAAATTGGTATGGAGAACTGTGAAATTTCACTGGTATCGGTACTGACTACTGAAATTTTCATATCATGTCATTACAACCCTGCTACTAACAATCTCCAACAGTGTATACAGTATACATGCATCACAGAATTTATTCGTCATTTTTTTTCTGAAAGTCAAGAAAATTGAACAGAAATGACGCTGTCCGACACCTTTTGTAAGGCCGTTTTCAAAGCTAACATTTTATGCATCCTAAATACACACATTTAAATAATATTTTCATACTTTTTTCGTAATTTGGCAAAATTAAAGCTCGATTAGAAATGACGACCAGTAAAAATATTCTGCTCACAAGTGATATTTACCTTGATTTTTCTTTGTATTTTTGGTTTCATATTTAAGCATGTTCTTCACTGACACTTTTGTCGATTTGATTAACAAGTACATTAACTTTTGGAAATGTATTAGAGCAAAATTGTTTGGTGTGGTGGGAATGACACCACAACTGATTGACAGTTGTAATTTTTGAAAATTTTTCACACAATAATTACTGAAATAGTTTGCTCCTTGTTTAGATTATCATAGTTTTAGACTTGTAATATTTAGTATTTTTATAATGAATTTTCATAGCTTAATATTCAAAGTAGATCTGGAACAAGGTTGAAACCATAATATCTATACATAAAAGGCATTTGAAAAGTACCAAAAATAAATGATGAAGTCCTGGTAAAAAGTTTCCAATTTAGTTCTAATTAGACCTTCATGTAATGAAACGAAAAAAGTTCAAATATATTTGTTTTGAATAAAATCAGCCCCTGAGACATGAAATTGCCCAAAGTTGAAGAAACGCTCAGTTATTATAACCCTATTTGTAATGTTATTTAAAATGTAAATACAATATTATATCATATCTAATTGCAAATCACAACTCTTTCACCCCTGTAGTTAATATTATATTCCCTACATGGACATTTTATGCACATTTGGTAATAAACAAGTATATCTAGTGCACCGTGTTTGTAAAAAACATTTTCTTCATGACTGACCTGTTGTTCCTCTATGAGACATACAGTAAACATGTATTAATAATGGTAATAAGATGTATTATAGATCAACTTTAATAAAATATAGCATCATAGCTCAAAGTGTATTATTAATGTATGTGTTTTGTGCAGGAATGGGGCGTCCTCTGGCCCGGGCCCCAGCAGAGGGCAGTTATGGAGGAGACCATCTCTCTGTGTCTCGCACCCTGTGCGGTGCTCTGGTGTTCCCCTCTGTCGCCAACCTGGTGGGTCGTCTCCTGTTTCGCAGAGTCACTTCCAACCTTCAACGCACCATTCTGGTAAGTCAAGAGAGCTGAGCATCTATCATGCAATCTGTTGTTTGATTATTAAGGAGGAATCGCAAAGCCTGACTGGGTTTTTCTTTTCTAGGGTGGCATTGCCTTCGTGGTGATCAAGGGAGTGTTGAAAGTTTATTTCAAACAGCAACAGTATCTCGTCCAGGCCAACAGACACATACTGAATTACCCTGAACGAGAGGCAAGGGCAGACGGCGTTGCTGAGGACGACAATGACGACAGTGACAATGAATGAACACAGTGCACTTGAGGCAATCTCAACAAATGCACTGTAGTATAGTATACTTTCAGATTAAAACAACATATTTAAAGATGTTTTAAAGATTAAATCATTATTCTATTTTACATGTCCCTAATTAAGTGTTTAAACACAGATTAGGCATTTACTTAGCTACGTATTGTTTATTTAATTCAAGGATGGCTCAGATATTCTCTCATCAGTGAGAAACTGTTGGTGGTTTGGGTGTTAAAGTGCCTGTAGTAGCAAAATGAACCATTAGATGGCGCCAAATGTAAGGTTATTAATACTGCACTGTGCACTGATGTCTCTTGTGAGAAAAGACATTTTAATTTAGACTGCTATTTAGGCATATACCAGCAAAGTCATCTAAGCATTTTGCAAGTGAACTGATCGATTCGAAATAAAGGTAACTCTCACTGGATCATGACGAATAAATGACAATGATAAATAAAAGACTAATAAAACAATTCTGAGACTTTGACCTTGAAGATATCCGTTAAGTTGGTGGGTTCTTGTGTAATTGTTTGAGGTGAAGTCGTGGGTGAATATATTATTCACTGCACAGTAATGCATGAGATTTTCCACAGTAGCTACAGTAGTGAGGATTTTAGGGGAATATGTGCTTAATTGGGTCTTTATGTGCACACCAGGCTGAAAACTACCAATAATCAGCCTTTTAAAAAAATCAGACAATGCATGAAAAATGAGTTTCTGGTTATTCACATAAAAATATTATAGCCTTTTTTTCCCTCCCTTTATTATTTTATTTACGCATTTCAGTTTCATACCAAAATTCCATTTAATTTTGTTAAGACCAGTGCCAGTACATAAAGATGAAATCACTGCATCGACTTCATTGGTGCAACCAATGAAACAAGTCTTCAAAAGGCAGGCCAATAGATCATGTTGATCTAAAAAAGAACGGTTAATTATCTAGTAGTGGGGGGTGAGGTGACACCTCCCCACCGCAATGTTTGGCAGAACCCCTCATTACCCGCTGTCTGCCAACGACATCACATCCTGTGTGCACCCCAGAACGCCCTTTGAAGGAATGGCAAAGAAAAAGGCAGAGGAGAGGCACCCCATAAATAAACTGGCCTGATCTGATCTTTTATTTCTTTATTTCAAGAAGGGGAAAAAAGACAGTATGAATTATGCAAAAGTTTGCAGATGGTAAACGACTGTCTAGGAGAGAAGACAGCAGAAAGAGTGCAATCGGCTCTCCCAAGATGACTTCATTTCCTTTTAAAATATACCTCCACTCACACAGCCGTAGAACTGGAACACTCCTGAACTTAATTCACGCAGCGTATAAAATAGTCCCCTGGGATTCATGTTGCCTCCTTTTAAGCATTTCTGGCAAATATAACTATGGCAGACAGGCTTTGTTGAAGCTGCCAGACATATAGTGGTACATAATACTTTTTGTTTTTATGAAAAGGCTAAGTTAACAGATTGTCAAGAAACTTGTAAATCCCCCATGCATCTGTTGCATTTGAAACTAATAGCACTTACCAGCCATACAGTACATAGGTGATACAAAGATGCAAAAGGGTAAATACATTAAATGAAAGGGATAGTTTACCCAGAAATGTAAATTCTGTCATTGTGTACTCATCCTCTAGTGTTCTAAACCCGTATGACTTTCTTTCTTCCGTAAAACACAAATGGAAAAGTATAAGGCAAAATTTAAGCCTCAGTCACCATTCACTTCCATTGCATCCTTTTCCCAAACAATGAAAGTAAATGGTGACTGAGGCTAAGTAACATTCTGAAGAAAGAAAGAAAAAAAGAAAGTCAAATGGGTTTGGAGCAACATGAGGGTGAGTAAATCAAAACAGAATGTTAATTTTTGGGTGAACTATCCCTTTATTATTTTTTATTTTTATAAATTAGCATTTCAACTTATTACAGAATGTTTTCAATGCTTTCCCATACTTTTTCATTTCAAGGCATTTTGGCTAAATGTGAATCAAAGGATTTGAATGTTTGAATCATGGAAGCATTTACATATAAATGGCATCCGAGATGACTGTCACAGCCTTGAAGCAGAAGTTCACAATTTTTATATTTTTCTCGTGGTCTTTCTTGATGCTACAGATGAAAAGAAATTAACTCTGAAATAATGTAATATTGGAAACTAATGAATAAAGGAAAGCAAAATGTGACATTCCATTTGTAAGAATATCATAAAATCGTTTTGTAATAACCAGTAGCAACATAAAAAGATAAAAGGCAATTTTGTGAAATATATAATGACCCAATTGGTCTTATGTCTCAATAAATGAAAAATTGCAATCATAAATGGAAGACACAGACATTATTATTGTAAGAACATGACAGTAAATTTTGAGTACAGCATGTACTTGTAAGCATCTAAGCTAAGAACAAGAGAAAAAAGTGCATTATCTAACAAGTGGGTCATCCTATTATGCAGTACCTTTTAAACTCTCTAACTTTTAAAAAAATCTATATGCTTGTGTTGTAATATAAAGAAGTACTTCCATATAAAAGTATACTAGACTTTCAGAAATGTGCTCTGGGCAAGCTCATGCACTTATACTTGATTAATTATTTACACAATGGCAAAGAAATTACCAGGATCTCTAAAAAGAAATACATAAAGTTAGCCTACATGAGGGGTTCAGCTTGAAGTAATTTGGATATTATGCCTATTTCTGTCATTTTTAAAGCAGGATGGAATGTTTTAGTGCCACAAAACACAGAATTCATGTAATCCATTGCTAATACTGATAACAAAACAAACAAAAAATAACAAAAATAATAACAAAACAATATTGGAATATTTCTTAAAGGAATAATTTACTCACCCTTATGTCATTCCAAACATGACTGTGGAACAAAGAAGTGAATTTTGGAAGAATATCCTGGCCACTCTTATCAATATAATGAAAGTGAATGGGGACTGGGGCTGACGAGCTCCAAAATGAAGTAAAACCTTCATAAAAGTATCATTAACCTCCTGAGACCCGAGTGTGACTGCTATGTTCATTCTCCATTCCCCTTTTGGAACTAGTAGCCCCAAGGAAATATGCTACATTTTTTTTAATCTTTTTTAGACCAAATAGTTGTCCTAAAAATTGATGTCCACATATGTGGTTGTGAAAAGTTATTTTATATAATACCAAGCTATAGAAAGTCATATTTTTTAAATTTTTTATCAAATTGTTTATTATGTTTCCAGGAGTGTTGGTTATTCATGTTTTTCAGACGTTACAGACATTACATAATAAATTAGCATAAATAATTCTGATTCAAAGTAATGGCCAGCATCATCCAATCAATGCCAGCCATGTTAAAATAATATTATACATTAAAATTCTGAATCTATGTACTGATTACCATTGTCCCATGTCTGCCAAACATGTTGAGTGGTCCAAACATCATCTGCAGCCTGACACTGAACTTTTGACCAGATGTTAGGAGTGAATGCACTTGGCTGCATAGGAAAGCTAAAGGATGATCCCTTGCTCCCTATTAAGTGAATGATTCAACCTCCAGTGTGCTGTCTGTCTGCACTGTTCTCAGAAGAGTTTAAAATGCACCTTATTTTCATCCTAACTCCATATAAAGCCTCTGAAAGCACAATTTTTCAGCTTTTGGATTCATCCATTGATTCTCACTTTGATAACGCACAATACAGGATATTTTAAGGAAAATTAGCCTATAGTCATTGTGTTTAACAGCATGCCAATTGCGCAATAAATTGCTGACATTTTTGAAATGGCATATCTGATGAAACTAGAGACTTTATACTTTTGACTCAAACAGGTTTTAATGTAAAAACTTAATGAGATTTCTTACCAGATGTAGTTTTGTTGCCATTTCTTACAAAGACAAACTCAGCTCGGCACTATATTGTTTTGTCACATGACTCGTTGCGTCGAAAGTTTAACCTTTAATGACAGCCTAGAGTCTCCTGAACTGAAATCAGTCAGTTTAAACGAAACTGAATTATGCATAGCCTATAGCGAAGCCAAAACGCAATGTGGGGGTCTCAGGAGGTATAGCCCATACAACTTGCACTATATGCAAATATACATCAAAGTAGTTAAATTCTTAAAAACTTCAAATTAATTGTTGTCTTTTCTTTGTGATAAAAGACAACAACTAATATGATTTCCATCTTTAAAATGGTCTAATATTTTATCCAATAAGTCTACATAAAGACATATAAGATGGAGAACCAGGGACTTTTCCCAGTTGGCCGGCCGCGAAACGATGTCGAATGGGGCAGAATGGCCGAACCCACCCTCCATTCAATCCCCAGCTCAACAAATTTTTGGCCGGTTTTTACTTAAAATCCAGGGCCGGTTTCTCTTCGAAGTCCGCCCCTGATAGTAGGAATGACCGAAGCTGCAGCATATGACTTCAAACATCAAAGAGTCTGAAAATGTGCTGCATTTGCAAGTATACAGTATGTGAGGCTAATGATTGCAGAAAGACTATAGGAGAATTTCTGTCATATCAAGCAGTACACATCAAAGCTCCTTGGCTTCTTTAGATGACACTGGAAATAAATATACAGCAAGAGGGGCTCGTTTTCTATTAGAGCATTGCAGATAATCCATGCCGGCGAGCAAATAAACTGAAACGATGAGAATTATAAATAAGAGCTGAGATTCAAGTCCCAATCCCCCTGGACAAATGATGATTATCCAGCTATATATAATCTCAAAGCTGTCTTTTGATGGTAGGTCCCCTGAGGATTCTGCCTACACGGAAAAGTACCGAACCAGCCTCTTCAAACACTTCACTTTCGGAAATTGTTAGTGACGCATCAAAAGTCAATTGCAATTTAAAAGAAGTGCATCTTATCAAGAATGAGAAAACAAGGTTAGCTAAAATCAGAAGAGGGGAGAGAGCAAAGCTTTTATCTGTGTGCCATACATTTCAACTTCTCTAATGACAAACCGCGGCCGCAATGAAAGAGCGGGAACAGCCAGGCAACAAGTGAAGTGAACCAAGATTAGTAACCTCTCGAAGCCGGACTGCTTGACCTGAACACCTTTCACTGAAGAATGGCCATGATTTTATCACATGAGATGTCATATATAGCACACTTGAGTGTAGTATAATTTGGCATCTTTGACAAAAAAAGAGAAAGTCATTTAAAAGTGGACCAATTTGTGTCTCTTACGAAATGGTTTTTAGCACAGATGAGTCACAGAAGGTTACTGTGGCGAGTAGGGCGGGGCTGGGAAGATAAGTGGTGAATGAGTTCCACCTGTGCACCGCAGTTACCCTCAACAGAAACAGCTAAATGTTTTAGAACAGAGCTACAAAAACTTTTGGCCGATACCGATTTTTGGCCGATACCAATTTTAACAACATATAACAATAACAACTATAGGCCGATAACGACACCAATATTTTGCAACTTGCCTTATTTTGTCTTCAGATCATTTTTTTTTACTTAGGAATGCTTAAAGAATTTACAAAGAGGAACAAAAGCTTTTTCACTAACAATAAATAATTTCCATTGAACACTGGATCTGTTGAACACATGACTGGCCAAAATTTTAAAGAGAGCCACAATGAGAGATACATACAAGATAAAAAGATACAGTGACTAAATGTGATAACATGGTGATTGATATAAAAAAATAGCTTATTTTGTACTTCTAGAAAACGTATGTTTTTGCAGTTTAAAACGCAGCTTTTTAAGGTTTAGTAATCGCACAAAACCATATTGCAATTTAAATCTGAATTCAATCAGTTGTGCAGCATTAATGGATATCATACTGATATCTCAGAAATCTGCTGGTTTCAAAGCGTTTTGGATGATTTCCCTCATTATGTAGCCTATAGGTAAGTGCCACTTTAACTACTGCAATGTCCATTAATGGCGGGATTTTGTTTTTTTGCATTAACAGAATTCAAATTTAATATTACATGTTCTTAGGAGTGCCAACCCTTCTAGATATTGTGGCTATTATTATTTCTGGATTGTGCATTTGAATTCAGAGTTTTTACAAAGTGAGTTACTAATTAATTATAAATAAACCATCGGCTTTTCATATCATATCGACTGCACAAGAGGACTTAGTAAAAGTGCACTTAGAGGCTCATACATTGGGATTAAAGACACCTGGTGTATACGCAAATCAGTTCATCCTCAGTAATAAGTGCAATGAATTACTAGTGATGCTGCAGTAGAACAACAGTGTGGAGATAAGCATGAGAAACCACAAGTGACAGAGAATGGTGCATGGATGTCATGTTTCCAAATTTATTTGCACTTTCGAAACTACCATTTATAAGGCAACAATACTGTAAACACCAACTAGAATCAATTAGAAGTTGAACTTTGCTTGATCAGTCATCATAAAGACATTATCAAAACAATATTTTAAACCAAACTAGCACTGGCACAGTCATGTTTCTATCACAACAGAGCTCAACAGTCTGGTTCCAACAGTAAAAATCCCATCCATTTTCTCCATAGACTAATTTATTTTTATCGATAACTTATATAAACCTTTAAAGACAGACTTACCGTGAGCTCCAGTGTTGTTAATCGATGGTGTATGCTTCTGTTGAAGCCATCAGTTCATCAGTTATTTCAACTTTATTAAAAAAAAAAAAAAATCATATTTATGCTGCCTTCACATGCTATCGGAATTATCGTAAATACAAGTCCCCCCCACATGAATGACCCCTCAAGTCGTAATTATGACTGGGAAACTCCGAGATCATTTTGAGATTTTCTGAGATGGGAGGAGTCGTAAACTTTCAACATGGCGGAGGACAGTACGGTTTCTGTAGTGAATGACAGGTTTTATTAATTTTTCTAAATACAGCCAATTCTTAGTGCTTGCTATTTCAGTCATATTCATTTTTGTATATCACCAACCATTTGATGCATTTTGTAAATTTGTACACCATGAAAATAGCTTGTTTGTGAAAACAGCAAAATTCCATTATCATCAGCAAGCTAACTGACTAATATGCATTATGTTGTCAAAATAAAAGTTCCTCAAGAAATATGTATGACTGAACCTGGCATCGTCCATGTTTCCTGTATTTACCGACAATAAAGCACTTGAAAGTAACATACTCGTAATTACCACTTTAGAAGTGGGAAGTAGGATAATTACGATTGCTCATAATGGCAGCATTAATAGCGTAATTCCTGGTGAAGAACTACACTACCCGTGAATCCTAGCGAGAAAGATCCACTAAACAGAGTCACAGCAAAAGAGCTCTGCAGCGACTGCCCACTCCCACGACACACTGTGAATGACGCAATCGAGTCGGTCTCCCTACACTGAAACTACTTATATATTTGTATATATCTGAATTTTTGGAAATAATATACAATATATTATTTTTTTACCAACTTAACTTTTCTCTAACAACTTAAATGAATAGTTTATTTATTTCCATTGGTTTTAATTCAATAACATCATTTGCAATGCTTCATAAGATTGTAGTTCATTCCTTCATTACAGACATTAAGTACACAGTCTTGTACCTTTGTCTTTTTATCCAATTTTCAAACACTTTTTTGTTTCAAATTGAAGCCTGTAACCTTGTGATTCTCCTCGGAGCTGGATGGTTTCGTTCATGGCTTAGAATGCTTTTATGAAGTATTTTATGAAACCCCTATGGAAAAAATGAATGGTTGTGCTCTATAGAAGATGGATGTTGCTAAGTTAACACCAATGCTCAAACATCAAATATGTTTTCCAACATTACAGAGGCACAATTAAAAGTTAAAATGCACCTTAAGCAGTCTCATCAAAGCAACACACTAACCGTAACAGTTACAATTAGTTAAACAAACAACAACAGCAACAATAAAAAAAAAAAAAAACAGCAGTATCAGACATGAACTGAAAATATACTTTGGTGAAGGTAGTGAACATGACTGCTACAGTGATTTTAACGAAGAACTTAAATCGCACCTGAAAATTACTTCATTATAATGACAACTTCCTGCTTGATAGCAGCGCTGGATCCATTTATTGTTTTTAAACATTTGTCATAAGAGATGTGTCACTTTTGCGCAATGACGATTAAGTCTCATAAATATCTTGTTTCATAACGCAACAGCTTAAAAGTGTTGTCAGAGGAATAATCACATTCTTAATGAAATATTCATCCCTTAGTTGTACTTCAAGACGACTTGACTTGAACCCTGGAACACTGTAACAGTGGGTAGAGGTTGTTTTTAGATCTCATGTGTATGAACTGATGCAGAAACCCACATAGCAATTCCACATCTCCATGGAAACAGTGCCAGCTCATCCTCAAAACCTCCCCTCCAAACTCTCGTTCTATTCTTCTTCCCTTCCCTTTCTTGTTAGCAGTGAGCGCACTGTTCCAATTTGATCAAGGAGCCGCGTTGCATGGAGGAAACCTTGGTGACATCGGTGGCCACCGTTGAGAGCGGGAAGCTCTCGTAAGTCTCTGGTACCCCCCAGCCACAGTGGCAGCGTTGAAGCGTTGCTTTCAGTTCTTTTTGGAAGTTGGTATTGAGAAAGCCGTACACAACCGGGTTGACGCAGGTGGAAGCCATAGCCATCAGGTGGCAGGCAGAGAATATGACATCATGCTGGCAAGAAGGAAGGGCTTGGTGGTACCAGTCAAAGATGGTGTTGAAGACATTTAGCGGCAGCCAGCACAGCGCAAAAGCGACCACAATCACGGCCAACATGGCATTGATGCGTTGAGCACCCCGCGCTTTTCTTTGTCGCGCTTCAGTGGCTTGTTCCACCATGTCTCGCCGTCTACGCAGACGCAGAAATATGCGAAGGTAGCAGAGCAGAATGAGAATCAGGGGTAGGCAGTATTGGAAAAGCAAAAGCGAGGTGGTGTAGGCCAATCGGTTACCTTCAGATGGCCAGAGCTCCATGCAGATGACGTGGTCGCTGAACGGGTTGAAGGGCAGGCTGAGGTTCTGGAATGGTGCGTTGGTAAGGATGTTAAAGGAGAGGAAGGGTAGGGAAATGAAGCAGGCCACCATCCAAGTAACCGCGACGGCCAGATACGAATGCCCTGCAGCCGGGGTCCATCCAGTTGGGTGGATGATCAATTGATGGCGCTCCAACGCGATGAGAACCAACGAGAAGATGGAAACCGTCACAGACATGCATTGCACAAATGGTGTGACCTTACACAACGTCTCCCCCAAGATCCAGCGGTCCATCAATGTGTAGATGACCGTGACAGGAAGACACACCACACACATGAGGATATCCGAGCAGGAGAGGTTGGCAATGAGGATGTTGGTGACGTTCCTCATCTCCTTCTGTCTGGATATTATGAAGACCAAACAGGTGTTGCCCACCAAGCCAATGGCTATGACGGTGCTATAAGCCACTATCAGAAGGGTCATGCCACTCACAGAAGGAGGGCATACATTAGTCTCCACCCATGTTGTCTGGCCAAACCCAGCTGAACTGTTGCTGATGTTGTCGGGCATAGGGGATGAAGAGACATCCATATGTGCTGGAGTTGATTAAAGAGCAGCTAGAGACACCAGTGGCGTTGTTCTCAAAAGTGGCTCTTCAAACAGCAGAGGATACTCATTGTTTAGGGTTTGGCACTTATTCGCAGATGGCCAGTTAGTTGTTTGACCTAGGGGAAAAGGACCATACAAAGAATGTTATCTGGCATTAAAATGGACAGTGTGTTGAGAGGGATTTAATGGGAAGGGAATGGATTTAACTCTGGGAGAGGTTAAGCTCCTTCAATCCAACAGATGTTTCAAATATGAGAACAGAAATATCTTGTTTAAAGAGAAAAATTAGTGTATGTCCCTCTTAAAAGGTTTTACCCATTTCATAAACCAACCAATTAGTTCCTGCATTTGTCGCTCCAAACCCATGACTTGGTTTGCTCTAATAACTGCATGGACTCAACTAACACTCTTTGCAAAAAGTCCCACGGGATGTTGACAGGTCATTCTGTCTGTTAAGCTGACAGATGGAGAAATCTCGATAGAATTTCCTCTTTATCCCTTTTTATCTTTAAGTTCTCTTGTCTTTGGCCTCATGTGGCTTGCATGTCCTAAAGCAATCAAAAAATACTGATTTTGCAATAAACTGCCAATGTAGATGTATTAACACAACACATAGCATTGACAGGTTTAGAATGCATGAACACCAATCATTCTGTAAGGTTGGATAGATAGACAGACAGACAGACATTGATTTTAGGCTAAATAAACCTTTAATTAATTCATCCAAATAGTTAATTCAGCATATTAAACTGGGATACGAGAACGAATATGAACACTGAAAAAAATGTACACATCAGATTTAAAGAATCGTAAATTCAATTCCTTACAAGTTAACATTCCTTACAATTCTTATCCCTATCAATTTCTTTCGACATTGCATTTTGCCTGTATGCAATCAGCAAGTTCACAGGCCTCCTGTAATGCATACAGATTGGCAATAGCATTGAATATTTTACTCCCACAGTCTCTTGGCTAATATATTCCTCGTACCAGGCCATGCTGAATCTCTGAATTGACTAAGTGTCATAACTAAGCCACTCTAAATATCCTCTCTCTCCTCCAAACCAACTGTCTGGAGTTTCACACCAGCTTATTAGCCTACGTCATTCATCTCACATGAAGTGGGACAAACTGATTCAGGGAATGCCTTACTGAGATTATAAACTCCAAAGTTTCAAGCCTTCACGGCCCTAAAGAGCATAATTTATCAGACATAATTTTTCAAAAGGCATACTACAAAATAGATTTGCATTTTCTACAGGAAATAGCTGTACTTGAAAGGCAGCAAACGAGTAGTGTTTTGGTGAAATTGAAATTGGAAAAGGTGTAAACACAAATATTGATATAGAGAGGGAGACAGACATTGAATGAGACTCCCAAAAATGGTTCAATTTTTATTAACCTCTTCATCTCTGGGGCATTTTTGGGCTGCCATCTGCAATTTTTGCGCCCATTTGTTAACACCACTTCCAGCTTCGGCCACTGGGGCAGTGGTTCAAATTTCAATAAGCACAGACCTATTTCAGCAGCAAATCTTCGATATACTGTTGCCGATTTCATCAATATTTTTGGTCTGTTGGTTTTTGGTCAATATTTTTGGTCTGTTCCATATGTGTATCTGCTAAAAGTTTATTTTTTGGCTTTTAGGAGTACACTAGAATAAAGATGGCATCAAAGCTCATAGATAGGGACTAAAAGCCACAAAACTCCAATTCTGAATTCATGGGGTATTACATGTCAAAATGCAAATGTCTTCCAAATATAAAGTTTATAAAATACAAATATATGCTGCACACCTAAGGCTGAAATTATCTTCAAAATAAAGTTTAAATGGAGTCTGTTAGTTAAGCGATTGGAGCTGAATTGCAGAAAATTGCACCAAAGACAACAAAGAAAGAAGCTTGCCTTGCAAGCACTGTAATTACAAACAGACTAAGGATATTCACAGATTGAGTTCAGATATGAGATATCAGATATCTGAGATTCTCTGATAGATGTGTCCTTTACTGCAGGATACAAAGCATTGTATTACCACAGCATTGGAATGTTCTCTATCAGAGATATAATGGCATATATCACAGGCAAATACAGTCGAAATTGAGGTTTCTGTGTGTGAAGAGTGACTCAAGCTTTTAAGGGAATGTGTGAAATTATATAAGGACGTACTGAATTAATCATCTCATTTTAATATCACACAGACAAGCCTGAGCGACATGCTTTCATAACTGCTCACAGAGAGTCACCACTATACTGCAAATCAAAAGCTCATTGTCGTTTGAGATATGAAGAATAAAGGTAATGAATGAAACCAAAAAGATAAAAATGAAGGAAAATGAGGTGCAAAGAAATTACTGAGAGCGCCTCTGGAAAAGGAGATAGTATTTTAACATTGAAAAAAATCACAGAAAGCTTATGTAAAACAAACCTCAAAGACAGCCGAAAAACACAACTGGACATCATTATTCGTGAGGTGCTGTCTCCATTTGCACAGTCAGATGTAATAGATTGGATCAGAAAACAAAAGAGTGAATTGTGCCCAAGTGCTTTCTTCTTCCATTAACCTTGAAGAGTTCGGCTCTTCTGACAGAAGCTCTGGTAGTTTATTCGTTTTTTCCTTAGGGTTTGGAACCTGTTTACTGTAGCTGCAAGATTCTTCTCAGCTCTTAGCTGCCCTTCAAAAGACTGTCAACAACTACCATAAACAAACACTTTGGTCAGACAACCTGCATTACTGAGAGATGAATCTCACTTCATTATCAACCATGTGAACTCCAGTGGAATACTAATGTCAGCAATCATTTTGTTGGTAGTTTATTGTGCTTCCAGGCATTAGCATGCAATTTGACTCATATTAGCAGCGATGAGTCACTTGGGTAATTGACAGCTTTATTATAACCTTGGGTTATGTCAGGCTTATGATAACCTCTGATTAAATGGACTCTTGATAATACAGTGCAGTAAACAAATAAGAATGTGAAAGTTCAAACCTAAACAAACGATTCCTTTAGACTTAAAATGATTTCCTTAAAGGGATAGTTCACCCAGAAATGAAAATTCTCTCATCTTTTATTCACCCTCATGCCATCCCAGATGTTTTTGACTTTCTTTCTTCTGCTGAACACAAACAAAGATTTTTAGAAGAATATTTCAGCTTTGTTGGTCCTCACAATGCAAGTAAATGGGTACCCAAATTGTCCACATTAGGTCCAAAAAGCACATAAAAGGCAGTGTAAAGGTAATCCATAAGACTCCAGCGGTTTAATTTATGTCTTCAGAAGTGATATGATAAGTGTAGGTGAGAAACAGATCAATCCAACTTCAAGGAGCCATAGTAAGGGACTATAATAGAGACTTGCAGAGCTCTTTTGACTTTACCCAGGACATGCTAGCAACCGCATAGGTAATGAGTTTGGCAAACACCACTCACATTGTTTTCAGAAAATGTAAATTTGTATTTTCTGCTGCAATCTTTGCAACAATCTTTAAAAAAGAAGATATGGCTGTCAGGGACGGGCTCACAACTTGATTGAAGACTGTATCCTCGAGCTATTCTGATAATCAGACAAAATAACAGTTTCCCCACTGATGATGTCATTTACACAGACGGCGATAACACTTTTCAACAACCATGCCTGCATTTGCGTGATTCTGGTCAGATAGCTGGAAATTCTCTCTCTCTCTCTCTCTGTATGGAACGGACTCTCTCTCGACCTTCCGTAACAGGACAATGACATACAGAATACAGCAGCTGAAAAAGTGTTATGGATGCAGGTTCATGGCGAGAAGTATCTGTGATATGCAGAGATGGGGAAAGAGTGTATGGAACTGCATGGTATCGTGGATTTACATTAGTTCTAAGGCACACCACTGAGTTTCCATAAATATAAGTCTTCCTATAGGATGGTGGAAGGGCAATTCCCTACATAGGAATCATAATGGAGGTAATAGTCCCAAAGTGGCCCAAGGCAGGGTGGTTCAAATCCATCTGGGCCGGCCAACTACACAGAGACGAGTCAGTTTATCGGAAAATCAAGCTTGTAGAACAGCTGCTGTATGCAGTAGAGTCTATTATATATGGGAGGGCATGAAAATAGCAGGATATAAAATATAAAGCTATGTTAAAATGAAAACATTAGAATTCTGTAATGAATTAGTTCACCCGAAAATGAGAATTCTGTCATCGTTTACTCTTCCTCATGTCGTTCCAAAGCTTTATGACTTTCAATTTTGAACAAATAGTGATGTAAGGACTGATGTTCACACTGCTGTTGTTCATATAATGAAAGTGAAAGATGACCAAGCACCGTCAAGCTCCAAAAAAGACAAAAAGCACCATTTAAATAGTCCCATGTGCCATAGTACGACTCAAGTGCTAAATTTCAAGCCATATAATGATTTTAAGTGAGGGAAAGACCAAAATTTAAGTCATTATTCACTGAAAATCTTCCCCTCCACTATAACTCTTACCATAATCATTTTGATGCTTTTTATCATTTTTGGAGTTTGACGGCCTCTGGTCACAATTCACTTTCATTGTATGGAAAAGAGCAGCATCAGGGTCAATGACGTGACACTCATTTTTTGTCCAGATCTATTAAATTATTCAAAAATATATAAAAATGCAATTTACACAAAACAATGGCTTGAATACGCCTCTTTTACTATGAACATGTTTTCAATTTCTGAGTTCAAAGTCAATTTGATATTTTTTTCTGGGGCTTAAAGTTAAAAATGTCAAGTGGTGTAACTGTTCAGAGACAGTAATAAAAAAATAAAAAAATACATATCGCTAAATGCTGAAATTCTTGAATAAAGAAATGTTGGCACGAGTATTGCAGAATAATCTTTTATTAACGCTTTAAGCTCGGATCGCGGGCCTGCAAGAATTTTTTTTCTTCAAAATATTAATAACTTCAGTCTTGACCAACACAAAATAGGTATCGTTTGAAAGCTTAGAAGCTGTACTTTCCAATGCATGCAGGCGTTATGACCAAAACTGTACAAGGAGGCGATTATCTTTCAAACTAGCCCACACACAAGGTAATCTGATGCACAGATCATTAGATAATCCACACAAAGCACAATGTTACATATGGCCACCAGCAGATGGCACCAAGTAAATGACACAAACTCGATGCAGACTGATTGAGTCGAAAGACACTCATTCTGTGAGATCTCATTACTAAAATCATGTCTGCATCCTATGCAAACCTTTAGTCATTGTTGTGTTTGCATGTAGAATTAGTTGGTATGTACAATTATTATGTTTTATTTTTTTGTAGAGGCTTTTGGACACATGAAGAAGTTTTTGGACACTATTAATTTTTTTGATTAAAACTTTTAATTGCTTTGTCGTATCAACAAAAACATTTTCTCAGATACAGTTGACATAATTGGGAATAAATCTTTCGGAGCCACCTTATTTAAACCCAGAGATCTATAATGTCGAATCAGAAAAATAAGAAAAAAAGTAACATTTTTGCTAAAATTTTTTTCTCCCAGCAGTTTCTTAGTCTGAGAAACTGACTAAAACCTTTTTTTAGTTTTCTTTACAATGATACCACACCCTCCTTGTTTTCTGTCGAGTTATAAGCCTTTAATTTTGGGGATGCCACTGAAACAGGAAATCTTTAAAAACACCCTCAGAAATTAAAGGGTTAATATTTCTTTAACAAAAATAAATTAAACAAAAAGTCAGTGATAAGCAGTGAAACAATTATTTTAAAATTTGATCAATATGTCCAGCAATTTAAAGTCATGTGGTGTAACCAACATGTAGGTTGCCAATTTGTTGTTAATGTAAAAAAAAAAAAAAAAAAGAATTAAAACAAAGAGGACACCCTTAGACTTGTGACTGTGTGAAGTTTTTTAAAAATATCTGATATTTTGACAATTTTATGAAATGGCATGTTTTGTTCAAGTCATGTGGTGTAACCCTGAGAAAACTTCTTGATATTCTTAACTCAAAAATGTATTCTATTTGTAAAAAAAAAAAAAAAAAAAAACTTTTTTGAAATGAATGATTAAAGGAATTCAGGGTTCATTACAAATTAAGCTCAATCGACAGCATTTGTGGTGTAATGTTGATTACCCACAAAAAAATATTTTGACTGATCTGTCCTTTTCTTTATAAAAAAAAAAAAAAGGAGGTTACAGTTGTAAAACTGTCTAAAACTTAACACAGAAAAAGCGATTTTATTACACTAAAATCATGTTAACATGCATATTATATATGTCTCGTATATTTTTAATGAGTATTTTAATGTTCAAAAATTGGCCCCATTTACTTCCATTGTAAGTGCCTCACTTTAACTTAGACTTTTGCTTTTTTAAAAGAAAAGGAGGGATGGGTCAAAATAATTTTTTGTGGTAATCAACATTATATATAACCCGGAATATTCCTTTAAGTTGTGCACACTCTCATGTATTTAATCAGCAAGGAAAATATTTTACCCTTTAATTCATGGTTACACCACATGACATTTTTAAAATCATTAAATACATTTTGTTGAAAATGTTTTTCAAAAATGTATGAAACCAAACTGGACACAAAGATTACATTTCTACAAACTTGACACGTGTGTTTAAAACTAGAGATTTAAAATATTATCATTTTTATCAGCTCGGACAACCTTATTTGTCAATGACCCATCAACATTCTGCTTAACTTCTCCTTTTGTGTTCCAGATACTTGTATGGAACAACATGAGGGTAAGTAAATGATGACTGAAGTTTCATTTTTGGGTGAATTATTCCTTAAAATGTTGGGATGTATTTTAGCTGTGTATCTTTTGTCAAAGGGATGCTTTGAAACCAAAGCATGAAGCACTTTCCTAAATTCGTGGCAACAAGCATAACTTTTCTGATCATTCTCTAAATGTCAGTTTTTGGGCTACAGGGCTGTAGTTGAATTTCAAACTTCACTCCTGTGCTCTGTTTAACTGCCTTGGGGCATCCTGTAAAAAAATACAGTGTCACCTTGCTCCTTGGGAGATGGGTGTTGCAAATCTATGTACCAGGGGACAGCTTAAGCACAACACAATTGTCATTAAAAAAAAAACAGTGCTCTTCTTGACACATCATCTCCATCTGACAGATGAAGTTTGACAATCCATCAAATTGTATTACATCCATCTACGGCCATTAGATGTTTTCATCAGCACCTTTTAAGGTCTGCAAGGCTTCCTCTTACAGACTAATGCTGTTTCACATCAGACAGACATATGTATGAACTCTGCCCATTGAGAAAACCCCCAACACAGCACATTTAAAGGCTTTTTTTTATTTTTAACCTTGACCCTCCTCTGCAGAGAAATATGAAAGGGATATGCATGATCAAAGATCTGCAATATATAAAACTACATCTTACAACGTACTGTATATTGCATTGTTTCTTAACTGGTTTTGCTGCAGATTTTACTTTGATTCTCAGCTTTAACACTGTACAATATATATATATATATATATATATATATATATATATATATATACACACACACACACACACACACACACACACACATACACACATACACACATACATACATACATACCTGCGACCCAAAACAATTGGTATTTCGGGTATTTTATGCCTCCAATTGCTCTGACCACCTGTCTCGTATTTTCCCTGTTGTTCTGATCATACTTAGATCGGTGCAGATTTTTATTTTAAAATTTGATTAAAATAATGTTCTATCTTTGCATTCTATTTATCTAATCTTCTATCAAATGCAGTTCATAGGTAAAGTAACATGTAAGGTTACAGTGATGTTGGTTGAGTAAACCACCTTGAACTCAGTATCAGATAATGCGAGGGAAGGTGCAGAGAACGAAGACTAATCTTAGGTGACATATTGCCAGATTACAGCTGTTCAACACTTGAAGGGTCTGTTTGAATGGTATTTTCCCAAAGGTGATACAGTCTTAGAGCAAAATTCCAGGAAATAGGTAATGACCTTTTTAAAGAGGAAAGAGACACTGACAATGGAACACTTCAGGCTGAGTTTCTTTATTCCTGTCAATCAAACCGGCCAGGAGGAAGACATCATAACAAAGACTTAACAAGGACAGAAGTCTCTATATAAAAAGCATACTTAGTCTACATAAAGTGATCACACAGCAGTTATTCTTAAAGGAGTAGTTCACCAAGACATGAAAATTCTGTATTTATTTACACATATGACTTAATGTCTTCTGTGAAATAAAAGAGGTGATTTTTTGAAGAATATGGGCACTTCTTTCCTCATCATGAAAGAGAATAGAGACTGGGGCAAATTCTAAAATGGCAAAAAATAAATAAATAAAAAAAATAAAAAAAGTACAATATACACATTGGAGAAAGAATCGGCATTGGCTAGTAAATTTTTGTTTTTACTAGCCAGATATCTAACATGTAAGTGTAATGCAACCGAAAACTGAAAAATATATTAAGCAAACAGAAGGGTGAATCTTCACATTTACAGTATTAATTTATATGACTTCACGTGATATAGCATGCAAGAGTGTACATTTTATTTCATATTTTGCTTGTGTATCATTTTAAATCGCATTTGATTTTTTTAAAAGTACAAATTTCACATTCTATCAATTTACATGATGTCATGAAATGTCAATAAAAGCTATTGTCACTGTTTGAAATTTCATAAATAATTTTAACAAAATTTTCACAAGGTAGGAACCTAATTATTGAAATAGAATTCCACATATAACAATAATTTAATAATTGTACTATTAAAATAAGAATTTAAGTGCTACTATATCAAAAGTACCATGTAAATACATTAGGTTTATGGGGCAAGGCTTTGTATAGGTTTTTATCAAACCCTTGCATAGATTCTGCAATTCTTCAATAGTTACAGTATTTGTTGAAATTAAAATATTTCATAATGAATGATTGTCCCTTTATTTATATTTACACATACATTAAATTTACTACATTTTGTTACATGTTTGTTTAAATGCACTTTTTTTTACAAGTGTAAAAGTTTACTTTTAATTTACAAGTATTTACATTGATACGTATAACAGGTGCTAAAATGGTATTGTCTCTTTAAGAGAACCGGCAGCTCCGCCAGCAAATGTTTACGTTTGAATGAGAGTATCGCACATTAACGAGATAGAAGTTGCACAATGCTTTTTCCCTCGTCCGTGCAGTGTGTGATTAGAATAATGTTTATTTTTTAATTTCTGATCACCAGATGAATGTAAATAACAGAAAGGATATTAAAAAAAGACATTATTCAATGAAAATGGAGTGCGTGAATCTTATCTTTGGACACACATTACACGTAACGAAACAAAGCAAACTTTACTCGCATAATGCATATTGTCTTCTTGTACAAATATTTATTGTACAAGTTCTCAATTTCAATTCCACAATCTCTCGCAGAGAGAAGGCAACACTTTTACCTTCTAACAGACATCCAACAGGCGCCTTACACTGTTCTGTAGCCATGCTGTAAATTGGAAAATGTTGTGAAAACAGTCCGTGGAAAAGTTCAACACAACCAGAGCTGACGTCGTTAAATGCAATGTAAATGTAATTATGGAATATCATGGCTCAACTAAAGCGATGGTGACACTGTGAACTGCGATAACTCAGGACCTACTGCATCCAAATAAGGTAAATTTCCTTCAGGGTGCGTGCTTTTGAGACACAACAGGAGATAAATAGGAGGCTGAATCCAGCTTCTTATTCGCTAGCTTATTCATTAAAAAGATTGTTGTGCTTAAGTTATTTTTCGCCACTACACAACTCAATCACTGGCGATCAGTCACTTGAAATCTGAACATTTACTTGCCAGTGGCTAATAACAGACATATTTTAGTCACATAGCATAAAGTTTGGTCGCTTATGACTTGTGTGGTATATTCCAAGTCTTCTGAAGCCATGGGATGGGAATTGTGTGAGAAACAGACTTAAATTTAAGTCGTTATTCAGCTGCAACCGGATCACTGAGTCAGTGATTTGAACTCGAGAATCGGATCAATCCAGACGGGTTTTGTGAACTGGATCAACTGATTCATTGAAAAGATCAGACTCACAAATCAAAAATTTGTACTTTTGTCTTAAATTCAAAATTGAGATCTAGCAGATTTTAGGATTTTCAGTGAATAATGTCCAGGGATGGGAATCGTAAGGAATTTAACGATTCCAGTTCTGATTCCAATTCCTCTTAACGATTCCAGTTGTTTAACGGTAACAATTCAGTAACGATTCTTTTAGTACTTTTGAGGAAATAATTATTTGGAAATAAGATGCAATTCTTATTGCATTTAATGCCCTCTGCAGTCTGTTGCCAAATAATAAGATCATTTTCAAGTTATACGTGCAGATATAACAAATATGAAATACAGTAGATTTAAAACAGTTCTCATAAAAGGTGTGTCTGCAGACTTTTAGAGGCATAAATGCAATACAATAATTGTTCCTAACTATATATTAAATAAAAATGGTAAACAAACAAGAAATGTGATAGAATATTTCATTCATGCATTTATTCATTTATAAAATTACACTTATTTCAACAAAACTCATGTATCTAACTTGCGCATCGGTACATCTGAAAGAATAATTCAGTAACCAATCCAACTGATGTATACGTGTTTTTGGTTCACTAAAAAGAGCCAGCTCATAAGAGTAATTTGTTTGGGAATCGGACTATACCGGAGGCACCGTATGTTTTGTGCAGTAGATTCAAAAGAACCGGATCGTTGGAGTCATTCGTTTTGGAATCGGAATATTCTGGAAGTGCTGTATGTTTCGCTCTGTTTAGATTCAAAAGCAGCCAGCTCAAAAGAGTCAGTCATTCGAGAATCAAAATATACTAGTAGCACTGTGCGTTTCACGCAATAGATTCATTAGAAGGCAGCGCTACAAGAAATACTGTCACCGAGTATTTTAGTACAGTGTCCAGTAAGCATCGATGGAAAACTGCACTTACAGGAACCGTTAACGGAACTGAAATTCATGAAAATCATACAACTTCAATTTCAAACTCTTGCTCAGACAATTGCTGTTATATGGCTTTAGAAGAACATGGTCGTTTGGACCACTTTTATAAAAGTACTTTTGCGTCCTTTTTGAAGCTTGAAAGTTCTAGTCACCATTCATTGTAAATACATGGAAAATAGCAATCAGTACATTCTTCAAAACATCTCCTTTTGTGTTCCATGGAAGAAAGAATGTTTGAAAACGACATGATGGTGAGTAAATGAGATGGTTTTGGGTGAACTACTCCTTTAATCTGTGTTTATCAGCATACTAACTGAGCAGTCTGTCAAAATTTGATCTAGTCTTGACAAGCACAGATTCTCTTCTAAAGATTAGGCTACACCCTTAGTTGTTCATGGCAAAGAGCTGTAATGCACCATGTCATGCACTGCTTTTAAATCCCACTTGAGAAAATCCCTGGTTGTTTATTATGTTTTTATGAGCAATTGTTATTTCCAAGAACTACTTAAATGAACACTACTTGCTCCAATTGTATCCATCTTCAGTTGTCATTTTAATCCTGCACTCTCAGTTTGATCATTCACTCAAGTCTCAAATTTCAACCCAAAGTAAAAGGTGAAAAGCCTCGAAAAAAAATTTAAAAAAAAAAAAAAAAAGCAACAGCAAAAAAATACAATAAGGCACTGTACTTACAATGGAAGTGAATAGGGCCAGTCTATAAAGATTAAAATAATCACTATTTTAAAAGTATAACAACAAGACATAAACATTATATGTGTTAACATGATTTTAGTATGATAAAATCACTTACCAACCATATCTGTGTAAAGTTATATCCAAATATTACAACTTCGTTGTCATGACGATGTAATGCCAGTAAACCCTTGTAAATGTCATCTCTAATTTTATCACACAAAATTATGTTAACACGCATAATGCTTACGTTTTGTGGTTATACTTTTGAAAAAAGCGTGTATTTTAATGTAGATGGGCTGGCCCCATTCACTTATATTGTAACTGCAACCAGCGGTGGCTCACACAGACCGAACACTTACAGTCTTGTATTTATATATTACAGTATATATTAATATACAAGTATATATAATATATAAGCATTATATACTTGCAGTATCTGTAGTATTTTAAAGATTCAAGTATTGCAAAATAATTGCAAAATTTTGCAAAGTTAGCTGCAAAAAGAAAGGGCATCTTGTGGAGCACTTGCTTCTGTTTCACACATGACAATAAAAGACTGAGCACAAGCTGGTTCTGAATAAATTATTTAATCAATTACAATAATGACAATTGTGCATGTGCACAATATAATTTTTTACTCTGTGCTTGTGCATTGTGGGATTTAAAAGTATCCAATTGGCTCGAGTGTTTTGACTATGTTCACCAAAATTAATTCAGATCCATTTAATGATTTGTTCAGTGATCATTTCTGGTGATGCCGCCTGGTGATGTCTTGTGTGAAATGAGTTAGTCACTGAATCAACGATCAAAAGAAAATTGTAATCCTTTAAAATTTGTATGTCAACTGACCTACATAGAGATTTAGTAGAGGTTTTATGCATTATAAGAACAAAGCAAATCTATAATTCCCTACAGATTGTGAGCTGCTGAGCATGACTTTTATCAAAAGACAACAATAATATTCTTGTAGTAATTATGAGTTTGAATTATGTCCATACGTTTTCATGTAAGTGTGTCTACATATCTATTCACTTCATTAAAATGCATAAGTGTTCTAAGAACACAGCAGATCTATCTTATATCTTACTGTTTGTCGACTGCACACCAACATGGAAGTAAAAAACAGGAGCGGATATTAAAAATAGCTTTACATATTTAACACAGATCTAGTAATCTGCTTAAATTGGCAAAAAGAACCGATCAAACTAATATCTCACAAACATAATGTAAAAAGCATAACTTAATGAAGACTCATACGCTGATATAAACTCCACTTACAATGTGTGCTTAAAAGAAGAAGTGCATTTCACATAATCTTCCAATTAAGAACAATCTTAATAACTCTTGTTTGTGAGATCCTCATCTCTACATTATTAATTTAGATCAGAATAGAAAGAATACTGTAGACAAATCCACCATTTGGACTCGGTATGGATTTAGCTTGGAAAAGTGTGGGGGACCAAATCACCTTTTTTAAAGAGTGCGTGGGACATGCCCCCCACGTCCCCCCCTGACTGCTATGCCCTTGGATGATAGAATTCACACAAATGTGTCTAATTTATGAGGAGTTTGAAGTAGATGTTTGAAACCAACATACAAAACATCTGCTAGAGAAAACACGTCTGCACAATTGGAGTTTTGACTACAAATCTGACAGTTCCCCAGTGTGACAACTAGCCCCGGTCTCCCCTACCTCATTCACCATTTAATGTTTCGAGATAGAAAAAAAAGAAAAAAAAGCTTATTTTTTCCGAAAGTCCGTATTTTTTTTAGAGAGGCATCACATTCTAATATTAATGACATGAGAAAATCTGTTGCATAACTATTCAAGACAGAAATACATGGAAGAAATTCCATCAGATGATTTTAAACTATATTTATGTCAAGCGACAGATCTGCTCATCTGTTCACACAACACAAATAAAACAGTGTTTGTGTTTTAAATACATCTCTATAACACGATATATTCTCGATTGCAGGCGAGCTTACCAGTAAAATGTGTTTGTTCCAGCGCTGATGCCGCACAGTGCGGTGGAGAGCACGAAATCGACTGTGAATGACGGAGGAGGAGGATGCTGAAACTCTTTGTATCACCATCAGCTGTCTGTCTGACTGACTCTCATTGAACGGGACTTCAGGTGTACAACTGAGAAAAAAAGAGAGCGATGCCCGAATCAATCGCTGAAAAACTTGGCTGTGGACACGAATATCCTGTCTTCCCCTCTCACGCAGTTTTCACGACACCTTTGGCTCATCACTCGATTGGTTGTTGTTGTTGTTTTTTGGGCTCTTGCTGCTTTTATGAATTCAGGCTGACAGCAAAAAGGCTTGATCGCACACTGATTGCAAAGAAAGGTCAATTAAAAAGATGTCACTGCTGTTACGTCACTATGCTCTTATTTTTTGAAAATAAACGTCAACACGTAAGTAACTTCTATACGCAGAACCTGCAATTGGTCATACGGAGCTATACTCTAACCCTTAGTTTAACCCAAACCTTAGATTTGTCGGTGTAAGCTAATGTATTGAGGTTGATTCCGTGATGGCAAAGGAAAATTCCGGGTTCAATGTAAGTTCAACTCAACCGACAGCACTTGTGGCATAATGTTGATTTAAAAAAAAAAAAAAAAAAAAAAAAAAACAAGAGAGAGAGAGAGAGAGAAAGAAAAGAAAAGAGAGAGCAAAATTCGAGGTAACAGCAGCACTTAAAATGGAAGTGAATGGGGCCAATTTTTGGAGGGTTTAAAGGCAAAAATGTGGAGCATATAAATTTATGTAAGCACTTACATTCATTCTTGAAACTCTTGTATTATTTGAGCTGTAATGTAGTTTGAATAATAGTTTTTTTTTGGTCATTTTAGGGTTTACGGCATTACGTCATCATGGCGTAACACTGAAGTTACAGGAAAGGTTTGTGAGCAATTTGATCATGCTGACATAATTTTAACATGCATATCGTTTACGTCTTGTGGCTATACTTTAGAAACAGTATTTTAATGTTTGCAGTTTGGCCCAATTCACTTCCAATGCAGGTGCCACACTGAGCCAGTTTACATGCACACCAATATGCTGATATCTCCCAAAAATCACGTTTACATAAGATTTGAAATCATTTAGTTATTCTATGCTTTTTACATCAAACCATGAAGAGGCATGCATACATTGGATAAGCCGGTAAGAACTGTCTACAACAATGCGAAATCATGGTAATGGGGAAAAATCTACCACTGTGTACCGATTTATTCAGGGGCGTAGCAGTCATTTTAAAAGTGGGGGGGACACAGCTGTCAGTAGGTGGGTCACACAGAGTATATATAATATATAAGCATTATATACTTGCAGTATCTGTAGTATTTTAAAGATTCAAGTACTGCAAAATAATTGCAAAATTTAGCAAACTTAGCTGCAAAAAGAAAGGGCATCTTGTGGAGCACTTGCTTCTGTTTCACACATGACAATAAAAGACTGAGCACAAGCTGGTCCTGAATAAATTATTTCATCAATTACAAATGCCAATTGTGCATGTGCACAATATAATTTTTTACTCTGTGCTTGTGCATTGTGGGATTTAAATGTATCCAAGTGGCTCGAGTTTTTTGGTTATGTTCACCAAAATTAGTTCAGATCCAATTAATGATTCCGTAACCATTTCTGGTAATGCCAGAAGGTGGTGACAAATGAGCGTCTTGTGTGAAATTAGTTAGTCACTGAATCAACGATCAAAAGAAAATTTTAATCCTTTAAAAATTGTATGTCTACTGACCGACTTTAGTAGAGGTTTTAAGCATTATAAGAACAAAGCAAATCTATCATTTCCCTACGGATTGTGAGCTGCTGAGCATGACTTTTATCAAAAGACAACAATAATAGTCTTATAATAATTATGAGTTTCAATAATGTCCGTACGTCCGTATATTTAACACAGATAAGTAATCTGCTTAAATTGGCAAAAACATCCGATCAAACTATTACCTCACAAATTTTTACTAATCGGCATTGGCCGATAAATTTTCCTGTTTGGCCGATTTGTTTCTTGAGGGCTCTGAGAATCCCCTGCTTGCATGTGAAGCGACTGAGACATATAAACGACTAGTCACAGTTAGTTTTGTTGTTACGTGCCATCGTGTTACTACAATAATAGTAGTAATAATAGTGTGCAACACAGTCTCATGTAAACGGTCCGCATATCAGAGCCGCAGCAGACGTGTTTGAGCTCATAATGTTAAAGTGCTCACCTGTTTCATTCTCCCTCTCTCTCCTCAGCAGTTCCCTGTAACTTTTATCTGTCTTGTCTAATGAAAAAAAGGCAAATATCGATAAAACTAATGTCATATACCGTCTGCAAATATGCACATATCTCGTTTAAACAGATGTAATAAACCAACCTCACACAACTTCAGCAGATCCAGCACCCTGTGGAGCGCTCATTTATTTACCTCTAAAGCACGTATTAACAGTCTCTCCTCAAACAGTTCCCTCTAACTTTTCTAATGATAAAAGGCAAATATCAATAAATCTTCTATGATATACCATCTGCAAATATGCAGATATCTCATTTAAACATATGTAATTCATGAACCTCACGAAAATCCAGCGTTTTCTTCCCGTCGAGCGCTCATCTACAGTAAAATCTTCCTCTGAAACACGTATTCTATAGCCAGAATCAAAAACTTCAGGATCAGGATCAAAAGTTCCTCTGATTGACAAATCATGACGGTCAGTCTTTGACAATCCAAGCAGGCGATCCAGGCCGTTTAAACTGTCAGGAGATTTCTGATATTAATACCTGCATGAAACAGAATTTTCGTTTGTCTGTGCATGTATAACAACATTATTCTGAAGGCAGGAGGTGTCAAGCAAAATGTGAAATAATAATAATAATAATAAATACAAATTCAAACATTAAAAGAAGTGAAAAAAAAAATCAATATAGCCTACAAACAGGTGAAAGTCCTGTAAATTTATCAGGAATTTTTACGATAGGACACCATTATTTAGCTAAATAATAATAATAATTATAAATTTATATAGCAACTTACCAGAGGTAGCACAATTTAAAGAAGAAGAAAAAAAAAGACAGAGCATGTTTCAGTTACTTCGTTTTACATAAGGAGGAATATTCCTAATAGATGAATACTCTATGGAGCATTTAAACCTTTATGGAGAATTTTAACTTTTCAGAATAAAGTTTTAACCAGATAATTACCTTAATCGCTGATGGTCATGGGAATCACGTGTGAATCGTGTGATACATTAACGTAGACATTTCAAGAAGTGGAAAGTGTATATGATGTCGTATGTTAATGTTACATTTGATGAGCTCCAGAAGCGCACAATTAACAAAGACCACAAACGGAGTCGAGACCACGCCCATCCGATCTGAAATCACTGAAATATTTGTTCTATTATTCAGATTAATCCATTATTCATTTTGAAGTCATTATTCGTGCCTTTCTGAATAAGGTATTCGACTTCGGGCACATCCCTAGTATCGGCCTATCGGCCACCCTGCTCTCTGGATATCGGCATCGGCCATTAAAAAACCCCATATCGGTCGATCACTAATAAACTCCACTTACAACGTGTGCTTTAAAGAAGGATTGTCCTTTTTTTTTCCTGCTGTGCATTTCACGTAATGCTGCCAATCAAGAATGATATGCCGATAAATAACTCTCGTTTGTATGTTCCCCATCTCTAGATTATTCATTTAGATCAACATCAATGCAGATAAAAAACAAGGATAAATGAGCATTGTTGAAAGCAACTTTGTAGAAATGAACAGCCGTGTTAATTAGACTGTCCGACTGATGGCCTATTACGTAAGGGTTGTTTCACTCATGAAACTCACCTGTGATTGGCTGGATTGTCACTCAATCGGCCCAAAGTAACAAAACGCAAAGAATACTGTATACAAATCCACCATTTGGAGTCAGTATGAGTTTAGCTTGGAAAAGTGTAGCGGACAAAAATCACCTTTTTAAAGAGTGTGGGGACGTGTCCCCCACGTCCCCGTGGCTGCTACGCCCTTGGGTTTATTCTTAAAAGAATATTCTGGGTTCTAAACAAGTTAAGCTCAATCAACAGCATTTGTGGCACAATGCTGATTAACACAAACAAATTTTTAGATTCGTCTCTCGTTTTCTTTAAAAAAAAGCAAAAATCTAGGTTACAGTGAGGCACTTACTATGGAAGTGAATGGGGCCAATTTTTGAACGATAAAATACTAACTTTTTCAATAGTGTTGCCACAGAATGTAAACAATATATGTTTTAACATGATTTTAATGTGATAAAATCACCTACTAACCATTTCTGTGTAAAGTTATAGCCAATTTTACAACTTCGTTGCCATGATGACGCAACGGCGTAAACACTAAAACCCTAATTGACTGTAAAAACAACGATTTACACAAGTTTAACAGAAGAATGAGTGTATAAAAAATGTATTAAAAAAGAAAAGGAGAAACGAGTCAAAGTAAATTTTTGTGGTAATCAACATTATGCCACAAATGCTGTCGATTGAGCTTAACTTGTATTGAACCTGGAATATTCCTTTAAGCCGTTCGTGACCTTAAATAAAGGAAAGCAATTCAATGCATTTACATGACCACACACACATTGTCATCGGAGTAAGAATATAGCTCACTGTAGCCCAGATTTGTGCTTTTTTCTTTTTTTTTTTTTTTTACTTTTGTGGTAATAAACATTATGTTGGAATAGAAATTTCTTTACATTATATCTCATTTGTATAACAGCTTACACATAGTTCCCTTACAAAAATTTACCATGGGAACCTCAGTTTTGGCCAAAAATCTCACAGCGATTTTTACTTTTAACAGTGAAGTTACCATACTTTTATTGCAGCAACATTAACTGCTGTAACTTTGGATGAAACTATGGTTACCATGGTAAATTTGTGTAAAAATGAGAGAGGTAAGGAGATTTGAAGAGTGCTATTTTTTTCATCATTGTCACTGACATGGAGTGTTTTCTCATTGGACTTTCTATAAAGCTCTAGTCATTCTTCCAGTGTTTGGTATTTCTTCAGCAGATTTCTGCCTGGTAGGCTATATACTCCATAGATTAGATAGTCAAGCAACTGTCCTGAGGAGACTAGGTTATTACTTTTTTGACATTTTGTTCTTCAACACAATTAAGGGTCAAAATTAATTCTGAAGGCTCCGTTTGAACACGACATTGACATGATATAAGAACAAATGAAATCCAAGATATCAGCACTGGTGTATTGGTGAGAACTTGTAATCACATCAATTTGTGTGAATAATGAGTTTTCAGGCTCTGGGAAAAGGACTGCAGACAGAAGATAATAGAAGAAGCAGAGCATGCACGACAATGAAGGGGACCGGCAGAAGAAACTGTCATTACAAATAACACTCTTTCATCTGAGGAAAAATAGAAAAAGAAATCACAAAGAGCAGGCTGCCTACTGCATATAACCGAATGTTTGATTAGATGTGTGCTGGTTTGAGTCCCTTTGGTGGCAGGTGCATTGCAGTCAGATGGCTAGACCTTGACGTGTGAACTAAGCACGGATAATGTTAAACTCACATAGTTGCCTATAATGATTTACTGCCCAGGGCTTTGCTATTTTTGGCAAATTTGTCATGTAAACTACATCTTCTACAAGAAGCCTAGGACGCTGTCAAAATGTGAATTTCTGATCTTTTGCTTGGTTTTTGATGAAGGAACTGAGCTCATTCTTTTGAAATGTAAATTCTGTTCTCAGAACTACTTTCAGAGTTATTTTAAGAGTGAAAGTTGCTTTTAAAGTGCAGAACTTGAGCGAGCTGCAAGAAAAGCAGGTAGTCACTATTTTGACCAAAAGTTGTTCTGATAAATATCAAGTTGTTAATAAATTGGTCAATGCTATGTTGCTTTCTTTTCCGGTTTAAAACGATAGATTTAGGGGCAATTCTGAACCCACTTAAACTCTATGGACCCGCCGGCGGGTCCAACAGGGGGCGTTATATCACGAAAAAAGTTTACGCTTAACACATTAAAGTCCCCGTATACATAAGTCAGGCGTAGAGGTATCATTTGAAAGCTTAGAATCTGAACTTTTCAGAGAAACTTCAGATAATCACTTTTGTATTTATGTTACTTAAAATAACAAAATAAGGCCTGAAAACATTCGTGTCACAAATTAGTGCCCCCTAGAGGTAAGGGGGTAGAAATATGAATATAAAAGTCTTTCACATAGTCATATATCAAATGAAAGCTCTCCTTCTTATTCTTATTTTGTTGCCCTAATACCACAGTTCAAAAGATTTTTAAAAAGAATCACAAAGTAAAATATGATTTCTGTAAGACATCAAATAAAAATGTCTCTTTTATGTGCCAATAATTGCTGCTGTAAGCCCCAAGTAGACAAAAACGTTATATCTGTTCTTACCTTAGGCAGTTAAAAAAAAATTCGCCATTTTTTACTTGTCTGCGAGCTTGCTTGGTTGAATAATTCGATGTTTTATTTTATATGTCCAGAACTAAATATGCCATCCAGCAGGAAAAGCATGCTAAACAAATCATCAGAAAAATATGTTTTCAACTATTGGTTATAAAATATCATCTCAAAGGGGAGGATCTCAGCTTTCTAATGACACATAGATTGAGCTTCTAATCCACTCAAGAGGCCGAGATATTCAATTAAACAATGAGGGTGGTGCATGAACTGAAAATTAGACTGAATGTCTATGGACGAGCACATCTGTGGGGGCTAAAATGCATTACAGCGCCACCTACATTTCAGATCTGAATATTATGATGGAATGTCATAGAGAAAAAAAAGATTCTAGTGCTTGCTGTCATCTAGTGGGATGAATTAATACTTTTCAAAATTATATAGATTGAACAGAACAAGAATTACATGCTTAAAAGTTAAAAAACAAAACTATTTTTTTTTTTTTTTTGGTGAAAAACTTTCATAAGATTATAAACACATACAATACTTTTATCTATCTATCTATCTATCTATCTATCATATATATATATATATATATATATATATATATATATGTCTTTTTCAATTTGGGGGATTTTCTGAAAAATTAGCCAAATTTTTTGCAATTAATTCCCTGTATGTGTGAATGGTAAACTTTTAAATTGGAGTGTGAAAAATTGCAGACGGCAGCCCAAAAATGCACATGAGTTTAAGGAAGTCCATTACTGCATAGAGAAATAACTACAAAACAAAACTATCGAATATTTCCACTGTTATTGCCCAGAACAAAACATACAGGTCATTTGACACACGTTGACCCTATAGTGGGGTACATTTTCACAACCTAAATTGACATTTATGAAAAATACCTTGTACTAAAAACAGTTTAACCTTTTAATTAAAATCTACTTTATTTATATATGTGACTATAATAATAATAATAATAATAATAATAATAATAAATTTCGGTCCTTATTAACAATTTTCCAAAATGAATGCACATAGAAATAAATAAATAACAATAAAGCATTACATTTAAAAGGAAAACAAAGAATACTGACCGAAAAGGTGTAGGCTGAAGCTTTAGCTTATTATACCTACGCTTTTTACATAACATATTCTAATAGGCATTATATTTAGACTATACAAAGACAAAACAAAACATTAACAAAAACATTAGTTCCAAATATTTCATACACAATAATTATCATACCTCAGTTCTATATTTGTTTACTACCATCATATTTTTAAATTTTTTTTTGAATTTTCAAAATGAACCACATTCTTAACTCAAGTTTACACCTTTGACGGTTACACATCTATTTTTTATATTTGTCCTTGCCCTTGTTTTTTTAAACATACATATTCCATATAAGTTCATACTGGCTCTCTATAATTTCAAACAACATCTGAATACATTTAGGAAGTAAATTATTTTGTGCTTTGTACAATATCTGTACAGTTTTAAGATCAACTAGATCACAAAATTTTAGACATTTTTGTTTTTACATTATTTATATGTGGTTTCCAACATCATTTATGATCAATTATCATGGCCAGAAATTTATTTTCATACACTCCTTCCATTTCAACATCATTGATCATAAATTTAACTTGATTATTGATTTGCCGATTACCAAATATTATAAACTTTGATTTACTTAGATTCAATGATAACTTGTTAATATCAAACCATTTCTTTAAGACTTCCAATTCCGTTCCCGCTGTATTCAGAAGCTGTTCCAAACTTTTCCTGGAGCAATATAAATTAGTGTTATCAGCAAATAGAACAAATTTTAGTAATTCTGACACTTTACAAATATCATTTATATACAGTATAAACAGTTTAGGGCCTAGCACTGAACCTTGTGGAACCCCACAAGTAACTTTAAAAATCTCTACCGAGCCCTGGCAAAGTGAGCACACAAAGTCTCTGATGTCACGCAGCGCTTGTTTAATCATTTTTGCAATTATCCCTCGAAGAAAAAAACAGAGAATTGAAAAGCTGTACTTTCAGAACACAAGCCAAAAGGAAACAATATTGTATTGATGTTAAAAGCACTACAGATCTCTATCTTGGCAGTTATAATGCTTCCTTTTTTCTTTCCGGTTTGATATACCTGCAATTTTTATAATGTTTTTGTTTCATTTATGCTGAATAAACAAAGTGGTGTATGTTAGTTTCATGGTAATACTCTCCATTGTGGGTGATTTATTAATGTTTTTCGGTATGCCATTTTAAAAAGCATGCAAAAACAGAACATGTATGCAAAGCCTCTTTAAAAATGTATAAATGTGACATTTGCAGCTCTCTCTAGGGGCTTCCACTTATTACAAATTTTGGAGAATGAATCTCTAAGCTTCTTATAAGTGTCTTGTGGATTGTCAGAAATTGCCTGCTCATATATAAAATCAAAATCGCTTTCTCCAAAACCGCTTTGGCTTCAATGCATGAGCTTTGGAAGCACAAACAGATTTAATTATTAAAATGCTCAGTAGTTTGGTATGTTGACCCATAATATGGTATTACATTTCTAAGTGTCCCTGTACGTCAACTAGCATACTGTTTTGCCCCAATGATAACTGCAGAGTGTCTCTGACATTTACATAAGCATCCCTGAATGCCTTTCCCATTCTCTTTTCCGATATGGCACTCTTGTTTATGTGTTTGCACTACATATGATTTGTAAGTTTACGTGGGATGCTTTTTAAACAGTATTGAAGGAGTTCCCATCTATGTTGGGCACTTATTGGCTGCTTTTCTTTTGTTATTAAAAGTTTACTGATTCCATAAAACATATAAATACATATATATATATATATATATATATATATATATATATATATATATACACACATATATATATATGTGTGTATATATATATATATATATATATATGTACATACACACTATATATATATATATATATATATATATATATATATATATATATAAATAACAGAATATATTGAATCACATTATATTATTTACAACCCTTCCTCCCGAACATTAAACACCCTACCCCACCACCCAACACAAACAGATACCCCAGTGGTCAAATACAATTGACAAAGACACACAAACAATAAAACAGAAGAAAATATTTAGAAATACATTTAAAAAAAGTATATGTTCAAAAACAGAAAGGCTACAACATTCACATTCAAAACAACATGTCTCCCTCCACTGCCCCTCCCCGAGAGCCCTCCAAAGAGGCCAAATAGCTGCCCCACCTCCTGATGAACATATCCATGTTGCCTAGACATCTATATGACAACTCTTCCCAAGCTGCCACCCTGCCCATCTCCTTGCACCACTCACGAAACGAGGGGGCTCCAGCTGACTTCCATCCTCTAAGGATAACCTGTCTGCCCACCATAACACCGGCCAGGATCCAATTCTTCATGTACTTATCTCCTGCATCAATGACCGCCCCGTCACCCAAAATACAGAGCCTGGGGCAATAGGAGATCCGAATACCCAATACGTCGGCCATAAAATTCTGGACCCTCAAACAGAACTCCTGTATCTTACGACACCCCCAAAAAACATGGGTGGTGTCTCCATCTTCTAAATGGCATCGCCTGCAGGTGGGTGTGTCCTTAAGACCAAGCCTATACAATTTAGAAGGGGCCCAATAAAATCTATGTAGAATCTTAAATTGCATAAAGGCGCACCCTTGCATCTCTAGATGCAGACTTGACGTTTTTAAGAATCCTAGCCCACACTCCCTCCTCCAAAACCAAATTTAAATCTTCCTCCCATAATCTTTTGAGGGAATTTAAAGCTCCGTCCCCCAGACTCTGAATTAGCAGGGAGTAATACACTGATGCCTCATGACCTTTTCCAAAAGCAGTAATCACCACTCCCAGAGTATCTGCCGCACTAGGGGGGTGCGTGCCACTCCCAAAAACAGTGCAGAGTAGGTGGCGCAGCTGTAAATACTTATAAAATTGAGATCTGCGAATCCCAAAATTTTAAACCAAATTTTCAAAAGGTCTCAATACTCCACTCTCATATAGGTCACCAAGTGTATTAACCCCCCTCACAATCCAATCCAACCAACAGAAAGGGACCTTTTAATGCATAGTTTAGGGTTCTGCCATATGCTCGAGGCTACGTTTAAATAATTAAACACTCTGGACACTTTTGTCCATATCAAGTGTAAATGCAAAATAACGGGGTGTGACTTAACTTCTCCGATTAATTTGATCGAAAGGCTATACAGAGGCGAGATAGGGGCAAGAGCTTCCTTTTCAATACAAAACCAGGGAGGGGCTCTCTCAGGTGGAAGCGACCAATGAGCCAAATGTCTGAGACCAAATGATTAATAATAAAACAAAATCTTGGGCAGGCCTAACCCACCTTTGTCAATCGGCATGCTTACCATTCCAAATGAAGGACTTTGCTATGCTATCAAATTGCTTGAAATAAGAGAGGGGGACATCTATAGGGAGAGACTGTAACAGGTAGTTGAATTTTGGAATACAATTCATTTTAAATACATTAACCTTCCCAATCATTGATAAGTGTAATGAAGCCCACCTGTCCACATCATTCGAAAACCTTTTTATTAAGGGATCAAAATTAACTCTGACTAAATCAGACAAATTTGCTGGGAATAAAATTCCCAAATACTTAATGCCCTATTTGGGCCACTGGAAGGCGCCCGGCTGGAAGGCCGTTACTGGACAGTACGCTGTCAAAGCCAAAGCTTCAGATTTAGACCAATTGACTTTGTATCCTGAGAACTTGGAAAAGGAATTAATAATTCTGTGGAGGCAAGGCATAGATCTAGTGGGGTCGGAGATGAATAATAAAATATCATCTGCGTAAAGCAAAAGCTTATGCGCCACACCTCCCGCCACCATCCCTGGAAAATCATCCTCCTTTCTTATCGTGGCTGCTAATGGTTCCAGGGCAAGACAGAACAATAATGGGGAAAGAGGGCAACCCTGCCGAGTGCCCCTATCCAGAGTAAAATAATCTGAAATTAGTCCATTTGTTTGTACCACCGCTACAGTGTGTCTATAAAGTAGCTTAATCCAACCAATAAAAGTACTCCCAAACCCATACATTTCCAAAATCTTAAAAAGATAATCCCATTTTACCATATCAAACGCCTTTTTGGCATCAAGTGAGATGGCAGCGACCGGAGACTGATCATTCGCTACTGACCACATGATATTGATGAGACGCCTGATGTTATCAGTTGAGCTGCGGCCCCGAATAAACCCCACCTGATCTATATGTATAAGAGATGTCATAACCTTACTTAATCGGTTAGCCAAAATTTTTGACAACATTTTTACATCTAGTTGGATCAGGGAGATTGGACGGTAACTTTTACACTCGCTTGGATCTTTGTCCTTTTTAAGAATCAAACTGATCCGGGCTTGTGTCATGGTTGGAGGAAGCTTTCCATTCTTTAATAATTCAGTATAAACTTCTAACAAAAGTGGAGCAATTCTGTAACATAAGATCTAAAAAATTCTGCGGCAAAACCATCTGGCCCCGGAGCCTTGCCAGTAGGTAGGGACTTACCTCGTCAAGCTCCTCCAAGGTTATCTCTGAATCAAGAGTGTTTTTTTGCTCAGTCTTCAGTTTAGGAAGATCTAATGGTTCCACAAAGTTTCTAATATCTTCATCAGTAGACGAAGACATGGAACTATAAAGATCAAGATAGAATTCTTTAAAGGCATTATTGATATCAATGGCTGAGGTAAAAAATTCACCACCAGCAGATTTCACTGAGGGAATGATGGAAAGAGTCTCTCTCTGCTTTATATATCTAGCCAAAAGCTTCCCTGCTTTGTCCCTCGAATCAAAGTATAACTGTTTAATCTCGGTATAACAAAGTATAACTGTTTAATGCCCTGAATAACCAAAACTCCACTTTCCACTTTATATTTCAATCGGGTCAATTCTCTGAGGCCATCAGATGACATACGGCGCTTCAGCTCTGCCTCTGCACTTTTAATATTTCCTTCCAACTCCACAAGTTCTCGTGCTTTGGATTTTTTGATGAATGAAGCATACTGTATGATCCGGCCCCTAAGAACCGCCTTAAGTGCCTCCCAAGCCACACCCACAGAGGATACTGAGGACCAGTTGGTCTCCATATAAACACTGATTTCAGTCTTTAAAATTTGTAAAAGGGATACATTAAGGTGCCAACTATTTGATTTCTTTTTCTCTCTATGTGGCATCACCTCTAAACTCACCAGGGCGTGATCCCAGATTAAATGTTTCCAAATGAGCAATCAACAACAGATGAAATTAGGGATTTGGATATTAAAAAAAAAAAAAAATCTATTCTAGAATAAATCTTATGGACTGATGAAAAAAATGTATAGTCCCTACCAGATGGGTTCAAAAGTCTCCAAATATCTGTAAGACCGAGATTTGTACACATCATGTGAAGCGTCAATGTTGCTCTAGGGGGCTTACACACTTTTGCTTCACTATGATCAAGGATTGAGTCCATCAATAAATTAAAGTCTCCTCCAAACATTATATCATGAGGGGTGCCAGTGGTGTGCAACATCCCTTCAAGATCTATAAAAAAAGCCCTGATCATCAGTGTTAGGTGCGTAAATATTAGTCAAAATCAGACTTTGCCCATGAATTTCTGCTAAAACAATAATGATTCTTCCTGATTTATCATTAAACTGTTTGAGACATTTGAATTGTAGCTGTTTATTTACCAATATAATGACTCCCCTGCTCTTACTTGAGCCAACACTAAAGAAAACATGTCCACCCCACATCTTCCAAAATTTTTCAGCTTCCTGCAGTGAAAGATGTGTTTCTTGAAGAAACACTATATCATATTTCTTACGTTTAAGAAAATGTGGAGAAAGACAATCCACTCATATTAACGTATGACATTTTGATATAGTAGAAAAAATAAATTGTGTGTCAAAAACAAACTTATACAGACCACATTCCCCATTAGTGAAACAATCAAACCCCAACCTTCCACCCGAACAAAACAAATAGAAAAAAGAAAAACGTGCGCATTATCCCCGCGCACGACAGCGCCAACCGCCGTCAATCCCTTAAAACTCAAAGAGTCCATGTACGCCTAATAGAGCCGCCACGACAACTTTGCCATCGGATTGCTCAATTTTGCCTCACAAATTTGTTAGGCAAAATTACATAACATCAAATATTTTGTAAAACAAACCCCAGCCAATAGGCAGAATAAACACAAAGAACATGTAGACTCATTCACAGAACTGTCTCGAAGGTGTGTTCCTTCACAAAACAAATTCCAGCCAATATAAAGCCGTTCAGTTTCCTGGGACAGACAAACGAATCTTCAGTGAGCCAGCTGATGAGTGCAGCAGATGACATAATCATTCCAATGTCCCACGAAAATACTCCACAAATCATACTCCAGCCAACAGGAGGCATAAGCACAAGGAACTGACAGATTCATCCATAACTGTCCAGGCTGCTTTTCTTAATTATTCGTTATTATTAATTATTAAAGTTTTTACTTAAAATAAAAATTTTACTAGTGAAAATGCTAATTCTTGATAACAGTATTTAGGTTTGCTCTAGTAAAAACTTTAATTCTATATATATATATATATATATATATATATATCATTACTGGCAGAAATATTCATTCTTGATATCAAAAATGGAATTTCAACTAGTAAAAAACATAATTATTGATATATGTAACTGCATTTTCACTAGTAGGATTTTGCAATGATCTGTCATTCACTCCTATTCAAAACACAATTACAGATGTTCATTTTGTATCAGCAATGTATTTCAACCACTGAATAACAACTAGTAAAAATGTTAATTTGTAATACCTGTTTCCACTAGTGTGTTAATTTCTGATATCTGTAATGTGATTGTAACTAGTGAGAAAGCCTTTTAAGATATCTTTAATGATATCTCAAATCAATAAATAATAATAATATTATATATATATATATCAGTTGTGCTCAAAAGTTTGCATACCCTGGCAGAAAATATGACTGATCATGCAAAAAACTGTCTTTTATTTAAGGATAGTGATCATATGAAGCCATTCATTATCACATAGTTGTTTGGCTCCTTTTTAAATCATGATGATAACAGAAATCACCCAAATGGCCCTGATCAAAAGTTTACATACCCTTGAATGTTTGGCCTTGTTACAGACACACAATGTGACACACACAGGTTTAAATGGCAATTAAAGTTTAATTTCCCACACCTGTGGCTTTTTAAATTGCAATTAGTGTCTGTGTATAAATAGTCAGTGAGTTTGTTAGCTCTCATGTGGATGCACTGAGCAGGCTAGATACTGAGCCATGGGGAGCAGAAAAGACCTGTCAAAAGACCTGCGTAACAAGATAATGGAATTTATAAAGATGGAAAAGGATATTTAAGGATATCCAAAGCCTTGAAAATGCCAGTCAGTACTGTTCAATCACTTATTAAGAAGTGGAAAATTCGGGGATCTCTTGATACCAAGCCAAGGTCAGGTAGACCAAGAATGATTTCAGCCACAACTGCCAAAAGAATTGTTCGGGATACAAAGAAAAACCCACAGGTAACCTCAGGAGAAATACAGGCTGCTCTGGAAAAAGACAGTGTGGTTGTTTCAAGAAGCACAATACTTGTTGACCCCTCTCCAAACATAGCGCTTATGGTTGTGACCATAAAGCTTTATTTTGGTCTCGTCACTTCAAATTACAGTGAGTCAGAAGCTGTGAGGCATGACAAGGTGTTATCGGGCATATTGTAACCGGGCTTTTTTGTGGCATTGGCATCTTTCTGGCAACTCGACCATATTCCATTACCTTGTTACGCAGGTCTTTTGATCTTACAGATATAAAAAATTATGCCTTTTACTAGTTGAAATTGATAACAAGAATGAGTATTTTTTTTCGAGTAATGACGTCATTTTTACATATAGTTTCAAGTTTTGTCATTCCAGCCAATATACAAGAATACAGTGGAACGAAATGGCGATTTACCAGGTCTGCAGTGCACAATTAAAGACAAAACAAGGCACACTTCACAAACATAATAAACCAGAGCTTAAGAAACAAACCCTATGAGCAATTTAAATCTATATGTACATATGTACGCATACATATATATATATATATATATATATATATATATATACACAAGCAATGTAGACAAAAATGTAGATATACAGTTGTGCTCAAAAGTTTGTATACCCTTGGAGAATTGGTAATATATGTACCATTTTTAAAGAAAACATGAGTGAGCAGGCAAAACATTTCTTTTATTTCTTATGGGATTCATATTCAACTGTAGGTTATAACAGAATGGCACAATCATAAAACAAAACATGGCAACAAAGAAAAAAATGAAATGACCCCTGTTCAAATGTCTGTATACCCTTAGTTCTTAATACTGTGTATTGCCCACTTTAGCATCAATGACAGCGTACAGTCTTTTGTAAAAGTTGTCTATGAGGCCCCAAATTCTTGCAGGTGGTATAGCTGCCCATTCATCTTGGCAAAATGCCTCCAGGTCATGCAAAGTCTTTGGTCGTCTTGCATGAACCACACGTTTGAGATCTCCCCAGAGTGGCTCGATGATATTAAGGTCAGGAGACTGTGATGGCCACTCCAGAACCTTCACCTTTTTCTGCTGTAACCACTGGAGGGTCAACTTGGCCTTGTGCTTAGGGTCATTGTCGTGCTGGAATATCCAAGAGGGACCCATGCGTAGCTTTCGTGCAGAGGAATGCAAATTGTCTGCCAGTATTTTCTGATAACATGCTGCATTCATCTTGCCATCAATTTTCACAAGATTCCCCGTGCCTTTAGAGCTCACACATCAGTGAGCCACCACCATGCTTCACAGTGGGGATGGTATTCTTTTCACTATAGGTCTTGTTGACCCCTCTCCAAACATAGAGCTTATGGTTGTGACCATAAAGCTCTATTTTGGTCTCGTCACTCCAAATTTCAGTGTGCCAGAAGCTGTGAGGCATGTCAAGGTGTTGTCAGGCATATTGTAACCAGGCTTTTTTGTGGCATTGGTGCAGTAAAGGCTTCTTTCTGGCAACTCGACCATGCAGCTCATTGTTTTTCAAGTATCGTCATATTGTGCTCCTTGAAACAACCACACCGTCTTTTTCCAGAACAGCCTGTATTTGTCCTGAGGTTACCTGTGGGTTTTTCTTTGTATCCCGAACAATTCTTTTGGCAGTTGTGGCTGAAATCTTACTTGGTCTACCTGACCTTGGCTTGGTATCAAGAGATCCCCGAATTTTCCACTTCTTAATAAGTGATTGAACAGTACTGACTGGCATTTTCAAGGCTTTGGATATCTTTTTATATCCTTTTCCATCTTTATAAAGTTCCATTACCTTGTTACGCAGGTCTTTTGACAGTTCTTTTCTGCTCCCCATGGCTCAGTATCTAGCCTGCTCAATGCATCCACGTGAGAGCTAACAAACTCATTGACTATTTATACACAGACAATAATTGCAATTTAAAAAGCCACAGGTGTGGGAAATTAACCTTTAATTGCCTTTTAAACATGTGTGTGTCACCTTGTGTGTCCGTAACAAGGCCAAACATTCAAGGGTATGTAAACTTTTGATCAGGGCTATTTGGGTGATTTCTGTTATCATTATGATTTAAAAAGGAGCCAAACAACTATGTGATAATAAATGGCTTAATATGATCACTATCCTTAAATAAAAGACAGTTTTTTTGCATGATCAGTCATATTTTCAAAATCAATGCCAAAATTTCACAATTTCTGCCAGGGTATGCAAACTTCTGAGCACAACTGTATAAAGTATACATTATTACTAGTGCAAACCTTTTTAGTGTTATCAAAAATGTGCATTTTCACTAGTAGTCATTCCATTCCTGATATCAAGAATGAACATTTTAACTATTGAAAAGTGAATTGTAAATATCTTTATAAAAGGATGATGACATTTAGCTTTTTTTTTTTTGGAACAGTAAAAGGGTCACATATGACAGTAACAGGGTTGACACATAAGACACAATTTTTTGTGTTTAAAAAAAAAGTCACATAATTGTGTACAGAATTGTTAAAAAGTACTATACACTAGACAGCACATGTAAATTTAAACTTTTCAAAAGTCTTTTCATTGCAGAAAACTATAGGCATACAGAGCCACTTACATCCAGGCAGATGTCACATTAAGGTGCATGAGTTCTTGTACGGTTTACACAAGCCCATTTTTTTCCCAGCCAAAAGATTAACAGTCCCGTAGTGCTGGACAATGCCATCTAAAAAGGGAAATAGAAAAGATGGTATTTGCATTCAGGCTCAGTGGAAAAGGAAAGGCTGTAATAAAACAGAATAATGTGGTGATCTAATCAAAGGCCAGATGGCAGGAGATGATAGAGGGTGGCTTGCCAGTGGAATGGGAGAGTATCCAGCCCTGGCATGCACGTCCTGTGGTGTCACAATGACACAAATACGACATCAGCAACCAATGCTGTCCTACGGTGCCCAGCTGATGAGGTCTCAACTGTAAACAATTTAAAGGCAGTTTTTAAAGTCATACATTTAGTACATACACACATATGAAAAGTTTTACACAGCTATTTCCTTTTATCTCTAAATGTCATCATTTACGTAGAATGTTCTTTAACCTGTTCAGAGAAAAGGTCAGTAATTGCTAAAGCGTAATCTCAATAATAGCTTAGTATTTAAGCTGAATACTTGAATAAAACTGACTCACTTGACTCTGCCAAACAGCAAGGCTACAATCTTTTGCAAGAATCTCTTGGGCTTATTCAAATTGGTGATCAATGGAATGTAACATCCATCCGTCTGTCCATCCATCTACCCATTATTCTCTCTCTCTCTATCAGGTCTGTCTATCTATCTTTCTATATAAAAAACTAAAAAATAAATGGACTCACTTTATATTAGGTGTCTTTAATTTCTATGTACTTAAGCATTTGATACAATGTACTTATTACGTAACTTTGTGTTGTTGCATTTTACATTTAAAGTACCTGCATTCAATTACATCTGTAGTTACACCTTTAACCTAACCTCTAACCCTTAACCTAACCCCTGACCTTTACCCTAACCCCAAACCTACCTGTACCTCAACCTGAGAAGTAGCAAATGTGAATCTTGTGAGAATTTTGCAGAACAACATGTAGTTATACACTATAAATACATTGTATTGTATGTATTTTAATTTTAGTACATAGTAGTTAAAGACAACTAATATGAAGTAATACTATATAGTAAAATAATACATTTGCTTATGTGGCAATTTCCTCCAGTGAAACTATTGTTATAGCCTGTGATTTAAAGATCGCCCTGCTATTTCTTTCATCAGATGGAAACATTTTTTTTTTTTATTATTCATAATACCATTTTTTTCTAGCAAGAACTTGTCCAATCAATTTATATCAGACACCTTATCTGTAGTTTCTGGAATGGGCAATTACAAAGAAATCTCAGCTCACAATGCATTGACAGTGGGTGCCCGGATTGCAGTCGCCCTGAGGGTACAGAGGGCTGCAGAGCCTTTCACCACATTGAAATTCTCTGGGTTTTATCTCACTTTGAAATCACTTAGGTTTTATTAAAACCTCCCTCGGTGCACCAGATGTTCCTTAACAGGCTCTCCCTGAACAAAGTTTGTGCCATGAGAGAGGAAGATAAGCTTTGAGTCTGCATTTGAAAATCCTCATTTTTGGAACTTTCAACTAAAATATGCTTCAATTTGAGATGATTCAACTAGGGTGCAAGTCAAGCACCAACCAGTGTCACAGTCATGCTGTCAAGACCTGTGTGAAAAGATGAAAAGAAAAAAAAAAAAATGAATTCACAGCAATAAAAGACATTAATAATGTGATGTGCAATGACAATGCACTTTCAAAACTGCATTTTGCTAAAACTACACTTTTGCAATGCCTGAACAAAATGTGAGTGGTACTTACCTGTGCAAAACTCACCGCCACAATGCCAGGATGTTGCTATGCGATTGCTAGGGTGTTCTGGGTGGTTGCTTACTGCCCTAAGCCAAAATAGCCCATTCTCAAGTTTCTATGATATTCTGGTCTCTAGATATGGCTTTGGTCCTCCCATTTTTCACCCATTTTATGGTCTTCCAGACAGAAATCATAAGTCTTTAATAGTCCATAAAGTAATAGTATACCTCTCCTCGACAAGCCTCATCATTTGAGGTATCATTCGTGTCTGTTGCACAAATGGTGTGGGTATAGTTATGTGCCAAATTTTAATACTTAGGGTTAGGGGTTTGTTCAAATACATAAAAGCAAGTATTACCAATAATAATAGTGATGCATGCCTTAGAGTACCTCTAATAAACCTTTTTTAAGTCTGAAAAATCCATAATATGCATCATTGGAGATGCAATGAAGAGGTCCGTTCTCAATGACACCCATTCGTTTCTAGGTCTGAAAATATCAAGTGCCATGTATCAGGCTATGAGTGAGGTTCATGTCCATTTTGTGGAAACCGAATGTATGCACAGGAGTCACCCGGGTTAATTAATCTTCCATGAATGGATCAAGTCAATGTGAGGTTTAACAGAGACATCAAAATCAATGTTACACCCCCCCACCATCCGCCATAATAGCCTTAAATGGGCTTTCAAGGCAGAAATGGTGAAAAGAGGTTTTTGAGTGGATCTTTGACAAGCACAACTGGGTTCTGGTTTGGTTGCTATGGTGACAGTGCCCCTGCAGAACACTAATGGCGGGCAGCGTTACACAGATAAGCACAGTGCTAATCATAGCCCATTGTCATGAGATGTGTTGTGCACTGCGACTGCCCCTGAGCGACGAACCCCGCCTGCCAAATGTCTCTGGCTGCTTTCCCCGGGTACATTTAAATTCTTCCCTCCTTCAAATTTGCCCATTCCGCAGTTGTTCTTTGGCCCCACTGAGAAATGCAGAACAGAAGTCGAAAATTGAAAAAGCGGAGATGACTTGCACATAACAAGGACACTGAGAGCCCCTTTTGGTCCCAAAACAATAATACTCTTTAATTATTCATAACTCCAAGACGTGTAGCCTGTTTTTAAAAGGACAGCTTTAAAACTGGGGGATTTTCAGTTTTTTAGGGTTGGTTTTTGAATAAATCATCAACCATAAGTAATCCACAACAAGGAAGACTGGGGCTAGTGGTCACAATTTTTCCTTCAGTGAACATTTCTTAGGGAAAATTTAGATTTTTGACTATTTCTGTTTAAACACGCAAGTCTACCGGAAAAAAAAAAAAAAAACCATCTTTATTGCCCATGAAAAAATATTTCACTGAACAAGTTGAACAGTGGGACACATTGTCACATTGCTTAGAGTAAGTTGTCACAATGGGAATCTGCCTTTAAACTGCCTAATATAGGCTTATAGTGAAACAGTTATGAAGCACAAAATGAAAAAGTTAAAGGTCCCTTACAAAAATATCAAACAGAAATTGAATAATGAACAAAAAAAAAAAAAAAAAAAATACAACACTTACTGTTAAACGTACCTGACATAAGACATAAACATTATATGTGGTAACATGATTTTAGTTTGATAAAATCATTTACTAACCTCATCTGTGTAAAGTTATATCCAATACCTGGATTATAGGGGTTAACGTTGCTACGTCATCATGACAACGAAGTTGTTATATTGGATTTAACTTTACCCAGATCAGGTTAGTAAGTGATTTTATTACACTAGAATCATGTTAAATTGTATAACGTTTACATCTTGTGGCTTTACTTGAAACAGTGTGTGTTTGGCTGGCCCCATTCACTTCCATTATAAGTGTCTTACTGTAATGCACTTTTTTTCCTTTTTTTTTTATTTTTTTTTAGATTTTATCCCCTTTTTCTCCCAATTTGGAATGCCCAATTCCCACTACTTAGTAGGTCCTCGTGGTGGTGCAGTTACCTCAATCTGGGTGGCGGAGGACAAGTCTCAATTGCCTCCACTTCTGAGACAGTCAATCCGCGCATTTTATCACGTGGCTTGTTGTGCATGACACCGCGGAGACTCCACATGTGGAGGCTCATGCTACTCTCCGCGATCCACGCACAACTTACCACGCGCCCCACTGAGTGCGAGAACCCCTAATCGTGACCACGAGGAGGCTACCCCATGTGACTCTACCCTCCCTAGCAACCAGGCCAGTTTGGTTGCTTAGGAAACCTGGCTGGAGTCACTCAGCACGCCTGGATTCTAACTCGTGACTCCAGAGGTAGTGGTCAGCGTCAATACTCGCTGAGGTACCCAGGACCCTGTAAACATGATTCTTACATAAAAGTGAAAATATATATTTTTTTCATAATCAACATTACGTCAAAAAGGCTGTCAATTGAGCTTAACTTGTAGCCTATTGAACCTGGAACTTAAAATTCACACAATTGTTATAATTTAAAACTTTTGGAACTACAGTTGTACTGTAATTACAGTTGGTTGAAACCAACATGCAAAACTACAACTAGAGAAAACATGCATTGGTGTAAATGGATTTTTGACTCAAAACCTAACTGATATATAGCCTTTGTGAAACTTACCCATGTGACTGGATATGGTCTTCCCTATATGCTCAGGAAACATGTGTAATCTAAACAATACTGTGTACACCTGTTGTTAGAATGGATCTAGGTAGAAGTATTACATAACATCACTGTCATCTGATTGCATGCGCTCGCTCAGATCACAAAAAAAGGACCTTTTTTAACACAGTTGAGAAAAGCCAGACATGCTCGTGCTTCCTTGCAAGTGAAACAGATGCGTTTTTACTGTGTTAGAATCCCAATTTCATTCAACACTGCTCTCTAATGCCGTAAGGAGACTTATTAAATGTAGTCTTGGATAATAACTAAAACGCACAATAACAAGTCAAGGGGGATCTTAAATGCATTCCAAATGAAGGAAAAGACATTAAACATGTACATCCACTCAAAATTTACATCATTTCATCTTCCACAGCTCTGTAATCTTACATCATACTCCGACCGCCCCAAGGGCGGATCTAGATTTTGTTTATGGGGTGGCATGCAGACTATGAGGGGTGGCAACACCAAAGCAAGCGCCCATGCGTAGTTCTTATGGATTAAGGTACCAAGCTTCATTGCAACAAGTACTAGTTCATTAATTGGAGTAACTATCATATTACAAGTGTCTATGAATTTGCAGTTCAACTGCATTTCCACAGGAACCACATAGTAACTATTTTGCAACATAAAAAAATACAATGTTTTGCATAATAAAAAATAAGTAGTAAAATGCACCATCAACACAGCACCAAGTCATTGTCTAAACACATCTACAAATTCTAAATGTTCTTAAGCTCCACATATAGAACTGGCAATCTGGACTAAACGTCACCACCTTATGCTGGCCAAATGTTTTTATTTTGTTAAGTGTACCCATGGATGGAAAATGCATGCATATCCAGGGTTGGGGAGTAACAGAATACATGTAACGGGATTATGTATTAAAAATATAAAATATAAGTAACTGTATTCCACTACAGTTACAATTTAAATCATTGTAATTAGAATACAGTTACATTCAAAAAGTATTTTGATTACTGAAGAGATTACTTTGCATTTTATTGTCATTTGTTTCATTTAATATTTAGTTCAAATGTATACATATAAATGATGCGATCCAGTGCATTTGAACAGCGGTGAAACACTTTCTTATGATGTGTTACATTCATACGAGCAGAACCTTCCCAACCCTGTGCATATCCCATGTTATTCTGCTAATAAAGTTCTGTAGGCCTATCACCTTTGTAACAGTTGGAATAAGCCATCTGAAAGCAAAGATTAGCACAAAGTTAGGTCTAAATTAAAATAAACGGTAAAGAAAATTGTACTGTGGGGGGCAGTGCTGCAAAACTAATGAATATTAATTATGCTATGCACAGTAAAAGATTCTTTTAAATTACCTGTTTCAATCAACAGTCATTCTTAATTAACGATTCAAGCACCCAAATATTTCACATAATATGGTAATTTCATCTCTACATCTGCCACTATCAGCCTGGGGATTTTGTTAATCAGTTGATGAATACATAGATCAGCACTTTGATTAAAAACATGACTGATTGATCTAGTGGTAAAGGCTTTGCCTTTCCTTTTTAGAGGAATTGGATTCTAATTCACCCAAATATTCTGTACGTCAGTGGATGTGTGTTACAACTTAAAAATAAAATGCAATAACAGATGCGGGGAGACGAGAGCAGTGGAAACACAGACACATTTATTGACAGTTCTGTATTTGAAAAATCATCTGGTTTATACACATACCTGACAAAAGCTATTTCAAAAAGTGGTGAGGACACATCTCATCCGTCTTAACCCATAACTGACAGTGATGTATCCAATAATCATTCAGTGAATACTTGGAAACAACTGAGCAATTCATCGTTTACCTCTTTTTCCATGTATTTGTCCACACGGTCATTGTTGTTGAGGAAATAAGCTCATCAACATGCGAGAGCCCAAACACTGTGCACACGCTGCAACAGTAGGTAGGCGATTGGCTGCTGCTGTAATCAATCACGCTATGGGTCTGTAGTCATTTGTGCTTTCAGTGACAGTTTAGGCATTTTTACGTAAATAAATCCCTACACAATGTCAACTTCAACTATAATATACTTACATTTATATTTAATACATTTGGATACTAATGTTGGGATGGCAGATGGGGTGGTAATGCTTTTTCTTAGGGTGGCATTTGCCACCCTATGCCACCCTGGTAGATCCACCCCAGGACCGCCCGGACCATCCTTTCCAATCATCTTGCGGGAGCATATACGGTGCCCATGAAATTCAGAGCGGGATAATTCAATCATCTTTAACCAGATGCGATGGGCAGACCACTACAGAGGGGGCAGATCGTCCTCGTCTATCTCATTACATCTCTCATCTTTCCATTATGTGTCATGGGTCACCATCAGTGTGAAACTCTACTCATTGAGATGCTCCAAGGACGGGCACATTATGTAGATGGCAGTGCTAAAAGGATAAATGGAAGAATAATTGACTTAAAACACCGCTGAAAAATGTCATCTATTTTTAGACATGCTAAAAAACTATTTTGCATAACTTCAAATCAGGTTGCACATTGAATGGATGGATTAAAGTAGATAAAGGTTAACCCAAAAATTAATGTTCTGTCATCATTTCCTCACCCCATGTCCAAAACCTGTATGCTAACTTTTTTCCGTGGAACACAAAACATGAAGAATACGCAGTTCTCGACATAGATATGTGTAGATGTTGCATCAGCAGAGCTATGGAATGCAAACTGTCAGCGCGTCCTCCTTACAGATCGCAGCAGTGCCCACCCACTTATTCAGCAGTCTGGGTTCCAGGATAATTTTTTCCAATTAATTTTTCCCATAGACTTTTCATAAAATCCTTCATAAAATTGTTGTAAGCCATGAACCAAACTAACCAGCTCTGAGGTGAATCACAACATCACAAACTTTGTTTTGAGGCAAAATTAGCCTATGTGAAAATCGGACAAAAATAAAAGGTACAAGACTGTGTACTACTGTCTTTCACGAGGGCATGGACTACAATCCCATGAAGCATTGCTAAATATGTCATTGAATAAAAACAATGGGAATATATAAAACAATTCATTTTAGGTTGTTAATTATAAGTAGGCTATAAAAACAATATATTTTATTTTTATTGCAAAATATTCCTATATGTACAAATAGATAAGTAGTTTAAGGGTGAAGAGACACAGACTCGATTACATCATTCACAGTGCCTCATGGGAGTGGGCGGTCGCACCAAGGCACATTTTGCAGGCTTTGTTGGCTGCCAGTCTCTGATTGGTGAAGCTTTTTCTGCTGGCCATGGGTAATGTAATTGTTGTACAACCTCAGAGCTCATGGTATGTCTTACTTTAAAGGTTTAGACGTTATCGTTGAAAAGCAGTTCATCTATGGAAAAAATGAATGGGATTTTTACTTCCGGAACCAGACTGTTGTGCTCTGTTGGAAAGGTCAAGAGCCGTCTGTAAACACATAAGCTGTCGTCACATATGTACTTTTACTGTATATTACATGTACTTTACTTTGCAAAATAAAAATAATACTTGTTCTTATTAAATGGTTTGTTAATACAATTCATTTTCATTCTGTTTGTCATTTTTAATATATATATGTTCATAATGATTTAATAAAAACTATATAATGCATACATTTCTGTATTTATATATTATGTATCAGTATCTTTAAACACCAATCCAAGCTGGGCAGCATTTCTCATCTAACCATAAAAGACCTTATATCAGGAACGGAAGAACAGAGGGCGAGGAACTTAATTGAAAAGAATGGGCTTTTATTAATACCCAAAAAAGAAACTAAACAAAACTACCCCGAAGGGTAAAACTCCAAGGTTCAGGGCAGAACACTGCAAAACAGACTGGGTTTGATGCTCCAGGTTGGAACAGGCCAGGCCAGAACCAACACGGAAAACACTAACAGGGTGATAAACCACAACAAACTGGCACAAGACAAAAAAAGACAATGGGGTTAAATAGGGAAGAAAAAGCGAGGAGGGTAATAAGGAAAGCAGGTGAAAAAAATTAATTAATAATGAGGTAACATGGGGGCAGGGGCAGGACGAGAGACAGCAGAGCACATGGCAAACAACTTAAGAACCATGTGCTCACAAAAAACACAACAGACCGGACAGGAAGAGCACATGGCAATGAAGCCATCATTAGTCATGTGCTCAAACAAAAAGACAAGACCAGATAAAAGCGCATGGCAAGAGACCCGAAATCGAACACAAATCCATGTGCTCACAAACACAAGACATGGAGCATGAGTGTCCGGATCCCGACTCAGAAACAAGACCGAACCAGACCGAAGAGTCAGGATCCAGACACCATACTCTGAACATGAAACACAGACTAGACAGAAAAGCACATGGCAAGGAAAACAACCAAAGCAAAATAATCATTTCTGTGTGCAGTCTCCTGAGTTACAATAATATTACATCAGTGAATTACTTAGTGAAGAGAGTTCTTCAGCTTAACGGCAAAATAAAATTCAATAACCTCATCTACAGTATATAATTCCATATGTATAAATAAATCATACATTTTAAAATGCATCTGTTTGATTTATATTTTAATATTTTAATCAAGTAAGGATTTGTTAAAAAGTAAAACAACACAGTCAGCATTAAATAAAACATTTCAGGAAAGAAGCTGTAAACTGGTATCTCTAGCTCATTCGCTCTCTCTCCCAGCTTGTCAGTCCTCCCCGCGGTGGATTATGAGCAATAAATCGTATGTACACTCAAAATCAGAGTGCATTGTGGGTATATAAAAAAAAAAAATGAGTGAACAAATGTAGGGAACAAGTTGTTCAATCAGAATTTGGACACTACAACAAAATGGCAACACCCAAAATAGTGCATTATATAGCATATAGGGGCGATGTGGTCGCTGTGAATTCCGTGGGTTTGGAACGACATGAAGGTGTGTAAATAATGACCATTTGGGTAAACAATTCCTTTATAAATACTAGTATATATGCGGTATGTAGTATATAGGCCTAGTAGTGACACATTCTGCGACATTTTACCCTGACAAAAAATGGAATCCTTTCATGCACAGTTGTAGTGAGCAAGGGTTTGAACCCCATTTAAACTCTGCAGATATTAGTGTCAGCAAACACTGGAAGAGACTAGCCAGAAACCGTTTGCAGTGCACAACATTTCTTTTAAATGACACAATGTCTAACAACTCAATAGAGTGATGCGCAGGAAATAAAATCACCCTCAATTTCTCTATGCTGCATTTTCCTTGCTTTTACAGTTTGTCTCAGCAAGTCTAGGCAATTATGGGCAAATTGCACATAATATCTCCCTCGCAGGTTTTCTTGTGTCAGGGAAATTACAAAACACACACACACACACACACACACACACACACACAAACACACAGAGGCACAAATGACCCACCAAGGACATTTTTTACGTTAATGTGCGAGAGATTTTAAAAATTCACTTTAAGATGCATGTTGATTATATTGACTTCCAAGTGATAAGCAGAGTGATGTGTCCTTGCAGTGTCTATTGGACAATTAACATAGGTGCAGTAAACAGGAGAGAGGCTGGGAAGGTAGCTTGGAAATTCATGTTTATTAATAACATTATGCTAATAAACATTAGGCGATCAGACTGAAATGTCAATTATTTGTCACACTAGCAAATATTAAGATCAGGCACTTTGCTCAGCCTTTCTAAAAGATAAAATGTCAGCCTTGTACTTGTTATCTGCAATGAGGAATCTGGGTTTTAATTACATAAATAATTCATATTAATGAAGGCAATATATCATCACTTGCAATAGTCAATATTTTTCTAGATGGATGGATGGATAAATAGATATACATTTTAAACTATAAGAAATTATATAAAACTTTCACTTATATTATCACAATTAAAGCAGCATATTTAATGGAAAATGGTGTATGTCTGATATTTGAAATCTGAGAAAAGGTTATTTTAAAGATAGCAGTGATTTCAGCACACTCTTGCATTATAGAGCCTATTTGTTTTTTCTAATGAATTTCTAATTCTGACTCTCACAAACAAATGACCCCTTGTGGACATAGGAAGAAATAGCAAATCCTAAAATACACAGCTGAACCTGATTGAAATAATAGAAAGGTCAGACATTTAAAAAAAAAAAAAAAATTCATGAACACTTTACAATAAGTTTCTATTCATTGACATTGACAGTTATTTTCTACAGCATTTATCAATCTTGGTAAATGTTAATTTATCAAAATACTATTGTTTATTGTTTTGTTTTTTGTTGTTGTTGTTTTTCATTTTAGTTGATAATGCCATAACTAAATTTAAATGTACATTAAGTAATTTTTTAACAATGACATACAGAAAATGCCTATATTACCTGGCAGATATCAATAAAATAGGTGTCATGAAATAGCACAGCTGTCTCTGTAACAGCTAGGCTGGGTAAACAGCGGCAGAAAATGTGTCCGTGGTCAGATTGTTTGTTTATCAGACTTTCTGCCTGTCAATCATTGTGCACGTTCATAGGGCAGCCCATATATGCTGGTATAGTGTCCGTACTGTGTCCTACTCCCACGAAACGCTCAGGGTCGGACGGCAGAATGCTCAGTGCGACCCTCTACCCTTCATCTGCTCTAATACAATGGTCTGTATTGTGTCTGTGTGCGCGTGGCTTTGGAACGCGTGGTTTTGGACAAAGGGGTGTGGCTAACTGGCTAGTCTGGTGGAAGTTCCAAAACTAAGGTGACCAGATTTCTGAAATGAAAAATGGGGACATTTCTAGTTTAGTGGTAAATGTCATTTAAATTTCACACGTTACTCATCTATGAATTAAAAAAGGGGTGACAATTCGGATGTTATGTATTTTGACCATGGTGACTGTAGTAATGTGATTAACTATGGTATATCATACTCTGTTGAATATGTCTCAATGGAATTCTGATACGGAGGTTTTTAATTGTCTTCTGTTACATATGAGTTCATTCTTTTCTACACTGTATACAGTAGATGACATTGTGGCATAAAAGTGAACTGAACAAACATTTATAAACAATGATTGAATATAGGAACTGTAGCAGCTGACTCCACAGCACAGGGACACCTGCCCTTGGACATAATCTTAACATCACTCTTCTTAATCTCTTCTAAAATTAATTCTCTTCTCCTTCACCTATACCTGGCACTTTACTAAAAGTTAGACGGTAGGCTGCTAACTTACTTGCTGGTAAACTGGCTGAGGAATTTCAAAAGAAATGAGCTACCATTTCTATCAGCATTAAAACTCAAATAATATTAAACACTTACACTATGTATTATATCAGGGCCTGAAATGTATTTATGATGGGTTGATTGCCCCTTTTAGATGCCTCATATTGTTGGGGATTTTTTCCACTTTGTAGTCATGACACAAAGATATTCAATATTGTTTAATAATAATTATTATTATTACATTATTTTACCCAACTGTCTCTATCAGTTATTTCATATGGTATATCATTTGGACCTGTTTTTCTTAATTATACCTTTTATTTTGATCAACTCTTATGCATTATGATGCTTCTTCTCAGTCACTTCGTTCCCAGCAAAGCGCAATGTAATGTATGCTGTAATGTGATGACTTACACTGGCGGCAAAAAGTTTGGAATAATGTACAGATTTTGCTCTTATAAAAAGAAATTGGTACTTTTATTCACCAAAGTGGCATTCAACTGATCACAATGTATAGTCGGGTCATTAATAACGTGAAATATTACTATTACAATTTGAAAAAAAAAAATTCAGAACTTCTTAAACTACTTCAAAGAGTTCTCATCAAAAAATCCTCCACGTGCAGCAATGACAGCTTTGCAGATCCTTGGCATTCTCACACCTTACAGTCTAGCTGATCCCACAAAAGCTCAATGAGGTTAAGATCCATAACACTCTTTTCCAATTTTCTGTTGTCCAATGTCTGTTTCTTTGCCCACTCTAACCTTTTCTTTTTGTTTTTCTGTTTCAAAAGTGGCTTTTTCTTTGCAATTCTTCCCATAAGGCCTGCACCCCTGAGTCTTCTCATTACTGTTGTACATGAAACTGGTGTTGAGCGGGTAGAATTCAATGAAGCCGTCAGCTGATATGTGAGGCGTCTATTTCTCAAACTAGAGACTCTGATGTACTTATCCTCTTGTTTAGTTGTACATCTGGCCTTCCACATCTCTTTCTGTCCTTGTTAGATCCAGTTGTCCTTTGTCTTTGAAGACTGTAGTGTACACCTTTGTATCAAATCTTCAGTTTTTTGGCAATTTCAAGCATTGTATAGCCTTCATTCCTCAAAACAATGATTGACTGATGAGTTTCTAGAGAAAGCTGTTTCTTTTTTGCCATTTTTGACCTTAAGACATGCCAGTTTATTGCATACTGTGGCAACTCAAAAACAAACACAAAGACAATGTTAAGCTTCATTTAACGAACCAAATAGATTTAAACTGTTTGATATAATGGCAAGTGATTTTCTAGTACCAATTTAGCATGATTACTCAAGGATAAGGTGCTGGAGTGGTGGCTGCTGGAAATAGGGCCTGTCTAGATTTGATAAAAATAATAATAATAATAATAATAATAATCAATAAAAATAAAAAAAATCAAATAGTGATGGTGCTGTTTTTTTTACATCAGTAAGGTCCTGACTATACTTTGTGATCAGTTGAATGCCATTTTGGTGAATTAAAGTGCCAATTTCCTTCCGAAACTACAAAATCTGTACATTATTCCAAACTTTTGGCCACGAGTGTACATTTATTGTTGTTCTTTGCAGATACTTTATTATACATTTCATTTATTTTCCCATGTTTTCAATGTCGTATTCTTATTTTAAATGCATTCATTTTATATCATACATAACAATATAACTTCATTATAACATAGCATGTGCCTCACCTCGAAGCTGATAACGATGATGATGATGATTCTTTTCAATTGCATTTGCTCTCTGGTTCAGTTCTTAATAGCAAAACTGGCACGAACAAGTAATCAGTAAAGGAAGACGAATGAGTTAAAGCTGCTATAGGGAGCAGCTCCCTCTGTTGGTCAAAATAAACAGTACACGATTAACCTTGTTGCCATGTATTTTCACTTTGCGGACTGTTTTGAATGCCCAGTAAAAACGGGTACATTTCCGGGGACAGCTCCAGTCGGGGACATACCGTCAAAAATATGGAACTGTCCCCGGAAAACGGACGCCTGGTCGCCCTATCCAAAACGGCTAAAGGGGCGGTCACACTACACTTCACGCTCCATTCACCCCCATTCAAACGCATCCGGACGCAGCAGACCGGAAACGCAAGCTCATGTGAAGAAATGTACTACGCTGCGTACCAAAGTTCAAGTCTTTTTAAGGTTTTTTGTATTTATTTTGAAATTAGATATATGGATTTGATTTTAATACCCCTATGTATAAAGTTCTTAATTTTTTTAATTATTTTGTTGTTTATTTTATTTATTTGTATTATGTTATTTTTACTGATTTTCTTGCAATTATTGTTATTTTGTATTTGATTTTTTTTTAAATAAATAAATAAAATAAAAAGTACCAAAGTTCAAGCTTGGTGAACTCGGAACCGTGAATTCATCCCACGAGAGGACCCGTGACGAAGAGCGAAACGTCACACACTGACCTCTTGTTTCAATTAAAAGGATATAGATATCAAAGTTTTATTGTTGAAGGAAAGTGAGTAGAGAATATATTTAAAAAATTTAAATATAATATTATGAGTGATATATTTTTTACTTACACCAGAAGCCCTCCCGCGTGACATCATATCCTGGTTCGTTGCGTTGTCCGAAAAAAAATTGTTCTCAAAGCCCAGACCGCCCTTTAAATCGAAATTTTAACAAATAGAGCCGAATAGCCACGCCCCCTCTTTCCTAAACTCCACACTCCAAAGATACCAAATTAGCATTATTGAGACCTACACCTAGCAGAAGCGGTTATCAAAATCAACAGCAGTAAAACAGTGCCCTCATCTAACAGCTGTAATGAACAACATGGCATAAAATTAGCATTAAAGGGATAATTCAACCAAAAATGAAAATTCTCTCATCATTTACTCACACTCATGCCATCCCAGATGTGAATGACTTTCCTCAGCTCTGTTGGTCCATACAATGCAATTGAATGGTGACCAGACCTATGAAGCTTCAAAAAGCACATAAAGGCCACATAAAAGTAACCCATAAGACTCCAGTGGTTAAATCCATATCTTCAGAAGCCATGTGGTAGGTGTGGGCGAGAAACGTCACACCTACCACATTTTTTTTTAACCACAAATCTCCACTTTCACTTTCAAAATGTGAAAGTGAAGATTTATAGTAAAAAAAAAAAATTTAAAAAAAAGGACATATTTATGTTTCTCACCCACCCCTATCATATGGTTTCAGAAGATATGGATTTAATCACTGGAGTCATATGGATTACTTTTATGTGACCTTTGTGATTTTTGGAGCTTCAAAGGTCTGGTCACCATTCACTTGCATTGTAAGGACTAACAGAGCTGATTTATTTTTAAAAAAATCTTCATGGGTGTTCAGCAGAAGAAAGTCATACACATCTGGGATGGTATGAGGGTGAGCAAATGATGAGAGAATTTTCATTTTTGGGTGAACGATCACTTTAAGCCTCAATAATTTGCTGCAACTACAATACTATAAGAATGCACAAATGATTGGCAGGCAGAAAACGTCAGAGACCGCAGCCCGCGGAAACAGCTTTGTTGGTTGTTTAGAGTTTAGAGAGACCAGTGAGATATCTCATGACACTTTTTTCCATCAATATCTTTCAGGGAGTAAGCCATTTTTGCATACCTTTCCATGAAAAAACATCACTTACACCACCTTTAATGTACACAACCGTTAATGTAAAAATATATATTAGTATATATATAGAGAACATTTACCAAGGTTAATAAATACTATAAGTATTGTTCATTGTTAGTGCATGTTAACTAATGTTAACAAATATAACCTTATTATAAAGTGTTACAGAAAACTCTGTTTTATACGTACATCTTCACCTTGGCACTACATAATAAAACCGTGATATATATATATAAAAAAATAAAGTCTCTACAGGGCCCTCAAGGTCACGGAGCAAAAATGTGTCACCTTGGCAGCCTAAAATGATAGATAAGAATAATGTAAGGAAACCATATTAGAACACAGAAGCCAAAGTCAGAGTAAGCACGTTTATTAGGTGTAACTGGACCAAGTGCAAAATGAACACTCCAATAATTTACGAAAACTGTTATTTTGAGGAATTGTTAAAATATTGTGTCCCACTCCAGATTGTTTACATCTCCTGTACTACTTTGCAAAAAGACAAACATGAATGAGGTCACAACGTCTCTGGAATTCAGGATGTGAGACAGCGAGCTCAGTGAGGCAGCTCGTGAGGAACCAGCTTGTAATGAGATCCGCATGAGGGACAGCGCTGGGGTTCACCTTCATGCAGCCAGAACCATACCACGGCTGTGTTGTCCTCCTCACCTAACAGATACACAATCACTTACTTCAACACAGCTTTCAACCACAAGAACTATGACATATGCATAGCTTATCAGATCTGAACTTACAGACACAGCCGACAATTCTTTTGTTGGTGACAGAAGGTACAAGGTGTGGGTCTGACTTCGACCCGGCATACTCCTTGGGCCTCAGAATATTGTAAGGATCCTGGGACATGGAAGAATATAATATCAGTCAGTTTCGAATACTTGTTTAAAAAGACTTTTCTCCAGACAGGAAATACTTTTCATTAGCATAAGACCTAAGGAACACAGTTATTCAAGCATTATTAATTTATATGTCAAAGCTTACAAAACTGAAAACATATTTATCCACTGTAGTGGACAGAATGCATTAAAAAGATATTTGTTAATTGGATATTTCAAATTTCAATAGGAATTTCCATTCAACTCTACTGTGACTATTTATAAGATTACTTGATGGATACTATTAGAAAGACATTTGAATTAAACAATATTAAGTATAATAAAACTTATTGTAAACTTAATGCTGATATTTCTTAGAAACAGGGCAAACAGTAGACACACAATAGGGACATGTGTGAGATTGTAATATATTATAGTATGTATAAAGTTCATCATTGATGAGTGGTAATGGTTTAAAAGGGCATTTTCTTTGCTCACCTACACTGGCTTACATTACAACCTCATAACTTATGACATGCCCTTTTTATTATTTTAATTAGGGCTGTCATTTTAACATGTTAAGTTAGTGTAATTACATAAAAAATAATGTGTTGTTAAAATCTACGCAATTTATCATGCCCCTTGATGCGTACAGAAATTAACGTAAACTACCATACGAGCAATTCAAGCTTGAAGTACATCCGTTATTACGAGCCGCGTCAGTAGGTGGCAGCGCGCCTCAACAAACCTCACAAGCAGCTCAGCCACAGAATGAGAACCGCTGGGAGGAAGCACAACAGGTGGGTGAAGCACAACAGAATACAGAAATCTTGAGACGTGATTTTCAAAGTATCCACTACTTTTAACTTGACACAGTGTCCTAAAAAATTTGGCGTTTATGATGCTGAATACAAGCAAGCCACTCCAAATGCATTCGACTGGCTTGCACATGTACATAGACCGACAATTAAAATGAGCACAGACGGAACGCAAGAACGCGTAATGAGAGAACTGGAAACACTGACGAACTCTAAGCAAAACAGACTGATGTCAATTTGGTGGGCTTTCTTAGCAAATAATGTATGCGATTAATGTAATTCAATTAAAAATCGATTGGCAGCCCCTAATTTTGATATGTTCCTTGAGGTTCAGTTATAATATTAGTAAAGCTTTTTCCGCAAAAAAACAGTCATATTTGTAAAACGTAATAATTTCCCACCCTCATTTTGACCCTCTGTCAGAAACGCTCGGTTTTGGTGCTGCTTCTCCTTTAAGACTTGACAGTAAACGCCCATTGTTATGATTGGCTCTCTGCTCTTGACTGACCTGCTCTCTCCTTGCATCTCACTGCTCACCGCTACTGGGCAGGGCTATAGAAGTGATAAGGTCAAGTAGGCGTTGATGTGTTGTTGTGGAGCCAGTCAGATGCAAATGTATACCACAGTGTGACATCACTTGCGAAGCAAGTTTTGGCAGCTCGATTTAAAAAAATGCTACAGTATCTATTGATAGTGCAATGACCTCTTATATGTCAAAAGATCAAGGAAAATTTGAGTCCTCATGACATTACCTAGGGCTGAGCGATATGATGATATATATCATGGCGACAATATAAAGTGTCAACCGATAGAGATTTTGCTGTATCGTGTATATCACCATATGTAAATATCCATGTGCGCAGCATCTATCAGTGGGCAGGGCTTCACGTGAGACTGAGAGATTTGAAGAAACATGGACAGGGTTTTTCCGGCATTGAACATACACTATATTGCCAAAAGTATTCGCTCATCTGTCTTTAGACGCATATGAACTTAAGTGACATCCCATTGTTAATCCATAGGGTTTAATATGACATCGGCCCACCCTTTGCAGCTATAACAGCTTCAACTCTTCTGGGAAGGCTTTCCACAAGGTTTAGGAGTGTGTTTATGGGAATTTTTGACCATTCTTCCAGAAGCGCATTTGTGAGGTCAGACACTGATGTTGGACGAGAAGGCCTGGCTCGCAGTCTTCGCTCTAATTCATCCCAAAGGTGCTCTATCGGGTTGAGGTCAGGACTCTGTGCAGGCCAGTCAAGTTCTTCCACACCAAACTCGCTCATCCATGTCTTTATGGACCTTGCTTTGTGCACTGGTGCGCAGTCATGTTGGAACAGGAAGGGGCCATCCCCAAACTGTTCCCACAAAGTTGGGAGCATGGAATTGTCCAAAATCTCTTGGTATGCTGAAGCATTCAGAGTTCCCTTCACTGAAACTAAGGGGCCAAGCCCAGCTCCTGAAAAACAACCCCACACCATAATCCCCCCTCCACCAAACTTCACAGTTGGCACAATGCAGTCAGACAAGTACTGTTCTCCTGGCAACCGCCAAACCCAGACTCGTCCATCAGATTGCCAGATGGAGAAGCGTGATTCGTCACTACAGAGAACGCATCTCCACTGCTCTAGAGTCCAGTGACGGCGTGCTTTACACCACTGCATCCAACGCTTTGCATTGCACTTGGTGATGTATGGCTTGGATGCAGCTGCTCGGCCATGGAAACCCATTCCATGAAGCTCTCTACGCACTGAGCTTGAGCTAATCTGAAGGCCACATGAACTTTGGAGGTCTGTAGCGATTGACTCTGCAGAAAGTTGGCGACCTCTGCGCACTATGCGCCTCAGCATCCGCTGACCCCGCTCTGTCATTTTACGTGGCCTACCACTTCGTGGCTGAGTTGCTGTCATTCCCAATCGCTTCCACTTTGTTATAATACCGCTGACAGTTGACTGTGGAATATTTAGTAGCGAGGAAATTTCACGACTGGACTTGTTGCACAGGTGGCATCCTATCACAGTACCACGCTGGAATTCGCTGAGCTCCTGAGAGCGGCCCATTCTTTCACAAATGTTTGTAGAAGCAGTCTGCATGCCTAGGTGCTTCATTTTATACGCCTGTGGCCATGGAAGTGATTGGAACACCTGAATTCAATTATTTGGATGGGTGAGTGAATACTTTTGGCAATATAGTGTATTTCTGCGGCCGCCCAAGCAACTTTAATGACCTTCATCACGAGTTTGGCACTTTAAAAGCGCTAAATATTCTTCTCATCTGGCACGCAAATGTTTCACGTGACTGTGGCGCACGCTGTCTCTAGAGCTCCAATGTGTGCGCGAGTTCAGCAGGCTTTCCGATATTTGTGCTCCAGAGAGACAGGGGAGCTCAGAGTGGGATCACTGGACCTACTCAATCATTTTTGACACAGGAAAACCCCAAATGGAGAAAGTTAGTTAGTTATTTATTTAGCAAGAAGTGCTATTTATTTGTGTAACGGGGTAAGGTGGTTAAGGAGGTGGCGGGAACCAGCTGAACAGACAACATACGTTTTAATAACATAAATGAACACAAATCAACAAACACAAACACATAGACACACACACACACAATAGCGGCCGCGTGTGTCTCTCTCTCTCTCGAACTGGTGCCTCCGGCTCTTCTTTATCCCCCTCCCGGCTGATCAGCCCGATTCAGGGCCGGGCGTGTGTCCTCACGGCCCGGCCCCGCCCTCCTCTTCGTCACAATTTGAGATTTATTTTCAAGTGTTTATTTTTGTTGGATTTTTTTTTTGTTTGTTTTTTTACATACGTTTTATTTTCTTTGTAAGTTTCTTGAGCAAAGTTTATAATAATAATAATAATAATAATAATAATATTGGTCAACATTTTAAACTGAAATGTGGCACTGTTTTATTTAGCATTTTGATAAGGTTGATTTTTATTTATTTACTTAGACATTGTTTGTCTTGTTCCAAATAAAGAGGTAGTAGTTTTCATATATAACGCATCTAATTCACTGACTGAAGTTCTAAAAATAGGCATTACAATATGGTTATTTAATATATAACCCAATTTATTTGATTTTCCCAAAAACTTTTACTATATTGTGATATATATTGTTATTGTGATGTAAAATTGGTGGTCATGTCGCCTACCCCTTACATGACCCCTTTAAAAGTGTCCACTACAGTTGATAGACAAATGTGTGACTCTCTCAAAATACATTTTAAAAGGAATAATTAACCAAAAATAATAATTCTTTCATCATTTATTCAAATTTATGTCATCTAAAACTTGTATGACTCATATATCATTGTTTGTGTTCACCAGAAGAAAGTCATACGAGTTTGAGACAACATAAAAGTGAGTAAATGATGAGAATAGTTTGTGTGACCTATTCCTTTAAAAATGCCATAAAACAAAACTAAAATATTTGTTAATCTTTTGACAACATTCAATTTTTGAGAGATGACAGCTTTCTGAAAGTTCATTAGAGATCATAATACAAATACATACTGATCCTGTTTTCATAGCATGCATAACCTTCTTCTCAAGTCCAGTGGCCTGCTCCTCATCAGTGGGAATGCCTGGAAGATAAAACGTCAAATTACTACTCCAATCATAAATCACATTTATTCCAGTCCAGAAATCCTCAGTCCATTCTGGTGTACAAGTGTTCAGGGTGACATGTCTGCTACAAGACAATCTAACACATTATGACCACTCTCTCTCTCTTAAACTACTCTAGAAAATATCAACAATACACTTGAAGACATGAAATCAATACAAGTTCTTAAAATATATGCAGATAAATAATAACTAAACGCATGTTTTCCCGTTTAAACTGCTCATGAAGTTACAGCATCGACCTCCGCGGAAGGCATCATGTTGTCCTTGGCACGCGTTCAAACTGACTCTCCAGTGATGCTGCGGCTAATCTTGCGCATTAAAAACACACTGGGATAAATGACAGACCTCCGGCGGCCATCCCTCTGCTTAGAGCGGCCATGGGAGATGCCCGGCAGGTCGTCGCAGCCCGTACGGCAGATCTCAGCAGTAACCTTGCGGCCATGTCTTCTTCCTCTTCCCCAAAACTAGCAGAATCAGGTTGATGACGTCGACGAGGCGCATATGTAGGCATCTCGGCGCGTGAGTTTGACGTCACAATACTACGCATTCCATACATTGTGGTGTAGGTCGCAGACCCAAACAATGGCTTTTTTTTTTTTTTTTTTATATCACAATGAATGCCATCAATTTTATTGTGGTAAAACACTAACAAAGAGTACCACGGTATGTTTTTGGACATAATACAGTGGTAATGCCATAGTTTTTGGACATGTTTCATCGTAATACCAATGCAGTACCTTGGAGTACCATGTAAACAGGGTTGTGAGGGTTACTTTTGAAATGTATTCCACTACAGATTACAGAATACATGCTATAAAATGTAATTTGTAACGTATTTCGTTAGATTATTCAAGGTCAGTAACGTATTCGAAATACTTTGGATTACTTCTTCAGCACTGGTAGATTTCTTTCACTTGTTTTTACTATAAAAACTCTGCCAGTACAGTAAGACAAAATACACATTCTCTGAAAAACCTAAATATCTTATGCAGTGTTGTGTCTAAAACAAGATTAATCAAATTGATCTTGTTTTAAGGATTTTTAGATATTTTTACAGGAAAATAATACAAAAATTATTATCAAGAATACGATTTTTGCCCTAATATCAAAGATCCAATGTGAATTTTCTTGATAAAAAATATGATCGTGCCTGGTAACGTGCATGTAAAATGGCTAGAAATAGCATTTTATCTTAGCGTAAAGCTGACAATTTACACAAGGTTTATTTCTATTTCTTCTGCTTCAAACTTACTTCTCTGTCTGCTCGTATGAATGTAACACATCATAAGAAAGTGTTTCACCGCTGTTCAAATGCACTTTGGATCGCATAATTTATATGTATAAATGTTTTCCATCTGAAAGGACTAAATATTAAATGAAACAAATGACAATAAAATGCAAAGTAATCTCTTCAGTAATCAAAATACTTTTTGAATGTAACTGTATTCTAATTACAATGATTTAAATTGTAACTGTAGTGGAATACAGTTACTTATATTTTGTATTTTAAATACATAATCCTGTTACATGTATTTTGTTACTCCCCAACTCTGCATGTAAATACTGTTACATGAAAATGGTAAGCATTTAGTGCAATGATAAACATCAACCATGGTATTTCTATCTGATACCATCACTGTACCATGGTTCTTCCACAATACTTTTTAGTAGAGGTTGACCTTTATTGGAATTTGCAGATAACTAAGTTGGTGGAAAAGGCTGATAACCGATTATACGGCCGATAGTTTTTATAATAGATTCATAGAACGCTACAACATTGTCTTAGTCGGAATAGACATAGAGGCCTGAATACAAACTGAATTAAATCTCAGATGTAGTTTATTTTTCAACCAAAATCCCAATAATAAGAAGAAAAAAGAAGAAGCTTGGGTGCACAACGTGGGACTTTTAACATTAAACAAGCCTGAAGCACACCGGGGACTCTTATTTTGAAGTGAGGGAGACTTGGCTTCATTACAATGCTCTATTTTTAATATTTACCAAATTAAGCTTTTTATAGCCTATATTATTATTATTCACAATATATAAAGTTGGAGACATGATGTGCTGACTAGGGAGGTTTCCATATAGTCGCATTTTTCTTTGGATTCCCTCGCTTCAGTTAAAAAAAAAAAAAAGCGTAATTATCAGAGGAACAGTGAGGAATAAAAAAAAAATCACAATTAAAATTACAATATATATATATATTGGGCAATTATTGGCATAGACTTTTGCAGATAACCGATAGTTCCAAAAAGCAATTATCGGCACGATTACTCTGTAAAACCGATATACTGTATCTCTACTACCTCTACTTTTTAGAATGTGTATTAATGTGTATTGTGGTATTTTGTTACTAGTTACCATGGTAAATGTTTGTAAGAGGAAGATTAAGTTAATAGTAAGAGGAAAATATTTGTTGTAGTCTAACAATGAATCCACCTGGTCAGTCATTTTGAGATGAGAGTGGGATATGGGAATATTCCATATCATATTCATATTTATATAAAATCAAAAGGTCATTTTCTTTGCTTTGTTTATTTATTGATTTGAATCAAGATTAAAGTAACATCAAAAAGGTAATACAATTTATTGAACATTACAAAAGAGTAAAAGTAAAATATTTCCCAAATGCCTGGTGACTCCAAGCTGAAAGGTCACGGTAATATCATCCTGTCACTTGGTATTATGTCTGATTGGTTTGTGCAGGATTAAAGAAGCTCAACATAGTTAGCAGGAAACATTCCGTAGTGACCATCAGGACCGTAACCCCTCCACCAGCCATCATCTATCATATCTATATCTGTGATAATATCATCCGGGTCAAAGGTGATCTCTGTGTCATCCGCTGTAGAGGAAACAAAGAAGAAAATAAAAATCATATATTGAAATGTTTTCAATAGCATACATCTATTCATTGAAGAAGTGTACAGAACCTCATTAAATCTGAAGTATTTAATATCTGCGTCACTAGCGCCAATGAATGGAATTGCAAAAATAAACATTGTTTTTAAAACAGCTTTCTGAATGCGCCCCCCGCCTGCTGTTGGTCAAACAAAGAGACAGTCCTGCCCCCAAGTCACGCCATTGGTAGAGTAATGTTGTTGGGGCAGGTCTAAATGGGTCGCTCAAAACAAACAGAGGAATTTTCATAGTGCCACGGAGACTCAGAGTTTACAGTTTTCAAGAAAATTGACCTTTGAATGGCTGTCTTATAGTTGTCTCTGCATAATAAGCTGGGATATAAGAAAGTATTTTAACACAGACAAAGTGACATACTTCAGCTTTAAAGGGATAGTTCACCCAAAAATGAAAATTCTCTCATCATTTACTCACCCTCATGCCATATCAGATGTGTACTACTTTCTTCTTCTGAACACAAACGAAGATTTTTAGAAAAATTTCTCAGCTCTGTAGGCCCAAATATAATGCAAGTGAATGGTAGCCAGAACTTTGAAGGTCCAGAAAACATGATATGATAAGTGTGGGTGAGAAACAGGTCAATATTTAAGTCTTTTTTACTATAAATCTCCACTTTTACTTTCACATTCTTCTTTTTTTTTTTTGGTGATTCACATTCTTTGTGCATATCGCCACCTACTGGGCAGGGAGAAGAATTAATAGTAAAAAAAGGACTCAAATATTGATCTGTTTCTCACCCACACCTATCATATTGCTTGTGAAGACATGGATTTACCCACTGTCGAGTGGATTACTTCCATGCTGCCTTTTTGTGCTTTTTGGACCTTTAAAGTTCTGGCCACCATTCACTTGCATTGTATGGACCTACAGAGCTGAAATATTCTTCTAAAAATCTTTGTTTGTGTTCAGCAGAAGAAAGAAAGTCATACACATCTAGGATGACATGAGGGTGAGAGAATGATGAGATAATTTTCATTTTTGGGTGAATTAACCCTTTAAGTTTGTTTTTTACCCCCTACTTCAACATACATTTTCAAACTCTGCAGTTTGGACATTTTTGTTTTTTTTTACTAATTTGAATCAAATTGCCTTACTGTAACATAGTTATTGATATTACAGCTCAGTACACATATTGTATTTACAATAGTACTGCAAAATTAGACCACTCACATGCTTGGTAGTCGTACAGTGCTCTTGCGCAAATGTTCTGGTTATCGCCTGTCTCCTCCTCTTCAGCAGTAGGGGTTTCAAAAGCCTTCAAATTGGCAGGAAAAACATAAACCAGCATGAGTTAGCCTGATACTTACCATGATCATTTGATGCAGCCTATTCCATATGGCAATTATGTGATACACAAAAGTATATTATATAAGGGATAATGTAGAGTCGGCTGGTAATTACTGCAAAATAAACAGGACCCCAATGCAAAGCAGCCTAAAGGGGTTTATTTTGTGATAATGACATGCTGACTGTACATTATTGCATGGCTACTTAGCAAATAAATAGGTTTGAAATGTTGATTTGAGATATTTAAATATATATAAATATTTTATAGTAATATGAAGCATTATAGTATTAGACAGTAAATTATTCAAAAATACCACTAATAAGCAACGGAAGCTTGGTTTGGGGGTCACGTGACAAGGTACCAACCTGGTGAGCATTCTGATATAGACTTTGAGAGGGGAGATTTGCATAAATGTGGTTTTCATCTTCACTTTGCTTAGTTTGGCTCACAGTAGCTGGGGATGATCCCTCCTCTTCTGAATCTACACCAACATTAATTCAGATTTCAGGCAAAAACATGACACCGTGGCATCAGTAACAATAACATTGAGAACAAATACCTTCCCATTCGTTTTCTGATTCCTGTGCTTGCGCAGATACAAATGGATCTACAGAGAAGGGGTCTGAAACATAACAAGAGTTCAACATTCAAGTCATCCTTAAAGAAACAATTCACCCAAATCCATACAATGAAAGCGAATGGTGACCATGTCTGACAAGAAAGATTTTCTGTGAATAATGACTTAGATTTCTGTCTATTCCTCATCCAAAGAACAAATCATATGGCTTCAGAAGATTTTGAATATAGCGCACAAGTCATATGGACTGCTTTTTTTTTTCTTTTTTTTTTTTGTCACTATCATTGTATGGAAAAATGAGCTCATACATTCTGCTAAACTTCTCTTTTGGTGTTCCACAGAAGAACGAAAGTCATATGGGTTTGGAACAACATAAGGATGAGTAAATGATTAGAGAATTTTCATTTTTGGGAGAACTACCTCTTTAAATTCCATATCCAGAGAAGCAAGAGGGATTGTTGTCTTTATTCACCTGGATTTTTCACTGGGAAGACAGGAGCTTCACTCTCAGGAGAGATCGGGGCTAGTACACGTGAGACTGAGGCGGACGCCATAGGGCGTATGGGAGATAAGGGCTGAGACTTGTGCTCACTGGGAGGGTTTTCCAAATTGACTGCTTGCTGAGATAAAAATGGGCTTCTTAGCTGACCTGAGGGAACATACATGAGTAATCCGAATTTGTGATATAAGGCTTGAGACTGCACATGCTTTATTCATAAGGTTTTGTCAGTAGTTCTGCCTGATGAATTCTGGACAAAAGTTCTCTATACCTGGTCGGGTTGCAGAGAAAGATGTTCCACTGCTGAGCAAAGTCCTCTCCCGCTGCTTGAACAACTCCCTGGGATTTATGGAACGCTGAGAGATGAGTGACGCAGCCTCCTGAAAAAACAAATTATGTTAGTATGCAGAGTAGGCTTTCTTAGTTTCTTAGACCAGTTTACGCAAAAATGAAAATTCTGTCACTAATTACTCACCCTCATGTTGTTCCAAACACATGACATTCTTTCTGTGTTGGAACACAAAAGGAGATTCACTTGCATCTTTTTTCCACACCATGAAAGTTAATGGTGACTGAGGCTAACATTCTGTCTAGCACTGTGTTCCATGGAAGTAAAAATGTCATATAGGTTTGGAACGACTTGAAGGTGAGTAAATAATAACAGAATAAATTTTTTTTGGATGAACTATCCCTTTAACACCTGTTTAAACTCAGTAAAAGTGAACTCACATTGGCCTTTTGCACAGACTCAGATCGCAATATTCCTGTTCTTACAGGGGTCTGGCGTATGCTCTCCTCTTCCTCCTTAATCAACACAAGTGCGGCAATCATAAGAGACTAGCATGATGCATTTTAATATGATTTTATATTGTTCGGATTTATTCCAAGAAAAGAATATGAAAGCCTTAATTTCACCCATTTTCGTTGTTCCTGTTCTTTATTCACGGCTTCTTGCTTCTTTTCAAAAAGTCTATGAGACAAGTAAGTAGTTATATTAGCTGATGCAGCCATCCAAAGTGATCAGCAGTACAATTATCACCCTGGAGTAAAAGGTACGCAGATAGCGAACACAAAGGGGCTCTCGTGAGCACTTATCAGTAAGAATTTAGCACTCTCAGCTCTGTTTAATGGATTTTATCATGCTTGAAGCCAATTCCATTGATTTATCGCCCCCCAAAATCAGAGCAGAAAATGCATTTAGGCTTGGTTGTGATTTATCAAAATAAAAAATTCAAAATTAACGTTGTTATGATAGCAATTTACATGATCATATAAAAACTGAAGTGTGAAATTTCTGCACCACGGAATTGCAAAAATAATCACTATTTTCAAACAAATTCCAGAAAATGCAATGCCACTGGTCGAGCAAATATTGCTGTGTGGGGTTGGATGGGTCGCTCAAACAAACAGAGTACTGTTTTGATGGTGCCACAGAGTTTTAGGTGAGAACAACATACAAATGGCTAACTTATATTTGATAAACGTATATAAGCATATCAAATCTTGTATGAGATACCTTGATATCTCGTTTCTCTGCATATCAAGCTAAGATATGAGAAAGAATAAAAAAAATGAAACATCAGCTTTAATAACTGAACACACAACTAGCATGTTCAGCTGGTCATTTCTGATGATGTGAATGGGACAGACACATAATCACTCACCTCTGTTGGTCGATATGTTTCTCTCTCTCTCTCCGCCGTCGTTCTCGTTCATTTGCCTCTCTCTCATCCTGTTCCTTCTTTTCTTTCTCCAGTCGCTGTCTCTCCTCGTTCGCCCTCCTGCGCTCTTCTTGACGCCTGATCATCTCATCTTTCTGATAAAGAAAATGGGAAAAATGTTATCAAGAAAACAAAGAGCACGTCAGATGATAAATACATGGCCCTATTTTAAGAGTTCTAGCACTAAGTGCTGTGCTATGCTTTAAGTCATTCGGACATGGCCATGATGTTTTGGTGTTTTTGTGCAAGAATGCGCAAGTCTAGGCGCAAGTGGGTTTGCCGAAATGCAAAGCGCGAATGGGCTGTTTAAAGTGCAATTTAGTTTTTTCTCAGGTTATTGCAGAATGTATTATATTAATCATTTTCATCAACTGAAACACAAATCATGGCTAAATGTTAGGCTGTGGATGGAGGGATTTTTATCACGCACTTCACTTCTACCGGTCAATTTTGATTTTGAATAATTAAATGTATTTATTGAAACACAAAAAAATTTAATCAAAAATATTTCTAAATTCAAATTAGATTTTAAATTAAAATATAATCAAATTAACTAAGTGGTCAAAAAAATCATACTAAATTCAAACATTTTACCCTCTCAAAAGTCTTCCACCAGCCCCTTTTGCAGTGACTTAAAAATCGCTAAGACAACAGGTGGACAAATACCAATACAAATTCGATCATAAATACAATTATACATATAGCCTAAACAAAATAATAATAATACAAAATTAAATAAACCATGATCTCTAGAAAGTTTAACACAAATCTCATACATTTTTGTTTCATAAAATGGCTGCAACAGTGATTGTCAGGGACATTATTTGATGTTCTACTATATTTTTTGAGTTTGGACATGAACTTTATTACCACCTGCAGGTGAGATCTCTAATATAGCAAATGCAGGAACTGATTTTAGACTTTGCACTGAGCTTAGATGAGCAAATTGCACTTTGCGCCACTTCATTTACATACAATACACCCCCAGTTTGCGCGCATACACCCACAGATAGCGCAAACACTCCCACCCATGTGCGCTTTGCGCTGGCACGAAAATTGTGCTTAGAATTAGCGCTCTCACAAAAATTGGATGAGACGTACCGCTTGAGCGCTGCGCTTAGCTTGGTCACGAAAATAGAGCCCCATAGTGTTTTACCATGGTATTCCTCACCTCAGCCTGAGCCCAAAAGTTGTCTCTGTTCGTCCCTTGAATTTCATCAATGGCACTTACCCTCTTATAGACAGAACCCTGTGGGGTAAAAAGACACAGGAGTAATGTACTTATACTCAAAGCCCTGAATAAAAAATTGAGTTATGCACACAATTCAAAAGTTTGGAACCAGACTGAAATTATTCCGTAACTTTTTTGTGCATGCTACATTAAAATGCTAAACGAACCAAAAAGACAGGAAGTGGCAAGCCAACACACTACCAAAATCGTTTATCATGCAAATGTAACAAACATTTCCTTAAAAACTAACATTGAAATGTATTATTATTACCATGAACTGCATAAGACCTACAACATGCAAAATACTTTTAATAGCCTATTTATTTTGCTTTTCTTAACTATGCACAATTATACGGTTAAATTGCATTTTATTTGCATTTAACACTCTTTTCCCCCCTGTTGTCCATGACACCATCAGAACAGACCTGAAACTAATGCACTAAGTCAACCAATTGTTTACAATAGAAGGAATAATATCTGATATTAAATTATATCTGTAAAAAAATATATGGGTACATGAGGGCAGCCTTTGTTATTGTTACATACTGACTTACCACACGTCCAGGAGGTTCATAATTACTGTTCTGGTTTGATTCTTTGTGGATGTTGTAGTTGACACCTGAGCCCTTGGCCACCTTCTCCATGATGGCAGCAGGTTCAGCGTCATCTTCTGATCGAGCATTGATGGTCACATGAGCACCCTTCAATCAAACACACAGTCCAAAACTAAATTCTGAAAACCTCTAAAAGACCATTAGTATTATTACTACTGTACATATTCACACTTTATTCTCACCCTCAGAAAATTGGCCATTGAATGAACATGATTGGCACAAACTCCCTTTCTTACATCCTTAACCCCTTCACCAATCTGAAACATACAAGAATGCACAGAAAAGTAAGATAATTTATATAACACTAGGTAACACAATTTTTGTTCCTGGGTAGTAAGTGTTATTTCCTAATTGCTTATGCCTAAAAAGTATAGAAAATGGCTATTATTCCCCACAAACTTTGCTTTTGTGACCAGGACAGTGATATTTTGAAATGTACCTATTTCCAATGAGAAAACGGGCGAATTTGTGTCTTTATGTTCACATAAAGTAAAAAAAAACAACATATGAATCCAAATGAACATGTATTTATACTAAAGTAATACAAAAATGACTACAAAAGATTTAGAAGTGAGTAGTTTTTCAAGATTTACGATTATACTGTAAATCACTTTCATGAATCAGCCCCAAAATGCAGTCTACCATCATGTTCTCGTTATACTGTCCTTGGTAGTGGCGTTCAAAGTCCAGTATATCCTGATGGAAGCGCTCGCCTTGCTCCTCCGAGTACGCTCCAATGTTCTCCTTGAATTTATCAAGATGAGCATCAAGGATATGGACTTTGAGGTACATCCTACAGCCCATTGTGCCGTAGTTCTTCACCAGAGTTTCAACAAGCTCCACATAGTTTTCGGTCTTGTGTTTGTCCAGGAAGCCCCGAACCACTGCGACAAAGCTGTTCCAAGCCACTTTCTCCTTACTAGTGAGCTTCTTGGGGAATTCATTGCACTCCAGGATCTTCTTTATCTATGGTCCGACAAAGACACCGGCTTTGACCTTTGCCTCAGACAGCTTAGGGAAGAAGTCTTGAAGGTACCTGAAGGCTGCCAACTCCTTATCTAGAGCTCTGACACATTGTTTCATAAGGCCCAATTTGATGTGCCGTGGTGGCATCAGCACCTTCCGGGGGTCCACCAGTGGCTCCCACTTGATGTTGTTCCTCCCCACCGAGAACTTGGTCCGCTGTGGCCAGTCCCGCCTGTGGTAGTGCGCCTTGGTGTCCCTGCTGTCCCAAAGGCGTCCCAAAAAAAACATTTTAAAATTAAAAACTTTTACAATTTTAAAAATTAACAAATTTTATAACATAAAATTCTGAGCAACAATTGTCCATCTTACCTTCCAGAGGTTTTTTTTGCAGTGCTCGCAGGTGAAATGAGGTGCCCAGGGTTTGTCTTGATCCCTGACAGGCATGCTGAAATATGCCTTGTAGGCCTCACACATCTTAGCAGATGCTTCCACTGAGTACTTTTTCACTCTTGTCTTGATAAATTGACCACAGACATAGCAAAATATGTCTGCCGGATGCTTGCAGCCTCTTGATGCCATCTCAGAAAAATGCAGATATGTATCCACTTAGGCAGCTGGAACTAAACTGAACTGGTGGGCTTAAGGCCCCTGTATTTATACTACTATTTATATTACTGGAAAGTTCTAGAAAGTTCTAGAAGTTACTCCAAGATTACTCAGCACTGAATCTATCTGGAATGTTCTGGAAAATAGGTAAATTTCAAAATATCACTGTCCTGGTCACAAAAGCAAAGTTTGTGGGTAATAATAGCCATTTTCTATACTTTTGAGGCATAAGCAATTAGGAAATAACACTTACTACCCAGGAACCAAAAAACAAATAAATATATATATATATATATACATACTATATTGCCAAAAGTATTCGCTCACCCATCCAAATAATTGAATTCAGGTGTTCCAATCACTTCCATGGCCACAGGTGTATAAAATGAAGCACCTAGGCATGCAGACTGCTTCTACAAACATTTGTGAAAGAATGGGCCGCTCTCAGGAGCTCAGTGAATTCCAGCATGGTACTGTGATAGGATGCCACCTGTGCAACAAGTCCAGTCGTGAAATTTCCTCACTACTAAATATTCCACAGTCAACTGTCAGTGGTATTATAACAAAGTGGAAGCGATTGGGAATGACAGCAACTCAGCCACGAAGTGGTAGGCCACGTAAAATGACAGAGCGGGATCAGCGGATGCTGAGGCGCATAGTGCGCAGAGGTCGCCAACTTTCTGCAGAGTCAATCGCTACAGACCTCCAAAGTTCATGTGGCCTTCAGATTAGCTCAAGAACAGTGCGTAGAGAGCTTCATGGAATGGGTTTCCATGGCCGAGCAGCTGCATCCAAGCCATACATCACCAAGTGCAATGCAAAGCGTCGGATGCAGTGGTGTAAAGCACGCCGCCACTGGACTCTAGAGCAGTGGAGACGCGTTCTCTGGAGTGACGAATCACGCTTCTCCATCTGGCAATCTGATGGACGAGTCTGGGTTTGGCGGTTGCCAGGAGAACGGTACTTGTCTGACTGCATTGTGCCAACTGTGAAGTTTGGTGGAGGAGGGATTATGGTGTGGGGTTGTTTTTCAGGAGCTGGGCTTGGCCCCTTAGTTCCAGTGAAAGGAACTCTGAATGCTTCAGCATACCAAGAGATTTTGGACAATTCCATGCTCCCAACTTTGTGGGAACAGTTTGGGGATGGCCCCTTCCTGTTCCAACATGACTGCGCACCAGTGCACAAAGCAAGGTCCATAAAGACATGGATGAGCGAGTTTGGTGTGGAAGAACTTGACTGGCCTGCACAGAGTCCTGACCTCAACCCGATAGAGCACCTTTGGGATGAATTTGAGCGAAGACTGTGAGCCAGGCCTTCTCGTCCAACATCAGTGTCTGACCTCACAAATGCGCTTCTGGAAGAATGGTCAAAAATTCCCATAAACACACTCCTAAACCTTGTGGAAAGCCTTCCCAGAATAGTTGAAGCTGTTATAGCTGCAAAGGGTGGGCCGACGTCATATTAAACCCTATGGATTAAGAATGGGATGTCACTTAAGTTCATATGCGTCTAAAGGCAGGTGAGCGGATACTTTTGGCAATATAGTATATATATAATGGAAATGATACATTTTCTTTAAACATTTATGAAAAGTAGGCCTGACACATAACAAAACATGTTTCATTGCTCTGCTTTTCTGGACCATTTTTGATTTTTTCATACCCAGTTGATGAGCACAAACTTGGGGACTCCAGAGCTGGGGTCGAGTACTCGACAGAAGGCGTACATGATTTTACCACTGTTCAGTTCATCCACCATTTCTTCAAGCCCACCATCTATTACAGACATTTTTTATTTTTTTTACATTGGATGGGGAAATTATTCACTGATTTAAAAAAATAAAAAATTATATATATATATAGACACACCGATCAACCACAGTATTATATTACATTTAGATTACATTAGATCACATTTTTTCCCCATTCTGATGGTTGATGTGAACATTAACTGAAGCTCCTGACTTTATGCACTGAACGCCTGCCACACAATTGGCTGTTAGATTATCGCATGGATGATTGTTGGTGCCAGATGGGCTGATTTGAGTATTTCTGTAACTGCTGATCTCCTGGGATTTTCACACACAACAGTCTCTAGAATTTACTCAGAATGGTTCCAAAAACAGAAAAACATCCAGTGAGCGGCAGTTCTGTGGACGGAAATGCCTTGTTGATGAGAGAGGTCAACAGAGAATGGACAGACTGGTTCGAACTGACAAAGTCTACGGTAACTCAGATAACCACTCTGTACAACTGTGGTGAGAAGAATAGCATCTCAGAATGCTATTCTGATTGGTGGTGTTCTGGCGGCACAAGGGGGACCTACACAATATTAGGCAGATGTTTTTAATGCTGTGGTTGATCGGTGTATATATATATATATATATATATATATATATATATATATATATACACACACACACACACATACTCTGTATATTAATGTATTTTTTTTTTTTTTACATTGGATATAGAAATTATTCACTGATTAAAAAAAAAAACAAACAAAAAAAAAAACTGTTGTAATTTTCCACTGCCTGACTCTTCAAATAAGTATTAGACCCAAGATGAATGACATCAGTCTCTTGGCATGTTCATCTGCATTCCTTACGATCATATTTAAACCAACTCCCTCTCACTCACCTCCTTTCCCTGCTACCCGGATGTCATTGCTGTTCCCCTCATAGGTAAACAAGACCCTATAATCAACGAAATGCTTCATTCATTAGATGCAGGGTTGTCCATATCCAAAATTACATAAGACATTATGCTGTAAGTTCTGAGAAATCAGTCATATCAAATGTGGAAAAAAATAACCCAAAATTAAACAGTCAGTTGTTTTTTTATTCCCTTCGAGCACATGATTTGTAATATAATACTGTGCGAGTCTTAAAACGTTATTTGCATATGACGGCTATTTTTTTTAAAGGGAAAGGCACCTAATTTATATATATATAGTATGTTATAATATGATGATTCATAGCGAAGCTTTTCTTACCAGTTTGTGTCAGTTTTCCCGCTCACCACATCAGTATATGCTTCTGTAAGCGCAGGTCCGTTTTTACTCAAGTTAACCGCCATAATCTGTTATAAGACTTTTAATGGAGACGTAATCATAACCTTGTCGTTCGCTGCTCTTCCTCTTTTAGTGGACCGTCCTCTGTCGGTTTAAAAACGCACCTTTCCCGTGAGATCTGGTTTAGCAAGTTTTTTGAGAATTGAAACAAGGAAGGGAAAGAGCTTGCATGAGTTTTCCTAATAGTCCATAAAACTGAATATGAAACTAAATAGAACATATTATGGTTTATTCGACTAGGTAAATGTCCGAGAGAAATTATTTGATTAGAACTTTTGGCTTTCTGTCGATCGATGTACTGTATTATAATTGGGAAGTTCGATTCATGTTGACGAATCGGTTCGTTCGAGTGGAGTCAACAATGAACCAGATAAAAACGATTCACAAATTCATTGCGTCATCGTTAAACGACAGTGTTTCTGCAGGACTGTTAACGACTAGTTTATATGCCTAAAGATTGTGTTGTGTTATTGCTCCAACATTAGCCTACTGTTTGCAAGAACAACAATATAACGTCACAGTTAGTAATAGGCTATTAATATTAATTATTCCAAATTTTCTTAACAATAATGTTCCACCTCACAGTTTTACTCCTAAACAAACTGATCACATGAAGTCGAGTGCTTTACAAACGCTTCGTGAATTGGTTCGACTGAGTCATTATAAGAATCGGTTCAAAAGAATCGCGAAAAGGCTCGCGAATCGGGAATGAGTACAATCGATGTAAGGACGGCTCACAAAGGTCAAACATGGAACTAGTTAGACTTGTAAAATCACATTTTTGCAGTCAAAGCTAATGCAGTTCTTCAGCTTTTGCATTAGAGTTTGAATAGAACTGGAAGATCAACAAAAGAAAATATTTAAGTATCCGTCTGTCCCTCTTAAATGCCATTTTCATGTACTAAATATGAATTTAAGCAGTTCACATAAAAGTGAGCATGTGAAACTGTATCTTTAAGTGCTTAAATGCAGCATATGGGAGTTTTGCTGAATTATGCTGTATTAGTGCATTCTAGATACTGACACACACTTCCATTTTAACAGATGTCTGATCTCCAGTCTCCCATGTAATCCAAAGCCGGATTTTTTTTTAAAGATTTTACAATTAATTCCTGCAGGGCAGTAACAGACCAGTCATCCCAGCTTCCTGCAACTGGTTTCACCGATTGAAAATTACAGCTGCAAATGCTTTTGTAAATTATATTATTATAACTTATTGTATCTATTCTATTCTATTATATTCGGCGCTCACGTCAGCAAGCTGCAGTTATTCATTTGACCGCACGATGGCGCAATTGACACGCTTTTGTTCCGTCATCACAAGAAGCCGGAAGAAGTGAGCAGTCGCGGTTATTACACAACAAACAGTTTGGCGGGAAATTCTTTTTTTTTTTTTTTTTTGAGAGAGAAACATTTCTTTGTCTATCATATTCCTAAAGAAAATGGAGGAACGCAACGTTTCATCCCATTTATTTAAGAATGTGGTCCCTCAGAGTAGATTATTTCACACTACATTTGTAACAAATTAACTAGGTTATTTGGAATGTCAGTGTTCAGCCTTCTCGAAAGAGTTGAAACAGTGTTTGCCTCATAATTTCAACCACATTAATAATCTGCCAAAGAAAATCATGTGTCTGCAATTAAATTCCCCACTTTTTGTGTGTGTGACCACATTGGTATGCATTTTGAGCCAAGATCATCCTTGAATGAATTAATCACAGATTCTTGTCTCATTTTTGATTTTGAACACATGATTGGTAATGCTGCTGAGATCATGAAGTATGTCATGAAGCATTTGATTTGCAATAATTAAAGGGGGACTGCATTACTCAGTACTTTAGCATAGAGACCACCTTGATCAAAAGTTTCAATAACAGATTCCCATGTCCCAAGTTTAGTGTGATTTGAGTAATACACAGGGCTTTCCAGAGAGTGGTCACGGGTATCACTATGACCCCTCTCAGCGTTCCACTGTTTGTGATATGGTACTGCCAATGCCTTTTGGGCAGATTTCAACTCACGCTGTCAACCCTGACATCTTTGTCTCTGGCTAAGATGACCCAGTTCTCCCTCAGTATCGTGTTGCAGGCCCCGGCTGAGCCAGACTGTGAGTGTGTGTGTGTGTGTCTACGTGCGCGCAGGTCTGTGCTAAGCGCGCCTGTTGACAGGTATTATATAGAGTGCATCTGCCCCTAGAGCCCTCTCACACACAGCAGACAATTGAGTGCAAGATCGTAATGGGAGCAGGGCCCCTTGGGGCTGGCCATGGGGCTGGGAGGACCACAGCTCCTGTGTCATAGGCTGGTGTCAAGGTTTGAGATTACGAACTACCCCCATTCTCTATGCACACACACACACACACACACACACACACAGAGAGAGCATTACTAAGCCATGTGCCTCTTTGGCAGATCTCTGATACTTTTCCCTATCCCTCATAGTCAAAATTAATTGCCTGTCGTTGAAACTGTTATCAGGTTTCACTTTCTTTTTCACTTTTGAGTGCAACATTTTGAAAAGGCTTAAATATTTAAATTAAATTGTTTTATTTGTCAGTAATGTAGCTATAATTTGAGTGCTCACCATAAAAACATTGTATTATAGTAATTTCCAAAACATTACAGTAATAAGAATCTAATGAAAATCACCAATGAGAATTTTGGTGGAAAATATGCTTAATTTAAGGCAAATAAATAACTAATAAAAAAAAAGTCTTTATGTACGTAATGCAAAACATCTTTATTTTATTTTATTTTATTGGTAACGCATTACAATAAGGTTCCATTCGTTAACAATATTTAATGCAATAGTTATCTCGAACTAACAATTAATTTCTTTTTAAATCAATAAAAGCATTTATTAATCTTAGTTAATACTAGTTACAGTAATAAAAATACAATTATTTATTGTTAGTTTATGTTAGTCTATGCATTAACTATGTTAACTTGTACAACCTTTGATTTTAAAAATGCATTACTACAGTATATGTTGAAATATGTTGAAAACATTAACCAAGATTAAAGAAATATTCTGGGTTCAATACAAGTTAGGCTTAATCAACAGCTTTTGTGGCATAATGTTGATTACCACAAAAATACATTTCTACTTGTCCCTCCTTTTCTTTTAAAAATAGCAAAAATCGAGGCACTTACAATGGAAGTGAATGGGGGCCAATATTTTGAGGGTTTAAAGGCAGAAATGTGAAGCATATAATTTTATAAAAGCACTTACATTAATTCTTCTGTTAAAACTCATGTATTATTTGAGCTGTAATATTGTTTACATTGTAATATTTACAGTCATTTTAGGATTTGTTAACATTACATCATCATAGCAACAAAGTTGTAAACTTGGCTATAACTTTACACAGAAAAGGTTAGTATTTGATTTTCTCACACTAAAATCATGTTAATATGCATATTGTTTATGTCTTGTGTCTATACTTCTGAAAAAGTGAGTATTTTAACGTTGAAAAATCGGCCCCCATTCACATGCCTCACTGAAACCAAGATTTTTGCTTTAAAGGAGGGATGAGTTTAATTTTAATTTTTTAATTTTATTTTTTTTTTTTATTTTTTTTTTTTGTGGTAATCAGCATTATGCTACAAATGCTGTTGATTGAGCTTAACTTGTATTGAACCTGGAATATTCCTTTAATAAACACTGTAAAATAATTGTTCATTGTTAGTTCATGTTAACTAATGTTGTTAACTAATGTTAACAAATGATACCTTATAAAGCTATTTCATCATATTATCAAGAGTCAAAATATCACATCATGTTGCAAAACAAATTATTATTATTAGTAGTAGTAGTATTTGGTCATAAATGCTATGGTTCCAGCATTTCCGGTTTCATTTCTACTGGTTTGATTAGATTTACTTTAATTCTCTGCCTCCTGTTGAGACGCGTTTTGCCCTTATAACCTTTTCGGATTTTCTAAATGAGGATTTGCATTATCTTCAGTGCAAAAGCAGCTTTGTGCTCCATTTCCTCCAGACTGGGTTAAGACTGTGTGTCAACATTTGCAGTCAACTGGTGGATCATATAGCAAACAACTGAGAAAAAAGCCTACATTTCGGTTAAAAAATACGACCCTTAAATGTTTAAATTTGTGTTATTTAGAAAGGTTTTTCCTTTGGTTGTATGTTAAGTTGCAAGATATCTGATTGGCTCCTTTATATTTCAATCAAACATTTTGTGTTTTAATTTCCAACTTAAAATATAATTGTAAAATGTACATTAGTCCCAGGTGCTTTGTGTGTAATGTGTCATTGTTTGTGCTTGTTTCTCACTCAAACGTTTAGAATAAATAATTCCCCACCCCCTCTCATTGCTTACTTCTCCCAAGGACACACACAGGTCTATTAGCATCTGATTTGATATACATTATGTTAGTAAATGAATAGCAAACTAGTGAGTTCTCCCCCCCTGCCAGGCCAATCGATTAAATGTTCCTCAGGTGCAAACACCCCCTTATCAGAGCCATCCTTAATTAAGATCCATTAACATTCCTTCTCACACCTTCCTTTCAGTCGGCTGGCTCTGTGGGTTCTATACCCCTTGCTGTCAGGCTTGAATGAGCAATGCGCACATTTATTCACTGGCCGGAGTGCAGCATGCTGGCCCTGAGCCGAATGGTGCCAGACCCCCAGATTGCCTGAACGTGCAGCCAAGAGGGTCAACAGAGTGAGAGAGTAGAGCCAAAAATGAAATTTATTTTTACAATTACATATTGTTCCAAACCTGTATGGCTTTCTTTCTTCTGTGGAACACAAAAGATGAATTTTTGAAGAACATTCTGGCCACTCTTTCCAGATGAGGAGAGCTCGAGCAGATTTTTAGTGAATAACAATTTTTTTTTTTGTCTGTTTCTCACACAATTGCTATCATATGGCCTCAGAAGGGTTATATGGACCACTTTATGGTGCTTTTTTGGTCAATTTGGAGCTTGAAAGCCCTAGTCCTCATTTACCTTCATTATAGTGGCCAAAAACTCACCTTTTGTGTTCCACAGGACAAAGAAACGCATACGGGTTTGGAACGACATATGGGTGAGTAAATAATGACTGAATTTCCATTGGGTGTGCTATTGTTTATTATGCCAATGAAGTCTGTTTTAATATTGAGTTTGGACAGATGAACAAGTAAGAGAGAGGCAGAGAAAGCCCCAGTAATGAGTCATTGCTCGGGGACAGCTGCTAGCAGTTCTCAGCAGCACAATACAGCTGGCCTGCTCTAATTGCCCAAGCCGTACATGAGCTTTCAGTCCTGGTCATCTGAGAAAAATGTAAACCATTCAGAAGAAAACATTGAGACTGAGTTGAGAGTGAGTTATTGATAATGTGGCACATCATCTGGTGTACATGCACATAAATTCATGGATGTACATCTGAAGTCAAGTAGCATGGCCTTAAAAATTCATTTTTCATGTCAATATATTCATATGCAAAAATACCCCCAAATGTTTGGACCACATTGTGACATTTTCTCATGACAGTTTAGCCCATTTTACCCTGTAATTCTCATGACTTTAATGAGTGGTAAAATAGTGATGTATTTATACATCATGGTAGATTTTTGGTGTGAATTTATACTGCCTTAAATATACAGTATATCAGGGGGAACCCCTTCCCAAAATGTTATATATATTGTTATGTATAAAGCCCCACTGTGAGAAAAAATATTAAGCATGATATTGTAGACATGTTGTTTTCTAAATTAAATGATTGTCTTTTATGCTGTCATAGTAAACCACAAATAATTCTTTTAAAATATATATTTTAATATATTTATTTTAATATTAAAATATTTAAATATATATATATATATATATATATATATATATATATATATAATTTATTTGTATGGTGCTTTTCACAATAAAAAGTTCCAAAGCAGCGTTACAGAGAATAATGCCTTACCCCAGTGAGTACAAAACCCTAGTTAATGGTACAAAAATATTATAATAATATAAAAATAATTTTCTTCCTGCAAAATATAATTAATTTTTTACATTTTGAGGTGACTCTGACATTAATCAAACTCAATAAAATAGATTACCTCTTATCCCTTTGTCCATCACGGCAATGAAGCTGTAAAATTGGTTATTAGTTTACACAGAAAAGCTTAGAAATGATTTTATCACACTAAAATCATGTTAACATGCATATTGTTTATGTCTTGTGTCTATACTTTTGAAACAGTGATTTTTTAAACATTTACAGATTGACCCCATTCAATTCCATTGTAAGTCGCTTACTGTTAACCAGATTGTTGCTTTTTCTAAAGAAAAAGAGGGGCAAGTCAAAATGTATTTTTGTGGTATTCAATATTATGCCACAACTGCTGTCAATTGAGGTCAAATTGTATTGAACTTAGAATATTCCTTTAAAACAAGAGAAGCAAAATTGCACATGATATTCATAAGATACAAGACTTATTTTTCGGATAATTTTTGTATTGTGTCCTGTTCCAGATTTTGTCACTTGTTTAAGCAAAAACCCAACTAAATGTATTACATCTGTTTTTTTTTTGTTTTTTTTTGTTGTTTTTTTTTTTACGGTCATTTTTTTTTTGCCATTGCAACATGTTTTAATACTTCACCTCCTTATGATTTGTCCGTAGCAAGACTGACAGTGTGAGGTCACTTGGGAAGGCCATTAACTGTGACTGAATTACACAGTCTTCATGTGCACTCCTGGGGCGTAACTGTGCCTCAGTTTGGTCTGGCACATTTCACAGGGGACTTTTACAACCTGTGGGTAGTGGTGGCCTAAACAACATTGTTTGCTTTGACTGTGGTTAGTGCAGTCCCCCACAGCATTTAATGGTCTATTTGGTGGGCTGAGAAGAGGCTTTTTTTTGATGGACTGGCTGTTTTTATGGTAGGAGTTTGTGTCCCCCATTTATAGCACCCCATTTCCTCTCCACACTACACTGGCTAATAAAGAAGCAAACTGACAACACGGTGAAGCCAAACTCCTCAGATAACACCTCTGCTGTCCACATGGCACTCAGTGCACTAGACGATTGTTCATGTAACAAATGTATGTAATGTAATGTTACACTGCAAGTTTTTTAAAGAAAACTAATGTATATGCCCATATACTGTATAAACACAACATATTCATATATATATTTATTTATTTTTCTCCCCTTTTCTCCCCAATTTGGAATGCCCAATTCCCAATGCGCTGTAAGTCCTTGTGGTGGCGTAGTGACGAATCTCAGTTGCCTCCTCGCCTGAGACTGTCAATCTGCGCATCTTATCACATGGCTTGTTGAGCGCGGTACCACGGAGACCTAGCGTGTGTGGAGGCTTCATGCTATTCTCCGCAGCATCCACACACAACTCACCACGTGCCCCACTGAGAGCGAGGACCACATTATAGCGACCCTGAGGAGGTTAACCCAACGTGACTCTACCCACCCTAGCAACCGGGCCAATTGGTTGCTTTGGAAGCCTTACTGGAGTCACTCAGCATGCCCTGGATTTGAACTTGCGACTCCAGTTGCGGTAGTCAACGTCTATACTTGCTGAGCTACCCAGGCCCCTACACATTCATATATTTAATCATGTACATATTCAAATTCCTCTAGTATGTGGGAAAATATGTTACAAATATGAAAACTTACATTTCTTTAGTATTTTGAAATATATGTTCCATTTACAATATATACAAGTATGTGACTTTTTATATCAGTGAAAACCATGTATGAACATACTTATGTTGAAATACGTACATTTCCTATACAGTATGTGTTTTACATAGATTGCCATATATCAGATTTCTGAATGGGTTTTTGTTTTCTTTGGAATACAGCGCAAACTTGTTTATTGTTTAATTGTATGTTTTCTTTCCAAATATGGTGAAAAATAATATAACATTTAACAAGAAAATACATGTAAAAATGTATGCTTGTGGAAGTTAAATGTGTAATGTACCTTGTAATTCATTTAATTCAAGTATTGTGTTACTTTATAGTGAAAAACTGTAAAAGTTGACATATGACACATAAAATTTCAACATATTTCATTAAACAAGTGGTGTTTCTTATTGTTGTTATCATTTATTTCAAAGGTGCAGTATGTAAGATTCAGAAACCCTAGTAATTAATGACACCTGTGGCCGTTAAATGAACTGCAGCCAGCTACCTGTTTCTCGTGCTCACGCACACACTCCATAGGGATGAGAGCGAGCATCGGCCAAAACAATGACGAAACGTACAAAGAGGGTTAATGTGATTCACCAGCATCATGCTGTCAGATGAGGTATCATAATTAAAATGACAGTTATGATTGTTTTACTTCAAACTTTGAGACTAAACTAAAACTACTTATCAGCTAACATAGCATACTAATACACTCATACAGCTACATACTACTGAACTATACCAGACAGTTTACTGTTGCATTGTTATGTTGCACTATTGTATGTTTTGTATGTCATATGTTGTACTACGAATAAGAAACCAGCGTTTTTGCTTAAATTTATCCTGTATACCTGACTTTTAGTATAAAGAGAAGATCGTTTAAATTATTTGAAAGTTACAAAGCAAGGTAGCTTGCAATTCGTCAGCGTTAGCAGGCAAGATCAAGTTAGCTAAAATTACACAGATCAATCCTTATGTCACTATATTTCACATATAGTCCAATTGGACTTACCTGTCCAATAAGAAGAACACCAATTCAGGGTCGGTTTTGATCCCCAAAACCGAACAAAGTTCCTTCCAGGAATCAAATGCCCTGCCGATGTTCACTCTAGTATTCGCTCGACCACGATCACGTTCCCGCTTAGCCAGACGGGATTCAGTAGATAATTTTTTTTTTTTTTTTTTTTGGCTTACTCTGAGTTTGTGTAGGAGTCTGTGTTGTGCTGGGAGCCAACCGTTTGCTGGATTCCATCTCTAACATAACGTTACCTAGTGTTGCAGTTTGTGTCACTGTTGAATAGCGGAAGAGAAGCTATTACTGTCTGAGGCAAGGCTCTCAGGAGCACGCATAAACGTCACGTCCTTTGGATTTTCCCGGCAAAAGCGACCCGCTCCCTTCGCATGAAAATCAGTCTACAGACTTTAATAGGCAACCTAGGAAGTCCGGGAAGGGCTCATTTTTTAAGTTGCGTAACAAGCCGTTCACACATTGGCAAAAAAAGCCGAATATTACATGAAAATTGTTACATATTGCACCTTTAAAGAATTTCTTATACTACATGAAATGTTAAATTCTAAAGGATTCAAAAAAATCTCTTGAATAGTTACTTTAGTTTCTTTACAATATCACAGTTAAAAAAGCACACATTAATGCAATCATATTTTAAATTCAGATCTGACTTAGAAAAGAAAAGATCTGACTCATGAATTATGGCTTAATTTTGTTCCGGTTGGTGATTATTGTCCAGAGGGACATTCTTTCTGTTTTCAGTGGGCATAATCTAATGTGGGATAAAATCAAATCAAGCCTGAAGTGTGTTGGTGGTCAAACCTCTTGTCTAATGTTGGACTGACCCATTGTTTCCCTGGGGAGCTCAACATGGTGGCAATTAGTCTTAACCCTTCCCCTCCCATCCATTAGTCAGCCGAAACACCGACCAGCACACCAGGGCTCATCCTGTTCTATTAATCATTAGCCTCTGCTTCAAAAGAAATCAAAGTCAAATCTTACACATTGGACAACGTTGTGCTAAAAGCAAATTGAGATAGCTTAAAGAGATAGTTCACCCAAATATTTTAATTCTCTCATCATTTACTCACACTTACGCCATCCCAGATGTGTGACTTTCTTTCTTCTGATAAACACAAACAAAGACTTTTAGAAGAATATTTCAGCTCTGTAGGTCCATACAATGCAAGTGAATGGGTACCAAATTTTTGAAGTCCAAAAAGCAAATAAAGGCAGCATAAAAGTAATCCATATGACTCTAGTGGTTAAATCCATATCTTCAGAAGTGATATGATAGGTGTGGGTGAGAAACCGATCAATATTCAAGTCCATTTTTCATATAAATTCTCCTCCCTGCCCAGTAGGTGGCAATATGCACAAAGAATGCGAATCACCAAAAACAAAAGAAGAAGGTGGAAGTGAAAGTGAAAGTTGAGATTTATAGTAAAAAAGGACTCAAGTATTAATCTGTTTCTCACCCACACCTATCATATCACTTCAGAAGATATAGATTTAACCACTGGAGTCATATTGATTAGTTCTATGCTGCCTTTATGTGCTTTTCTGGAGCTTCAAAATTCTGGCCACCATTCACTTGCATAGTCATCTAAATACCGACCGATAATGGATTTTGCAGATACCGATAACTAAAGAGGTGGAAAAGGCTGATAACCGATTAATCGGCTAATAGTTTTTATAATCGATTCATAGAATGTTACAAAATGTTCTTAGTCGGCACAGACATAGAGGCCAGAGTACAAAATGAATAAAATCACAGATGTAGTTTATTGTTTACCAAATACTATACCCAATAATAATCACAACAACAAAAAAAAAGAAGATTGGGTGTATAATGTGGGACTTTTAACACTAAACACACAGGGGACTCTTATTTTGAAATTATAGAGACGTGTCTCTGTTCCAGTGCTCTATATTTAATATTTACCAAATTATTGTTATAGTATGTCACCAACTATTTGCATAGATTTTTGCTGATAACCAAAAGTTCCAAAAAGCATCTATCGGCACCGATTAATCGTAAAACTGATATATAGGTCTACCGCTAATATACTATATAGCATATAGCCTATATTAAATTATTTGGGAAAATACATGTTACTATGTGAAAACGGTCATAGTATTTTGTAGTATTCTGAAGAATATTTTGGATATGTGACTTCTTATATCAGTGAAAACCCTATATGATCATTTATTTCATATATGTGTTGTGCATATATTGCCATATATCAGATTTCTATCAGATTCATTCAAAAACCTAATTGTTTTAACATACAGAAATAATGCTCTGACTAAATTATTAATGACAGAACATGATTATATATTTTTTGTATTTTAAAAATATATTGCCCCATTATGTGGCCTCAAAGTGGTTAGCTACATTTTGTCAGCAGCTTAGCTAACTACTTTTTCAAAAGGGTTGCTATAAGTAGCTTAATGATTGGCAAGCTAAAATTTTAAAGTAGCTTTTCCAACATTGCTTGAGTCTTTATGGAGTGCATTTGTTTCTTTGTGACATCATGAGGAACCTGCACTTGATTTGTTGGTTTATTCAGAAGATCTGACACAACAAGTGGCCAGCGCTATCCAAACAGGTTTATCACACAGCAGCTTCAACAGGCACTCTCCAGTTGTTTGAAATACTGTGACACATCCTTCCGCCTCACCCCTTCTCTAGGTTTCCTTGAGAAACAAAAGTGGATTTTCCTTTTGGACTGATATATGGCATGACTGGACAAGTAGGAGTAAAACAGTGGGAGTTAAAGCAACTACAGCTACTAGAGATAGAATGTTTTTACCCCTGTGTGCCTGTCTCATCACATAAGTGTACTGACCGCTGATAGACAAAAACAAGGGCTCTGTTCCAAAACCTACCGAGCTGCCTTGTTGTCTACTGTCTACATAGATAGCTGCTCCCTGCAGCATCGTACTCCAGATGGAACCTCATAAGTGACCAGTTTGGAATGTTATTGCTAAGGTGATGAAGATTTACTTTCGTTTTTATCCCCATCTACCTATCTCCATTCTGATAGGATGAGATCATCCAATTTGTAATCCAATTGACTTGATATAATCACATATCCCCAAAGTCTGGATGAATGAATGGCTTTGTGACTGGTTTAGTCTTGTTCAGCACAGGTCTGAAGGCCCAGTGGAAGAGATGAATACAAGCACAAAGAGACCATGGAACAGAGTATGGGGCCTCTCGGCTCCATCCTCCCCCAGTGCCCAGGCGTCTTTACCAACTGCTACCAGTCATTACACAAGCAAACTGAGGCTACAGTCCTCATAATTCTAATCCAGGTCTCACTTCCTGTTGGCGAGGGGAGGGTGGTCATTGACACTTTTCCGCTAACAGGCTCTTACATTTTGACCAGGGACTTCTAAGTGTAAATATTCTACCTCTTTTAGGACAAATGCCATTTATTTGTCAGTTTAAAGTGAACTGAAAGGCACTAATAGTATATACATTTATTTTTACATTTCCTGAAGAAAATGTGAATTCTGCAAAACATGCTGCTGCTGTACAATGATATTGTGTTGTGGGTGGTTGCCCTGGCAATGCTATATGGTTGCTAGGGTGTTCTGGGTGGTTACTTATAAGCCCCAAAAAGAACCCATCAAAACAAGCAAGTACAATACTGTGCTGGTTTAGGCTGGTTAATGAAGGTTTGGATCTAGTCTAGGCATGTTAGTGCTGGTTTGGTGCTGAACTAAATTGGTTAGAGCTGGTCTAGGCTTGTTAGTGCTAGTTTGGTGCTGGTCTAGGCTGGTTTATTGCTAGTTTGGTGCTGGTACAGGCTGGGTTATTGCTGGTTTGATGCTGGTATATAGGCTTGTTAGTGCTGGGTTAATGCTGTTTTTGTGCTGGTCTATGCTTGTTAGTGCTGGTTTGGTGCTCTTCCAGGCTGGTACATGCAGGTTTGGTGCTGTTTAGGCTGGTTAATGCTGGTTTGGTGCTGTTTAAGCTGGTTAATGCTGGTTTGGTGCTGGTCTAGGCTGGTTTGGGGCTGGTACAGGCTGGTTATTGCTGGTTTGGTGCTGGTACAGGCTGGGTTATTGCTGGTTTGGTGCTGGTACAGGCTGGGTTATTGCTGGTTTGATGCTGGTATATAGGCTTGTTAGTGCTGGGTTAATGCTGTTTTTGTGCTGGTCTATGCTTGTTATTGCTGGTTTGGTGCTGGTACAGACGGGGTTATTGCTGGTTTGATGCTGGTATATAGGCTTGTTAGTGCTGGGTTAATGCTGTTTTTGTGCTGGTCTAGGCTGGTTTGGTGCTGGTACAGGCTGGGTTATTGCTGGTTTGGTGCTGGTACAGGCTGGTTATTGCTGGTTTGGGGCTGGTACAGGCTGGTTATTGCTGGTTTGGTGCTGGTACAGGCTGGGTTATTGCTGGTTTGATGCTGGTATATAGGCTTGTTAGTGCTGGGTTAATGCTGTTTTTGTGCTGGTCTATGCATGTTAGTGCTGGTTTGGTGCTGTTCAAGGTTGATACATGCTGGTTTGGTGCTGGTTTAGGTTAGTTAATGCTGGTTTGGTGCTGGTGTAGGCTGGTTATTGCTGGTTTGGTGCTGGTCTAGGGTGGTTAATGCTGGTTTGGTGCTGGTCTAGCCAGTGGGCTGTTCACCAGCAAAACATTGCAAGTGAAGCTGGACAACCAGTACAGTTTATCTGGTAATGCTGGTTTACCAAGGAACTCTTGCTAGTTAGGCTAGTTAAAAAAACATGCTGGAACACCAGCACATTAGCATCCCATGTTTTGGACTAGCATTCAAAACATACAGTAACATTTGCTGGTGAACAACTTTGCTGTTTTTTTTTTTTTTTTTGTTTGTTTGTTTTGTTTTTTAACAGGGAATTATAGCAGTGATGTTTATTTGAGTCATCTTTCTGCTTGTGACACAAGCTTATAGCTCACTGGAATGTAAGGTCCGCAAATGGACAGGAAGTGATATGACTATGACCTCCGCTGGGATAAACTGGAAACAGAGGGTTTGTATTTATATACAATGGGTACTCAGCAGCCATTGCACGCTGGGACCGAGAGCTTTCACCACGGTGTGGGGTGAAAGGTTAATAGCCTCTTGGAGTTACATGTATAGAGCAGGGGTGAGAGGTCACAATAGGGAGTTGAAGACATACATGTCCAAAGTATCGCTAAACTCTTACCTTCTTTCCTAAAATGCTTGTTTTTTCACATGTGAATGGAATAACTTGTGGATTATTGTACCTGCATTTTAAAGTAAACAAGTTGACAATTCAGGCAGTTTTCATTTATTTTTTACATAGGTCAACATGAAATTTAAATGGGCCATATGTATTTATTAATATTCCTTATTTTATTTTGCATGGTGCATCAGTGCATGTAATTTCAAGAAGAAAAAAAGTTAATCTTTCATCAAAATGTAATAATTTGCTCCACGTCTGAAACGACTTTCCTTTTTGGTAGACAGCACCAATACGTTTAAGTTTCAATTAACGCGCACCTGCGATATTTCTGGAGTGAAGAAGTCCTCAATAATAGACAGCAAACTCACATTCAGGTCTGGCAAGTCAATTTTCACAATCCAGTCATTTCCCGATAAAACCAAATCACGTCCTGCATTTTTGTCTTGTTGAATATATTGTTTCACTTGGAAATAAGTAACATTACAGAAGTAAAAAGAGCTGTGAACACCATTTCATGTTGACTTTAAATATCCTAAAATATAATACAGCAGATATCATTTGATCACAGTTTTGCTAAATATAAACTGACATTCTATAGCTGTATTTATTACTCTGTGTAACTCTCACATTAAGTATATGCCTAAGGCAAGATATTATGGCTTTACTATTATGTCTTCTTTACCAGTTAAAATGTTATTTCCTGAAATCCTGAAAACTTCTGCATTATATAACCTACAAAAGAAATTGTAATGGTGTCAATGTGTAGGCCGATCTTAAAATAAGAGCTGTGCATTCTGATTTTATTAGTCAATGAACAGTCATTAGTCAAAATCAGCTGCGTACAGGCTATATAAAACAGCTCATTTTAGTTTAATGGGACATAATGGTCAAATATATTAAATTTATCAAAAACTGGGCTGTGCCGAGCTAATTATTCAACCTAATTGCAGCCATGTCATGTCAACAAATACGTCTGTCTTTGCACAACCCCCTTCCCTACTCAAATTTAGAGCCGTAATCACCACCTTCCCATTTGTGGATAATGAACATGGGGTAGCTTATGAGACTAACCAAGATAAAGCCATTGTCCTATATTTAAGGAACCCAAATTCTTTTGCCCAATTGCTGTCTTCCTTCTGCTTTTAGTCATCAACGAGCGAAACCGCAAAGATTTAATAGTTTCAAAATGTTCCATCAATCTTTGTCTATAGTGGTTGGCTTAGAGTCGAGGTTAATGTCACAGCCTGTTTTAGTATGTGGTTATCCTCCCTATTTGGATGCACTTTTTTTTGCGACAGCGAGTGAATTTCTCAATGTAACATTCCAGATGTGAGTTTTGTCAAAATTTCCATCTGCCTGTATACTTTCTGTGCCTAAAACTCACAGATTTGACACTTGGCTCTTAAGATGTACGACCGCAGAGAAATTAGCACAACAGACGCAGTAGAAAACAATTAATCATCGCTGCCAAACTGCATGATGCCTGTAAAAGATTTGAAAAGCAACCATGTAAATTTTTAGCGTGAACATTTTAAATTATTATGGGATTTCTGCATTGTTGCCTGGGGAGATATTTAGTGTTGCACACTTTATCTGACCTGTAAATAGTCACCCCCAGCCTTTGAAAATGAATATCACATGACTGTATGTGCAAAATATATATTGCAAAACATGCTTTTTCCTGACACTTAATCTGTCTGTGCCTGCAGAACTATGCAAAAAGCTCAGCAGGTTTCTGAAGTATTGAAATGCCCATAATTCACAAAGTTCTAAACATTCCCTGCCCCTTGTATTTTCTTTTATGAAATATTTTCCTATGTTTTAAGACCTCGTGGCATACAAATTGGAGTTTTGGGCCATTTGTGTTACTGTAGCTTTGAGGCTAAATGCTAGCATACCCCTAAAAGTTGACACAATTTACTTTTTGCAAATATACAAATTTAATTTAAGAGTCTCTTGCATGAAAAAGTCACTCAAGGGCATATTCAATGCTCTCTAGAGTGAGAACACCCCTCCCCCTAATACCACCTGCCTCTGACTACCAATAGCAAATAGCATGGTTCATGGATATGACGTAAAGCCTATTGAGCACAACAGTTGGTTAAAAATCCTGTTAATTTTCTCCATAGGTGAATGGATTTTTCAACTTTAAATACAGTGCGGTGAGCTCCGAGGTTGTTAATCATTAGTATGTGCTGTTGTTGAAGAAATTAGCCCGTGTTATTTCAACTGTATTTTTTTTTTTTTTTACAAATTGTGTTTAATAGCAAAATTCCTGGTGAAGAACTACACTACTCATGATCCTGAAGAGAAACGCTTCACCAATCAGAGAATTGTGGCTAACAATTGTGGCAAAAAAGCCCTGCTGTGACCGCCCATATTCATGACTCACTGCGAATGATGAAATGGAGTCGGTCACCCTACACTCTCAAACTACCTATACTGTATATTTGTATATATCTGAATATTTTACAATAAACTTAAAATATATTGTTTCTATACTTACAATCAACAACTTTAATTCAATAGTTTTATTTTTTCGATTAAGTAATTCGCATTGCGTCATAGGATTGTAATTCGTTCCCTTGTGAAAGACGTTAAGCACACAGTCTTGGGCCTTTGTCTTTTTGTCAGATATTATTTTCAAATATTTCTTTGCTTCAAATCAAAGTTTATAATGTTGTGATTCACCTTGGAGCTGGATGGTTTACTTAGTTGCTTAGAACTAATTTATGAAGAATTTTATGAAATCCCTATGACAAAATCCAATAATAAAACACTTCTGTAACCAAAAGGCCTTAAAAAGTGGGCAGGCACTGTTGCTCTCTATATTGGGGATTTTTATTTATTTATTTATTTTTAAATAAAACTTCCTGTTTCAGTAGGAAATACGTCAACACAGGAAAGAAAACTGCATTTCATGTCGTTTTTAAATTCATTCTGCAGACATTTCCCCAAAATTAGTAAAGAAAATGCAACAAAACTCTGCAGATTAAGTCTAGGCCAGCTCCGTTACAGATATCACACATGATGTTCCTGTTTCAGATTCAATGAAAAACAACACAGAATATGAAGATCTCATGTCCAGGAAAATGGACATCAGGATACATATTAAACCAGAAAAATCGTTAGTCCAAGTGCTATTACAGTAAAAAAGAAAAATGAATTGTACAGTTCATTATGAAGCAGCCCATAAACATCGCAGTTTTTTTCTCCTAGACAGACATTAAAGGAATAGTTCACCCAAAAAGGAAAATGATCACATTTACTCTCCCACCCAATGCAAGTGAATGGTGACCAAACCTTTGAAGCTCCAAAAGACAGCATAAAAGTGCTCCAATTGCTTCTAAAAGGATCACATCAGTTTTGGGTGAGAGCAAACCAAAACATAAAAAAATGTTCACTATAAATCTTGACATCAGCAGTGTCCTTGGCAATCATGATTTCAAGCTCAATTACACTTCCTGTAGCGCCATCTAGCGCTCTGTGCATGCATCAAGCACTAGGAAGTGTAATCAAGCTTGAAATCATGATTGTGCCTAGAGACTGCAATGGCAAGATGTACAGTGATAAAGGAGTTACATTTTGGTCTGTTCTCACCCAAAACCGATTGGATCACTTCAGAAGACATGGATTAAACCACTGGAGTCTTATGAATTACTTTTATGCTGCCTTTATTAGCTTTTTAGAGCTTCAAAGTTTTGATCACCATTCACTTGCATTGTATGGACCTACAGAGCTGAGATATTCTTCTAAAAACCTTTGTTTGTGTTCAACAGAAGAAAGAAAGTCATACACATCTGGGATGGCATGAGGGTGAATAAATGATGAGAGAATTTTCATTTTTTGTGAACTTTCCCTTTAAAATTTAATGGAGAGCAATGGAGACTCCTTGAAGTCTCCTTCCCAGATGTTTCTCTTGAGAAAGAGACCCCATTAATCTCACATGTGTCTCCTCTAGAGTTTTAGAATGTCTCAAACTATGCTCCGATTTGCCAAGATACCAAAGTCTGCAATCAAAAGTCAGAGATCTCAGTATGACCTCAAACATTTCTCATCAAACTCTTCCAAGACCAAATCATCTGAGCCATGCTATTCATAATGATTTTGTAGCTTCACTGTTTCTGTATGTCAACAGTTTTCTCAATCGTGTCTATCTTAATCTCTCCTCATTTCAGGAGAAATGAAAAAGTTGATATATAAGTAAAACATAACTGAGATCTCCATTAAGTATCCTGAGCTATGAAAGAGCAACCTATGAGCAATAGGTTTGGCTTGCATACTTTAATGGCTCCTTAAAAACATAGATCCATACCTTTGATATTACTGGACTTTTAACGCTCCACTAAAGTGTGATATAAGCAATCAGCAATGTCATACAACCACCACTTTTGTCTGTTGAACAGGGAAAACATGTCTTTGTGTGCAAACACATTTGATCAAGTGTAATTAATGATTCTCAGCCCAGACTTGAGCTATTATTTCAATCAATGCACTATATTTGTCAGACATAAGGACTCCATTTGTTGCGCTGATGCAATATTTGCATAATTTTGTGGCAACTTGAATATGCCTGAAGAGCATTATTATGTCAAGTGTCGGTTGTGTGCTGCCAATCTGTCTGCAAGAGATGTAGAATGCTTTAGCATTCCATTTTTGTATTCAGTGCCTATAAATTTGTGCTATGTTTGGATGGCAAATATGATAACAGGCATTTGAGATCTGGTCTGTTCTACAATAGATCAAACTGCACTGCTGCCACACAATTGGCTGTTTAGATAATCACATGAATAATTAGGTGTACAGGTGTTCCTAATAAAGTGCTCAGTAAGTGTGTATACAGTATATATATATATATATATATATATATATATATATATATATATATATATATATATATATATATATACACACACACATACAGTAATGTGCAAAAGTTTTAGGCACATAAAATGTTTCACAAAAACATTTGTCTTAAAGGTGATGTAACAGTTTTCATATAAAATGTGCCTTTTGTTTTGCCAATGTGTGAACAGTTTGTAACGCAACTTAAAAAATGAGCCCTTCCCAGACTTCCTAGATTGCCTATTAAAGCCTGTAGACTGATTTTCATGCAAAGGGAGCGGGTCGGATTTGCCGGGAAAAACCAAAGGATGTGACGTTTATGCGCGCTCCCGAGAGCTTTCTACTGAATCCCGTCTGGCTAAGCGGGAACGTGATCGTGGTCGAGCGAAAACTAGAGTGAACATCAGCAGGGCATTTGATTCCTGGAGGGAACTTCGTTTGGTTTTGGGGATCAAAACCGACCCTGAATTGGTGTTCTTCTTATTGGACAGGTAAGCTTACATAACTGCAAAGCATGTGAAATATAGTGCCATAAGGATTGATCTATGTAATTTTAGCTAACTTGATCTTGCCTGCTAATGCTGACGAATTGCAAGCTACCTTGCTTCGTTACTTTCAAATAATTTAACGATCTACTCTTTATACTAAAAGTCAGGTATACAGGATAAATTTAAGCAAATATGCTGGTTTCTTGATCATAGTACAACATATGACATACAAAACATACAATAGTGCAACATAACAGTGCAGTGCAACAGTAAACTGTCTGGTATAGTTCGGTAGTATAGCTGTATGTGTGTATCAGTATGCTATGTTAGCTGATAAGTAGTTTTAGTTTAATCTCAAAGTTTGAAGTAAAACAATCATAACTGTGTAATTTTAATTATGCTACCTCATCTGTCAGCATGATGCCGGTGGATCACGTTCAGTTTCTTTGTACGTTACGTCATTGTTTTGGCCGATAAATAAGCTAACTCGCTTGCGTCCCTATGGAGTGTGTGCACAAGCGTGAGCACGAGCAACAGGTAGCTGGCTGAAGTTCACTTAACGGCCACAGGTGTTTCTGAATCTTACATACTGCACCTTTAAGATAGTTTTTTATATCTTCAGCTTTAGTGTGTCAATAGGAAATTTAAACTGTAGTCTTCCAAACATTCCTTTTGCAAAAAGAATAGAATAGAAGAACAGGGAGGGGTCACATGACGCCATGCGAGAAGCAGCCGTGTGCGCTCTGCGCACTTTGCTAGTTTTTTAATGAATGTTATAACTGGTGAGATTCGATACACCCAGTTACTTATTTGCTCTTTGAGGTAAACATGGCAAAGAAGTCAAAATCCTCAGACTCTGGAGACATTAAAAGACACTTAAGTGTTCAAGCTGAGGCTGAGGGGCCTGCGAGCCGGGGATTCGATTTGGGAAGCAAGTCGGGAGAAGAAATTCAGCGTTAACTGTCCAACATCTCGGTGATGCTGACGAAGGTTGCTGCTGACTTGGAGAATCTCGCTGTACGTTGATCGATTACGGCGATGGAAATAAAATTATCTGAGTTGGTTACAAGAGTGGCAGAAACGGATCGATTATCTGGAGTCATCGGAAAGGGAATTATCCGCTAATCTGCCCGCATCCAAAATAGACTTGGAATACATTTTGGAAAAACTGGAAGATCTCGAAAATAGGAACCGAAGGAACAATATACGGATTGTTGGAATTCCTGAGCGTGAAGAGGGCAGTGATATGGTGAAATTCCTGGACGAGCTTTTCCCGAGTCTGCTTGACAAAACAGGCCATAAGTTGGAAATTGAGCAAGCTCACAGAGTCCCGGCTTGCAGATCTGCTGAGGAAGACAGGTCCCGATCAATTCTGGCCAAATTTCTGAGATCATCCGATAAAGATCTCGTGTTACGTGAGGCGAGGAGCAAAGGAAAGCTTTCTTGGAAGAATCACAATATTTTCTTATTCCCAGATTTCGCGAATTCGACAAGAGAGAAACACGATCAGTTCAAGGAATGTAAGAAACTCTTACATCAACAGAAGATTGCTTTTGCACTGATGTTTCTGGCCAAACTGAGAATTGACACCAAGGACGGCAGCAAAGTATTTTTATGCCGTAAAAAGGCACTGGAATTCATACAAACTATGGGTGAGTAAACCATTGGGTGTTTCTTAAGTGAGTGGACTGACTCGCTGTTCAGTGTCTCGACTGTCTGAGGAAGCTGGGTGCCATTTTTTGTTTCTTTTTGCATTGGCTCCACCTAGCGGTTGGAGTTTGTTTTGTAGCATGACACTCCAAGAAACTTTTGCATTGACGGAAGATTGTTTTTACACTGAAGTTGCTGGACAGATTGAGAATGGACACTGTGGATTACTGCACAATATCTACATGCTCACATAAAGGATGTCTTTTATAAGTTGACTGACTGAGTAAGTCATGGTGTATTTTTTTTACGTGGCTGGGATGCCTGTTTCTTTTTGTGCTGGTTCCGTCTAGCGGCTGGAGTTTGTTTTGTGGAATAACACTGCTTCGGGACAGTGTTGTGGATGAATCTGTTCGTTCATTGTGCTTATGCATCCTGTTGGCTGGAGTTTGTTTTTGAGTATTTTTAAGGGACATTGGAATGATTACCTCGTCTGCTGTACTCATAAACAGCCGGCTCACTGAACAACTGTTTGACTGTCCGAGGAAACTGAACGGCTTTATATCGGCTGGAATTTGTTTTGCGGAGGAACACACTTTCAAGACAGTTCTGTGAATGAATCTACATGTTCTTTGTGTTTATTCTGCCTGTTGGCTGGGGTCTGTTTTACAAAGTATTTTCTGTTATGTAATTTTGCCTCACAAAATTTGCGCAGAAGCAACGGACTTGAGCAATCGGATGGCAAAGATGTCTCGGGGCTCTCGTAGGTGTACATGGACCTTTTGAGTTTAGAGGGATTGATGCCGGTTGGCGCTGTCGTGCGCGGGGTTAATGCGCACATTTTTCTTTTTTCTGTATGTTTTGTTCAGGGGGAAGTTTGGGGTTTGACTGTTGCATTAATGGGAAATGTGGTCTGTATAAACTTGCTTTTAACACACAATTTTTTTTTTATTATTATATCAGTATGTCAAATGTTAATATTAGTGGATTATCTCTCTCCACGTGGTAAGTGAACGGGTTGGGGCACCCCATAAAAAGAAGGAAGGTTATTTATTTTATTAAGCGTAAGAAATATGATATAGTCTTTCTTCAAGAAACGCATCTTTCCCTGCAGGAAGTTGAAAAATTTGGGAAGATATGGGGTGGACATGTTTTCTTTAGTGCTGGCTCGAGTAAGAGTAGGGGAGTCATTACATTGATAAGTAAACATCTACAATTCAAATTTCTCAAACAGATCAAAGATAAAATAGGAAGAGTCATTATTGTTTTAGCAGACATTCAGGGGCAAAGGTTGATTTTGGCTAATATTTACGCACCTAACGCTGATGATCAGGGCATTTTTATAGCTCTTGAAGGGATGTTGCAAGCCGCTGGCACCCCTCATGATATAATATCGGGAGGAGACTTTAATTTATTGATGGACTCAGTCCTTGATCATAGTGAAGCAAAAGTGTGTAAGCCCCCAGAGAAACACTGACCCTTCACAGGATGTGTAAAAATCTTGGTCTTGTAGATATTTGGCAACTTTTGAACCCATCTGGTAGGGACTATACATTTTTTTCATCAGTCCATAAGATTTATTCTAGAATAGATTTTTTTGTATATCTAAGTCCCTCATTTCATCTGTTGTTGATTGCTCAGTTGGAAACATTTTAGTCTCAGATCACGCCCTGGTGAGTTTAGAGATGTTGCCATACACAGAGAAAAAGAAATCATATAGTTGGCACTTTAATGTATCCCTTTTGCAAAATCCTGATTTCCAACAAATGTTAAAGACTGAAATCAATGTCTATATGGAAACCAACTGGTCTTCCAGAGAGAGTCTTTTTCAACCATTCTCTCAGTGAAATCTGCTAGTGGTGAAATTTTTACATCGGCCATTGATATTAATAATGCTTTTAAAGAATTCTATATTGATCTTTATAGTTCCACGTCTTCGTCTACTTATGACGATTTTAGAAACTTTGTGGAACCATTAGAACTCCCTAAATTGACGAATGAGCAAAAACAGTTTCTTGATTCTGAGATAACCTTGGAGGAGCTTGACGAGATAATTAATGCCTTACCTACAAGCAAGGCTCCCGGGCCAGACGGCTTTGCCGCTGAATTTTGTAGATCTTATGCTACAGAATTGGCTCCACTTTTGTTAGAAGTTTATACGGAATCATTAAAGAATGGAAAGCTTCCCCCAACAATGACACAAGCCCGGATCAGTCTGATTCTTAAAAAGGACAAAGATCCAAGTGAGTGTAAGAGTTACCGTCCAATTTCCCTGATCCAGCTAGATGTAAACATTTTGTCAGAAATTCTGGCTAACCGATTAAGTGAAGTTATGACATCTCTTATACATATAGATCAGGTCGGGTTTATTCAGGGCCGCAGCTCAACTGATAACATCAGGCGTCTAATTAATATCATGTAGTTAGTGGCGAATGATCAGACTCCATTCGCTGCCATCTCACTTGATGCCGAAAAGGCATTTGATGTGGTAGAATGGGATTATCTTTTTAAGATTTTGGAAATATACAGGTTCGGGAATACTTCTATTGGATGGATTAAGTTATTTTATAGACACCCTGTAGCGGCGGTACAAACAAATGGACTAATTTCAGATTACTTTACTCTGGATAGGGGCACCCAGCAGGATTGCCCTCTTTCCCCGTTATTGTTCTGTCTTGGCCTGGAACCATTAGCAGCCGCGATAAGAAAAGAGGATTATTTTCCAGGGGTGATGGGGTGAGGTGTGGCGCATAAGCTTTTGCTTTTCGCAGATGATATTTTATTATTCGTCTCTGACCCTACTAGAGCTTTGCCTTGCCTCCACGGAATTATCGATTTTTTTAATTTTCGGGATACAGATTTAATTAGTCTAAATCCGAAGCTTTAGCTCTGACTGCATACTGCCCAGTAACGGCTTTTCAGCCGGGCGCCTTCCAGTGGCTCAAACAGGGCATTAAGTATTTGGGTATTTTATTCCCAGCAAATTTATATGATTTAGTCAGAGTTAATTTTAATAAAAAGTTTTTCGAGTGATGTGGGCAGGTGGGCTTCATTACATTTATCGATGATTGGGAAGTTTAATGTTATTAAAATGAACTGCATTCCAAAATGTAACTACCTGCTGCAGTCTCTCCCTGTAGATGTTCCCCTCTCTTATTTCAAACAATTTTATAGCATAGTGAAGTCCTTTATTTGGAATGGTAAGCGTCCTAGGTTACATTTCAATAAGTTACATAGGCCGATTGACAAAGGTGGGCTAGGCCTACCCAAGATTTTGTTTTATTATTATGCGTTCAGTCTCAGACATTTGGCCCATTGGTCACTCCCACCTGAGAGAGCCCCTCCCTGGTTCTGTATTGAACAGGAAGTTCTTGCCCCTATTTCACTATTGCAAAGCCTTTCTATTAAACTAACCGGAGAAGTTAAGTCACACCCCGTTATCTCGCATCTGCACCTGGTTTGGACGAAAGTGTCCAGAGTGTTTAATTCAGACATTTATTTAAGTGTTGCCTCAAGCATAAGGCTGAACCCTAAATTACTCATTAATAAGTCCCCTTTCTGTTGGTCAGAGTGGATTGGGAGGGGGGTTACTACACTCGGTGACCTATATGAGAGTGGAGTACTGAGGTCTTTTGATAATTTGTTTCAACATTTTAAGATTCCTTGATCCCAGTTCTTTAGGTATTTACAGCTTCGCCACTTGCTCTGTACTATTTTTGGGAGTAGTGTACACCCCCCTAAAGCGGCAAATACTCTGGAGATGGTGATTACTGCTTTTGGGAAAGGTCATGAAGCATCAGTGTATTACTCCCTGTTGATTCAGAGTCTGGGGGATGGAGCTTCATCTTCTCTCAAGAGATTATGGGAGAAGGATTTAAATCTGGTGTTGGAGGAGGGAGTGTGGGCCAGGATCCTAAAAAGCATCAAGGCTGCATCTAAAGATGCAAGGGTCCGTCTGATGCAATTTAAGATTTTGCATCAGTTCTACTGGACCCCCTCTAGATTGTATAGGTTGGGTCTTAAAGACACACCCACCTGCTGGCAGTGCCAATCAGAAGACGGGGACACAATACATGTATTTTGGGGATGTGTAAAGGTCCAAGAATTTTGGTTGAGTGTTCAGAACTTTATGAGTGCGGTGTTGAACACTGAACTTTCATTTAGCCCCAGACTCTGTATCCTGGGTTATGGAATGACTCTGGACATTGGGGACAGTTATTTAAAAAGTTGGGTCCTAGCCGGAGTCATGATTGGTAAAACAAATAATGTGAATAATTGATTCCATTTTTTATATTCTGTTTGTATGTTTTATTTTTGGAATCAATAAAATTGTTAATAAAAAAACAAAAAAAAAATTGACAAAAAGATCTAATGCAAAATCTTGGGACACGCAATATGAGAGATTTATAAACAATCATAGTGGGCTAGTCATTTTTGACTGGGAACGCAAAAGGTGTTAGCACAAGCGAACACAACACAACAGTTAAGTGGGGCGAATAGATTTGTTATGAAAAATTTTCAAAAGTGGGCTCACATTGACTGATTCAGTCACAATGGATATTGATTTGTTTATAGATGTTATGAAATGCCAAATGTGACTGAAATAAACAGAATATGGTTAAAAAAAAAAATAGAAGAACAGGGAGCCCTGCAACATATTGCATGGCTCCCACAGAGCCCCCCACTGAACATTGAGTTAGTTTGAGTTTACATGAAGAGACAGAAGCAATTTAGACAGCATAGATAGACAGAAGAACTGTTGCAAATTCTCCAAGAAGCTTGAAATATCCTTTCTGCCAACTACTAATGGCATTATTTTTGATGAAATCCTCACTATGCAACATTTTTCACAAGTGCCTAAAACTTTTGCACAGTATACATATACACTACCGGTCAAAAGTTTTGAAACACTTGACTGAAATATTTCTCATGATCTTAAAAATCTTTTGATCTGAAGGTATATAATTGTGCCACCATATTAATTTATTTCATTATAAAACTAAAATTTAATTTAAAAAAGTTTTTGAAATTGATGACTTGGACCAAATAATAAAGAAAAGCAGCCAATAAGTGCCCAACACAGATGGGAACTCCTTCAATACTGTTTAAAAAGCATCCCAGGGTGATACCTCAAGAAGTTGGTTGAGAAAATGTCAAGAGTACATGTCTGCAAATTCTAGGCAAAGGGTGACTACTCTGAAGATGCTAAAATATAACACAGTTTTGATTTATTTTGGACTTTGTTTAGTCACAACATAATTCCCATAGTTCCATTTATGTTATTCCATAGTTTTGATGACTTTACTATTGTTTCAAAACTTTTGACCAGTAGTGTATATAATTAAGAACTTTTCAACATCTTTTCACAGATGCTTGATATAGATTGGGTAGAAATGTTATGTTTCTTGCCTTTTATGAGCCAACACATGAAAATAAAACAGGATAAAAATAACCTGGATTATGAGATACATTTTTGAAATATATTCGTTTTGACTTGTTCTTCAAGTTTGAGAAAAAAAGTGTTGACAATATGTGCGCTTGCCCCATAGACTTTCATTATAAGTGCATTTCTCTGCACACTGAGCCAACATATGAAAATAATGCAGGATAAAAATAACCTGGATTATATATTTTTGACATGTACTTTGAATTTGAAAAATCTATTTTGTGTTGATAACTATGCACTTGCAATGGAAGTCTATGGGGCAAGTGCCCCATACTGTATACTTCCATTGTAAATGCATTTCTGTACACACAAAACAAAATTATTTTTTGAAGTTATCGACAGCTGAATTTAAAGCTGAAGTGTAATTTCTGCACCACTAGCACCACCGGACGGAATTGTAAAAATACACTTTTATTTCAAACAGCTTTCTGAATATGCCCCACGTCTGCTGTTGATCAAACAAACAGATAGTCCCGCCCCCAACTCATGCCATTGGCTAAGTCAATGTTCTCTGTATGGACACAGAAAAGGTACACATTTCAGTTTTAAAAGTGAAGAATATAATTTCCCAGTCTCTAGCTAGCCAAACAGAACTGAAAAAATAATCATTGTTTTCAAAGTTTTTCCAAACACTCCCTCTATCAGAACTGTCCCTGCAAATTAAGATGGTGTACAAGAAAGAAATTTACATTTCTTCTCAAAAACATACAAAAGAAAAAGAATTGTGATATTTCAACATTTCAATCCCCAAAAAAGGTCCTACCCCCTTCTTCTATCACTGTTATACTAAACAGACCACCATGGATATCTTAAAAACAGCTATATCAGAGAGCTGGTCATGGTAATGGTAATGGAAATGTAAGGCAAACACATCTGTTGAATCAGGGTACCTACAACGCTTCACTCTTTGCTGGAAAATGTTTGTGTCTAAGGCCCAGATGAGGAAAGAGTCCAAGCCACAACATGACATCCATCTCAGGATCTTAATGAGGATGTCTACTGCTGGAGACACTGGAATCATGCGAGGCCCACATCATCAGTGAGGACAAAGGGGGAATTCTTCCCTGGCAGAGCACCGCTAGAGGAAGTAGTGCAGATGCCAGTGGAGATAACCGAGTGTGGGTTCGAATTTCCACCAGCTGGTCGTGCATACTTCTGCTGTGCACAGGATTCACGTTTGGGAACAGTTCATGTGCTTGTGTGTGTGTGTGTGATTGAGAGTGGAGTGTGTGAAACAAATAGAGATATTACGTGAAGATATGTCCATCAGTTTGAGAAACTTTGACCCAGAAAGTTTTATGCACTAAAGTAAAAATGGAAAGTTTCAAGCTTTCTAATAATTTTTTTTACTCCAAAATGTGAATGGATCTAATCCATTTCAATTGCTGTCCTTTTTAGTTTAATGCATAAAAAAGAAGTGACTCAAAATGATGGAGCAGGTCACATATTTCTGTATTGCAGTGGTCTTCCATGTAGTGAGAATAGTGATCCATAGAAATGTCAGTCAGATAATAAGGTCTTGATAAAAGTCTTATCAAATTTATCAAGCATTCTGTTTCGCATACTGTTTTTTTTTTTGTTTTTTTTTTTTTTACCATTCAGTGTATACTGCAAAGTATGCAGTAAACTGGTAATCCATTCTGAACATAGCCATACTCTCCCACATGCATAAAGTCACAATAACCTCATAAAACAGCTCTATAGCAACAACTACCCTGCATTCTAGATTGTTCTGGAAAGGTTTGAATCTACTTTCAGTAAGTAATATGGACTTTACCCACCTACAATCAAGTCAATTAAAACAATGCCATTGAATTGAACTTTAAGTTTACCACAGTATATGCTGACCAATACGCACACCAGATTACTTACTGTAACTTCCCTGCTGCAAAGTCCTGCATTTATTGTGTGTTTCAGTGCTGGTGTGCTGGTGTCCTCCAGGCTACTTAAAAAGTTAAACTAGCAAGACAGTTGTCCGGTCTAGCAGCTTTACCAGAAAGACCATGCTCATCGACCAGCTTCTAGTTTTGCTGGTTAACAGCATGCCTATGTTGATCCACAAGATAGACCAGCACTAAACCAGCCTGGATCAACATGGAAATTCGTGCATCCTATGAGTGAATTTTATGTAGCTGTAGTTTTTTGATATCTAGTGTGTTTTCCTTACTTGGCTGACACCAGTGGCAGTACAACATGGTACATGGGATTGGCAAAAAACGCTCAAGTGTAAAATAATCTGATATCATGACTAATTGTTGTAATAAGGCTCAGCATTCCTTAATCATTTTAATCCACTCAAAGTAGAGCACAAAGTGAACGACTGTAAAATGTTGGATATTTCCAATCAACAGTACCTTTGAACTTTTCTGTGGAATAGTTCACCCAAAAATGAAAATTCTCTCATGCCATCCCAGATGTGTATGACTTTCTTTCTTCTGCTAAACACAAACGAAGATTTTTAGAAGAATAGGTCCATACCATGCAAGTGAATGGTGGTCAGAACTTTAAAGGTCCAAAAAGCACATAAAGCAGCATAAAAGTAATCCATTCAACTTCACTAGTTAAATCCATATCTTCAGAAGTGATATCATAGGTGTGGGAGAGAAACAGTTTAAGAAAAATATTTAAGTCCTTTTTTTAAATATAAATTCTCCTTCCTGCCCAGTAGGTGGCGATATGCACAAAGAATATGAATTGCCAAAAACAAAAGAGGAAGAATGTGAAAGTGGAGATTTATAGTAAAAAAGGACTTAAATATTGATCTGTTTCTCATTTAAGTTAACTTAATTACTCATGTTTTGGAGACGCCATTACTCAATTCAACTGAAGGAATGCGTTTAAGCAATCAATTGAGTAAGTCAACTTGTTAGGGTTTTCAGTGCAGTGTAAAGTGTTAACTTACAGGTTAAAGGTGGGAAAGTCTAGTTTAACTAATCTACTTGTTGGCAAACTTTAAATTGTCAGGACTGGCCTGTCATTTACTGCCTCTAAACATCTCAAAATAGTCTTATTTAAATGCTTTTGCTCTATCATTAACTGAACACACACATCTTCCTAAAAAAAGTGAGAAAGTCTCCTAACCACTAAATATTATGTACAGATGGTATGAATATAATTCCCTTTTGCATCCTGGCTGTTTTGTGTGTTTTACAGCTTTGGTTTTTACATCCCGTCCAGGTGAAACTCTATTATTTATGGCTCTTATAAAAATGTGCCTGCTCCCACGTGCTGTTGAAAGTTTTATTGTGTTAATTATACACTGGCCCAAGTCTGGAGGCCTCACGCTCCTTAAAAAGTGAAGGTAATTATGTCAGTAGGGAGGTTCAGGGCTGCTCAAACACACGTGAGGCAACATTCACCACACCTTTAAGTACATGCCCAGAGTATTTGCATCTTTTTACCTCTGTCTTACAGTTACATGGATTGGGCATGACGTGACGTGTCTTGTGATAAGCAGTTCTCAGTAATCGCCTATTGATGGCTGGTTTCTGGCTACTTTACTATACATTGAATAGTGGTGATCAATGGCTAAAAATGGCAAAGTTAAGCAGAGAACAAAACAAGAATGTATAACAATCATGGAAAGATATTCAGGGAGGAAATGTGTGAATAATGTACATGTGGTTCGAATGTGGCCTACAACCACTTTGTGTGGATACGTAGTCAATTTGCAGTTGACTGACATTATACAAACAATAGATCTGAGATTTGAGAATTGAGAACTGAGAACATTTGTATGATACAAAATGCCTGACATGAGAGTTGCATATCACTGATGTCTAAGTGTGAGAAAGCTTCACTGGGGTCAGTTTTTAGTGGTGCATGCTAAGAAAAGCATCACTATGTTTGGTGTGTAAATCCACATCATTTGTCCTTAAAAAACATAACTCAAATTAAGTGGCTTGTTGAGGAAAAGTATGCTATTACTTATTAAATGATCGATATATATACAATCTTTTCCTGGTAGACAGTAAAACAGGCAAAAAATCACATAGACTTTCATTGAAAAAGGGACGAAAATATCACAGAGACTAGGCACTAAATATCCTAGCAACCACATAGCAACATGCCTAAAACCGCTCAGTAACCATATAGTGGTGCCCTGGAACATCTTACAATCTTGATAAAATAGATTAGGCCTGATAATGGACAAAAAAGAAAGTTCAACCTTGTAGTGGGTTTCTAGAAATAGAAAAAAATAAATAAAATAAAAAATAGAAAAAAACAATAATAATAGTAATAATAAATATTAGAGTATGCAAAATTTTTTTTTTTTTTTTTTTGGCCAGGCAGTGTGTATGTGTGTGTGTGTATATATGTATATATATATATACACACACTGCCTGGCCAAAAAAAAAATTTGCACACCCTAATATTTCATTTGAGCACCTTTAGCATTGAATATGGCGTGCATTTGTCGTAGCATTGTTTCGACAAACTTATGCAACGTCACAATATTTATTTCCATCCAGAGTTGCATTCATTTTTGGCTGAGATCTTGTATTGATGACGGGAGAGTCGAAACACTCTGTAAAGTCTTCTCCAGCACATCCCAAAGACTTTCTATGGGGTTAAGGTCATGACTCTGTGGTGGCCAATTCATATGTGAAAATGATTCCTCGTGCTCCCTGAACCACTCTTTCACAATTGATGGGATAACCTGGTCATTCAGTACATTAAGGTAGTCAGCTGACTTCATTTTATTGGCACATAATGTTGCTGGGCCTAGACCTGACCAATTGAAGCAACCCCAGATCATAACACTGCCTCCAGTGGCTTGTACAGTGGGCACTATGCATGACGGGTGCATCATTTCATGCGCTTCCCTTCTTACCCTGATGCACCCATTGCTTAGGAATAGAGTAAATCTGGACTCATCAGACCACATGACATTTTTTCATTGCCCCACAGTCCAATCTTTATGCTCCCTAGCAAACTGAAGTAATTTTTTTCCGATTAGCCTCACTAACAAGTGGCTTTCTTGTGGCCACACAGCTGTTTAATCCCAATCCTGTAAATTCTCGTTGCATTGTGCATGTCAAAATACTCTTACTTTCACTATTAAACATGTCGGGGAGTTCTACTGTCGATTTTTTACGATGTGACTTCACCAAGCGTTTTAGTGATCTAAAGACATTAATTGTATAATAATATATTATATATTTATTTGTTATTATAACTATTATAATGTAACATAGGGTTACACTTTATTTTAATGTGTCCTTGTTACAGTATAATTACACAAGTAATTACTGATTATTACTAATTAACAACATGTGCTTACTATAGGTTTAGGATTAGGGTAAGGGTTTGGTTTAGGGTTAGTTGCTTGTAATTATGCATAATTGACTGTTATTAGTATAGTAAATACATTTAATATGTGTAACAAGGACACATTGAAATAAAGTGGTACCGAATATAGTAATATATATATATATATATACATTTACTGTATATATATAATATGCAATATCACATGACATTGAAAAAATAATTCATGTGATTTGAACATATAATGAATTGTCTGAGAATGACATCATGAGGACATTCTCAGCACGGATCACATGAGACAAAAGTGGAAGAAATCGGTGGTGAATTTGGGTTGACCTTTCACATGTGCAGAATGAGGGAAAGCTTTGTTTCATATTGTCTTAAAATAGGACAGAGTTCCTCATTTTTCTCTTGGATTATTCAGAATATAACAGTCAACAGTTTGCTGGTGGGAAACTTTTTTTTCACCTGACATAACAAAGAATAATTTTCTGCCTTTTATTTGTTTAAAACACTGTTGATTTGGCCTATAATTGCTTATTTTGCTCTGATGACAAAACAAAAAGAAAGACATATTTATTCAGGCATAAGATGTTACAACATGAATGCACAAAAATCTTGTGGCACAAACAAGAAGAGTAGGATGTGAAAAATATAATGCAATATTCATGTGCATTAGGAAGAGATCCCTTTATTTCATATGATTAGAGTGGAGATCTTTGCCAGCCTATCTTCTTCTTAATGCTTAGGAAAAGAGGACGGCTCCATTAATGCCAAGGTGTTATTTTTTTGTACTTTCAGCAGAGAGAGAAGATGTGGCTTAATCAAGGGGATGCATTTCCCCTTTCTCTGCACTTTGATGTTGTGAAAAGACGTCCACGGTTAACTCTAAGTGTGCAGCAGCTGAGTATTCCTCTTTCAACACAACATGATGAAAGTGAAGGCGACGTGGTGCTGCTGCATCAGGGGGCTGTCTTGGTTCTCTTGATAAAGAGACTTGACCCTGATTGAAATATGGGATATTTGATCTTGAAATGAAGTGCTTCCTTGCTTTGCACTAATACACTCATCCTTGAACATCAAAAGTTATTGATGTTACCTCATTGCGCCTTTTGCCAGCTGTCTTTGAAGTTTTTTGTATAACACGTGACTGTATTGTCCAGAGAATATTGTTAGAAGGATGCTCATTGTGTAATCTATTTCCTGCATTTTAGATGATCTCAATTTATGTTCTTTGATTCATGATCTTAAAAATATTTTGATCTAAAAGCTTATGCTTTAACACTTAAGGGATAGTACTGCCACACATTTAAAAAAAAAAATCCATATAAATTTCTTTCTTCCGTTGGACCTCTAAAAGAGATGTTAGGTAGAATATTTAAGAACTGACGGCCTCAGTCACCATTCACTTTCACTGTATGGAAAAAAGGTGCAATGAAGGAAAATGGTGATTGAGGCTAACATTCATCTTTTGTGTTCCATGGAAGACAGACAGTCAAATACATTTGGAACGACATAATGGTGAGTAAATTATGCAGAATTTTATTTTTGGTTGAACTATCCCTTTAAATGCTTTAAATTAGAATTGTAAAAAAAATATATACATTTTACTACTTACAAAACTAACATTCTTACTGCCATTTTTTACAACATTTTTTGTAGTCATTGGTACATGATTCTCATACTTCAATTTGTGTTGTTTTATAGTTCTGAAGACTTCACTATTATTCTAAAATGTGGAAAATAGTAATAAAGTACTGTATGAGTAGGTGTGTCCAAACTTGTCTGGTAGTATAGCAATAATTCATACAAAACAGCTCTTTACGGAATAGATCAAATTGTGATGACAAATGCATGTGGGCCCCGCAAAATATTTATTATATAATTATTTGTTCAGCTTATCAGAGCTCATGTTGCCTGAGGGTATTTGGGAGCTGGCATATTATATTCTGGAGCTCTGCCAGTTTGTTCAAGAATCTTCCTTCGTGTGGCTGTAAGGAGTGAAACCGTTTTAACATGCACCTGTTCACCACACTCGTTTTTATTAACCCCCATCGTTTTATTTATTTGGTTTCAAATCTATTCAAATGTTTTGGTTAGGTGCATAGAGCTGTGATGTTGGCAAGATATGTTAATAATCCTTGGCTAACAGAGAGGAAACATAGAGTAAAATTCCCATGTTGCTGATAACCACAAAGTCAACATGTCAATAATTCATTGCTCATATGATTTAATATATCAGCATTTGAATTATTCATTCTGCCCATTTCTCTCTCTCTCTCTCTCTCTCTCTCTCTCTCTCTCTCTTTCTTTCTTTCTTTCTCTCTCTCTCTCCTAGAACTTTAATTTTCATTTCTATCGGACTGGAGCTGAATGATTTACATGCAACTACATGTAAAAGGCTATCTGTGTTGATGGAAATAACAAACATGGACGCAGTGCTGATTATTTGAGCTGCTCTGCACCGGTGGCCCCTAGAGATGAGCGCTAGTGCCAAAAAAAAAAGTATAGCTCCGCAGGAGGACAGAAAGCACAAGAGATTAAAATGTTTATAATAGTAAATTTTTTTGGCTTAATAGAGTTCAACCGTAGACAAAAATGCAAAGAATGTAGATTGGGTTCCATGGTCAGAAAGAGAGGTTTAGCTCGCAATATATTCTCAAAGCCACCTGTGGGAGGCAAAAATCCACAGGTGGGTTGAGAGACACACAGGAGAAGGATGAACCATTTCCCTAATTCTTAGGCCAATATGACCAATAACTGTGATCCAGTGGCTTTTCTTCTGCTAGAACCCAATGGAAGATAATCTTGACACAAAATACTGAATACTATGTACTAAATATACTGAAGAAAAACAAATGCAACATTGCTGTCACATGACCTCATTACATGGATATTTAATTCAACAAGTGGTGTCCAGTTATCATCAGAAAATGTTTTGCATTTTGAATCCAATTTTCCAATTGGGTAAACATGTTTTGTCAGTCCGATAAAAAAATGTTTTTGTCAAGAAATAGATGTTAAAAAACATGGCTGCTACCGATTGTGGTATATTTGTCACAATGGAAATGTCAAGTCAACAGTTTGCATTGTGGCATACAGTATTCAATGCAGTCTGCTCTGGTTGCATACTGCACATTTGGTCAAATGTAGTGGTCATGTGCGTATTTTCCAAATTTGTCTAGGTAAAAATACATTCTGTGCACAGTAAGCCAACTGTATAGTACAGAAATAGTTACATTGAGTAGTATGGTAATATGTTATTCAGAACATAGCCCAATTATAGAATTATTTAGGACTTTTATGTATATTTTCTGGTCACCTGTAGGTTGGATTGAATTGGGCTGAGATTCTGTTTAATTAATTTAATAAATTATGCATGTTTTGACCTCAAAACCTTATTTCTCTTCAAAGCCTGCACTATATGCTTAAACAAAAGAAAATGTTTAAAGGATAATCATATCAATCATACAGCACTGGACTAGATATCTACAAATCTATAAGAGAAAAATTTAATCTAAAGGCCACTTGATCTGAAAGTACAAAGCAGTGTGACAAGTCGAAAATCAGATCAAGCGTTGTAAAAAGGTATGTTGCTATGTGAAGTTCAATATTTTGTGTATTTTCACATAGTATACCCCCTCCCCTATTCATCCATCAACATGGAAAAAGTCCCTTACTGAAGCCTACCCACGCAAAACAAAACGTGGGCTTAGGTGGCCTTTGAGTTTGAGTTCATGCAACATCTGAACAGCTAATGTTTACAATCAGACTGCACATCCATATTTTAAATATTAATTTAAGTGATCTACATTTAAGACTGTTGCTGACAGCTCATGATTGAGGTGTATTTAATTTTACTGTATGAGAAATCTGATTGATCATTGTAGTGAAAAAAGTCTACAAAGTTATTTATTTGATATATTCTGTCATGTTATTATTAGAGATATTCTGTAGATCGACAGAGAGACAGACAGACAGACAGATAGATAGATAAATAGATAGATAGATAGACAGACCTACAATATACACACAATAAGTGATTTTCCAAAACCTGTCAAGAAACATATTTTAATCCAAAATCAAGTAAGAAATTATATATATATATATATATATATATATATATATATATATATATATATATTGTATATAGAATATTTTGTAAAATTCACTCATCATTTACTCACCCTAATGCCATCTCATGTGTATGACTTTCTTTCTTCTGCTGACCCCAAACGGCAAGAGTTAGCTCTTATAATGCAAGTAAATGGTGACCAGACCTTTGAAGCTCCAAAAATCATATTAAGGCAACAGAAAAGTAATCCATACGACTGGTGGTTAAATCTATGTCTTCAGAAGCAATATAATAGGTGTGGGGGAGAAACAGAGCAATATTTAAGTCCTTTTTTACTATAAATATCCCCATTCACTTTCACAGTCTGAAAGTGAAAGTGGAGATTTATAACAAAAAAAAAGATTTAAATATGGATCTGTTTCTAACCCAACATGATTGCATCACTTCAGAAGACATATATTAAACCACTGGAGTCATATGGATTATTTTTATGCTGACTTTATGTGATTTTTGGAGCTTCAAAGGTCTGGTCACCATTTACTTGCATTGTATGGACCAAAAGAGCTGAAATATTCTTCTAAAAATCTTCTTTTGTGTTCATCAGAAGAAAGAAAGTCATTCACATCTGGGATGGCATGCAAGTGAGTAAATGATGAGAGAATTTTCATTTTTGGGCGAACTATCCCTTTAAGGGTTCCAAAATAATGTCACAATGCAAGAAAAATCTTAATGGTCCTAAATGTTGGCTTCATTTTCTTTATGCCAAATATAGTTTCATTTTTTAATATTATTAATTTGGGGATAAATGTGATTAGTTACATTGTCTTGACAGGTTTCGTGAGAATCACCCCAGTATATACATACATTGGTAGAGATAAATATAGCACAATTATATAATTATTTGTTGATAATAATGTTTACAGATTATCGTTATTGTTTTAGTATTATTTTTGTTACTATTGTTGTGTGGTTGCTTTTATTGTAATGAGCTTCATTCTTTTCAATACTCTTTCAAAAGTGTTCTACTGTTCCTTTAAGGGGTTTGTAGCGGTGAATGGAGTGTAGGTTTACATCTCAAACTCCTCCTCCTTCATTCTGATGAGGGTGTTCCTTCCTTTTACCCCACTCCACTTCTATCATCCAGGGACACAAATGTGTTTTTATCCACATTCGTAGTCCAACATCAGAAATCTTTACTTAGAACTACAGTAGTAAACTTATAAAAGCATGGGACAGACACACTGCAACGCCTGACACGGAGAGATCTGAGCGTTTGGAAGAGAACAACCCTGAAGTAACTGGACAGACTGAAACTTTGTATCCGCACCTTTGTTTCGTCAAACTCTGGTTGGTTGCAGGAGTAACAGACGAATCCGAACACACGAATGGATATCAAATGATGCCCGTGGACTGTTTGGGGAGGTTTATTTCAGGGTGTGCGCACACGGAGCGCAAAAGTGCTGCGCCGAAAAAACGCAATCTGGTTTTCTGATCAGATCATGGGACAACTGGGAATCTCTTTTTTTTTCTAACATCAGCACAGTCACGTTTGTTAGTTTTGGGGGTGAGTGCGGATTACAGCAGCGCTTGCAGACGGAAGAAAGTTGCCTCCGTTTCGTTTTTAAAACAGACTTTTGTGGTGCTATTTTCGTGCCAAAATGCCTCAGTTAAACGGAGGAGGTGGTGATGACCTGGGAGCGAATGATGAACTGATTTCCTTCAAAGATGAAGGCGAGCAAGAGGAGAAAATATCGGAGAACGTGTCGTCGGAGAGAGATCTGGACGAAGTGAAGTCTTCACTAGTGAACGAATCGGAGAACAACAGCAGTTCATCTGACTCCGAAGTACGACTAACAGTTCTGTAATAGTTTATGGTTATAAAAAAAAACCCTAAAAGAACGTTGCTGAAACGTTAGGGACTGGTTTCCAAACAAATATCCAAATGGGAACCATACACTAACGTTAAGGGAACGTTCTTTTTTGTTGTTGTTGGGATTTTAGTGCATTTGGCTTATAATAAATGTATTTTGAGTGGTAAATCTAAACTGTGATCCTATATTTCTTAATGCAAGCCAACAGACAGGCGTTCCCAAGCCAGACTCGAGCTAGAAAGTTACGAGAAACAACGAGAGTACTTTGCGGAAGGTATACACCCTTATATTTTGGGTTCTAGTCTCATTCCAATGCACATTAATGAAAGTACAATAATAATTTATTCATTCACTGTCGTCTTCTTGTCCCCAAAGCTCTGAGGCGACAGCAAGACGGAGGCTTTTTCAAGGGACACCCTTATGCTGGTTATCCGTTTCTTATGATCCCAGATCTCACTAATCCATACCTCTCCAACGGGTCTCTATCTCCCAGCACACGAACGGTACGTGACATTTCATTTTATGCGCCAATTATCGCCTTTATGACGTCACAATGCACACTATACTTATGCCACTGTTGCATTGTATCAGGCCACGCGCTAAAAAGTTGCAATCCAGTGCGCCATATTCCCTTCAAGTGGTCTCTGAAGGGCCAAGCAGTTCCTTTGTGTACTCGTAATGACTTTTTACTTCTATTAGAGGCCTTTTCTTGAGCTCCACAAGTGTTTTGTTCACTTTAACTCTGTAAAAGCTGTGGGTTTCAAAGGATTACCGTAGTTTCCCCCGTTCCCACTTGTTGAGTCTTGAACATACATGTATTAGGAGGCTATTCTAATGCTTTGCATTAAACAATAAGTCATTTACTCTGGCTCACCCGTGCACAAAAGGAGTCTTTATGTGTATGCCACCCCCAATGGCATGAAATTGACTTTTCGCAGCGCAACCCTTGAGAGATGCCTGCTCTATTAATTTTGTGTTATCACAACTGGAGGCAAGCCCAGGCAGATAGGATTCATCCAGCTTTTGGTGTCAGGAATGTTTCTTTACCCCCTTTGTTGTTGTGTGATTAGGGCTGTCACTATTATGAAATTTGGCTGATGATTAATTGTCAAACAAATAAGTGTGATTATGATGTTTAATTGTCTCGCTAAGGGCTCTCATGATTAATTGTCATATAAATTGTCATATTTTTAAGGTGTACTTATTTTCTGAATGTGTTCTTCTTACACCTTAAGAAGTCATTTTTACATATTTAACTTCAAATGTAGAAATCAAACAATAAAATATGAATAAACTATGATTTCCTTTTAAGGCTTTAAAAACTTGTGAATGGCATGAAAAATAATGTTTTAAATATCAAAATATTTCTAAATACTTAATATGTCTCTCTTTTTGGTCAACTTTAGTTTTGTTCAATTTTACATTTACACTTGTTTTTTGAACTTTTTAATTAAAAAAATCAAATATATTTTATATTTGTATTATATTATGCAGTAGTAAACTTTATTTCCTAATTTCTTCACTTTCACATGTTACTTTAATGCTCTAATTAAACAAGCTCTTATTTCTCATGAAGCAAAGCCTTTGAGATTTTGTTTTATCATTTTATCAATCCACAATAATAGAGTAAGCTTGCGTCTCCTCTTTGACACGGCGTGTCATAAACACTGCGTGTATGAATCAGGAAAATTTGCCATTTCACAATCGTTTAAAGTGAAACCAGAGCGCTTTGCGTTCACTATCAAAGTTATACTTGTTTGTTTATATTTTCGTGGGAGTTTGGCGCGAGCCTCTGCTGACAGCTTGCACATCAGAGCGCTTCACACGCTCTTCAGGACAGGAGCTTATTGATCTCCGCGGTTCAGTGATGCTCGGACTCGACTAAAAGACACACAAACGCGCCGTTCATGGCATTTCTACAGTATCTTTGCTTAAAAAATTCCCTTATTTTGGCATTAAAATGTGATTGGAATTCGAAAGCCCAATAATCGCAGTTGTCTCAAATAACTGCGGTTAGATCAAATAACTGTGATCAGACGGTTATTTAATAATTGCGACAGGCCTGTGTGTGATACAGTGTTGCTGAGTTAGATGAATTTATGACTGTGTGCAAATGAATCACTGATATCAAAAGCAGGAAGGTTTAGATTGTGAGATGTTTTATTGGGCTTATATCATGAAGAACTTTGATTTTTTTTCGTATATTGTGGAACCACTAAAGAATTATCCTACTCTCAAAATGTTCTTCCCCATCAGTGAAACTACTTTTCAATTAAAGAGCTGTTAGGCGGCTATTGTTATCATTAGTTAGTGCTTGACGGCCCTGTTGAGGGTCTCCACTGGATGCCCATTATCTTAATGACATCTTCACCTAGGGGGGCAGTTTGGCTACCTGAGCAGAAAGCCCCCACAGAGTTGTGTGTGAGTCAGAGCCAAATTGCTGCATATGTTTGCTTTACTCCATTAAGCTCCATTGAAGGATATCTAGGGAAGGAGCCATGTGTTTTTTGCCTTGTTTGCCTGTTGCTCAGTAAAGCCACCGTGACAATGTGTAAGTGATGAGGCGTGTGAACGTAGGTCAACATGTCATTGTAGAAAAATTTCAGCGGGCCTGTGGCAATAAACATTTCTTCATTGTGTCCATTGTGCTGCTAACTCGTGAGAATGCATGAATCTGTAGGTCATACACATGGATATTAGATGTGGTATTAGGTTTGCTTGTTTGCACCACAATGGTTTTTTCAACTCGTCAAATAGCATTATACACAGAGAATGGCTGCCGTCGCATGAGTGGTTTGACTAAGGAAAACAGGTTACCTTCAACAGAGGTTTAACAAAGAGTGACTTGTGATTCTAGTAGATAAGGTGGATAATAACATCTGACTTCTGGTCTGCCAGGCTGTGTGTGTGTTTATAAGCCTGAAGGCAACTGATTAAACTGAGTCTTCCTTAGTTTACAATAGCAAGGTTGTGTATAGTTATACAAAAGTTTGTGAAGCGCCACTTAGTCTATGAGGAACATTTTTTTTTTTAAATGTTGCTGAACCAAAACAGAAAACTGTTTACAGTAACTGTTGGCACTGAATTAAGAACGTAAACACAACCTGCTATGCAGAGAATTTCCAGCTTTTTTGTTTTAGTTCGTACAATGGAAAAACACAAAAAGGCTACTCTTGTTGAGAAGTTTGTGTTAGCTACTCTCTAGCTAGCGAGTAAAGGAACTTATATATTAGCAAGCTGTAAACCAAGTTTCTTGGCTTTAACATGGTTTGACTTCGGTTGAAGTTGAGAGTTGTTAAATTCTCCACAGTGTCTTCTTTTAGCTAATGCTAATTCAGCACTTTTGTTTGATCATTCTCACTTCCTAATTTAATAATGTAATCTCAATTGATTTAATTATCTTCTAGTGAGTGTAAACACCCTTTAGTCTGGGTAAAAGTCCATTGTGTTCTTGTGTGGATTAGTCAATATATTGTTGTTAGCTTGGTAAAACTAATCTTGTTAGAATTTCATGCTCCATTCCCTTGGTGTGATAGATATGTTTTGTCTAAATTTTATGTGGATGTATGCAGTTTTTTGTTAGATGTTAAGGGTGACGTGTGTAATATTTGCGGCATTAGCCGCACAAGCAAAAATAGTGTGATTAGCATAATTGCAAAAATAATTGTTTGCAAACAGGTTTCCTGTCCACTCCCCCATCTGCCATTGGTCTGCAAGCAGATGGTTCCACCCCTAAACTCTCGCCATTGGATTAGCCAATGTCGTTGTAACAGGCTAGTCAAGGTGCAATGTTTGATAGCGCCATATAGCCGCAGTGTTTACGCTTTTCTGAGAAATAAATCTACAAATGGCGTACTCGTGGTTGCTTCTACATATTAAGCTTTGCTTGGAGAAAATATTTTAATATAAAATATACACTATCACATTTATTACATCTATTTTAAAACACTTCTCTTAGCCTAGCGCAGTAGCATGTAAGGCTGACCTAGCAGCAAAAACTAGCCTCTATCCAGGTGTTCGCAAATACTACAAACAACGAATATTCCAACTAATTTATACAAAAAGCTTTGTAGCGGAAACACTTCATGTTTGTCAATCCACTTTGGTGGGGGTCACGCCACACTGACCAGCGATATTAATTAAACTTAAGTGCTCTTATTGGACAAAGTTGCACTTGGGAGTAAGTGGCAAGCCCTCGATCGCATAGCTGTGCTGTCTGAGCACGTCCGCCCTTTTTTGACTGGCATTTTCTTCCTCTTCGTCTTTCTTCCACTCTTTAAACTCTCTCCTCTACTATGGTATTTTAAGACCTACGAGACAATATAAAGTAAACAGAGGAATTGTCCTGCATACGAGAGGGCCTCTTTTTACATAAACAAACAGTGCTCAGGAGAGCGGCCCTGTCAACAGACCAATCCTTTTCCACACACTCAGCACTCAGAGATGGGGTGGGGGGTAGATGGAGAGAAGCCAGGCGCCCCCACCCTGTCCCACCTCCCCGTCTTGAGCTACAGAGGGGACATTGTCCAGGCCTTGAAGTTAAGGCAACATTCCTATAGTGCAAGACTGTTCAGGAAACCTTAAAACTGGTGTACGAATGTTTGCACAAATAACCGAATAAACAGTTTTACAATTTTATCCAGAGTTAATGTGTTATGGGGAAGGATGATTTTTTTTTCTTCTATAAGTATGAACTAAACAAACCAAATTAATTTTGAAATTGCGCTGTCTTACTCTGCCCTGTTATAGATGTTAGCGCTATGAATGCAGTCTTGTTAGCAGGCCAGGAATATGAGACATAAACCAATTCTCTTTTTTCCATTTTAATGTCTCTAATCCTTCATAAGGTAATGATGCGCCCAATATTTAAAAGTGTTTATACCATTGGAGGCGTTCCACCATAGACCCTCACTGTTAACCTGATTATTCAGTGAGATTAAAACCAGAAAGTTCCTTAATGAAAAAAAAAAACTCTGAAATGTCAAGCGAAAAGCTTCCCAAACATTATTTTCCTTCTGGTTTTCCACACGAACTTGGCTTCTGTCTTTATTTGTCCAAGATGTTCATTGTAAAGGCAGATTTTTCAGACAAGGCATGGTTGACTAGTTGACTTCTTGTTCAACAACAGACTAGTCCAGGGCTATTCAACTCCAGTCCTGGAGGGTCACTGTCCTTCAGAGTTTAGCCCCAACCCTAATCAAACACATCTCAACAAGATAGTGGTCTTTGGGATTTACTTGAACAATACAGGCAAGTGTGTTTGATTATGGTAGGAATTAAACTCTGAACTGGAGTTGAAAAGCCCAGATTTAGTAGATTTGTGATGTTGATTTTTTTTTTTTTCCCTGACATATTTTTAATTTTGATGTTCTTTGATGGAGCTTTAATTTTATGTGCTTTAGCTGGTAGACAGTTTGCATGGTAAAACCCTCTCGGAAAAGTTTTGCTTTTAATGTTATCACCTTCAATTCATTCAGGCAACCCATTGCCTAGTTTATTTTGAGAATATGTAGTTGTGCATGTATCTAAAAAGACCTGATTTGCAGACATCAACCAATGTTGGTTTGAGTTTTTATTCATTTGTATCTGAGGGTGAACTGCAAGGACTGAAGAATTGCTACAGGAAGTAGATAAAAGTATGTAGGGAGCTATTCCCAAGGCCAGAGTCATAGCACAGATCTCTTTCCTGTTGATCATATCACGTCCTGCGCTGGTCACATGGAATCATTCAAAATTTGCTGTATATCAATGTTTGCTTTATCTCTTTGGCCAATTATCTTCGCATAACCTGGTGTTTACCAGTGTGGTGTAGAAAGCAATTCACTGTGGTTATAATCAGTTTGTGTTTTTGTTGTAACCGAACCATAGCTGTGTTTCGTAAAACATCTGTACATTGTTATTGCAGAAGTAATAATGCAGCTGATATATAGATTTTCTAGTTGTTGTTATGTAGACAGGCAGTCATTGGCTGCAGTGGAAACACTGTTTGCCAATAATTTGCCAGCTACTCAAATGCTGCAAAAACACATTAAATTGACACGACACAAGTAGATCTACTGTACATGGACTGCTACAGTGTAATTGACACTTTTCATGATTAGTAATTTTGGCAGCTGTATTTGTAATCTCGATTGTTTATTTGATTAATTGTGCAACCCAACTCTAGGCAGAATGGACTGGAGCCTTGCTTAAGTTTCTATGTTGGTTTGGTGAGTGTGTGTAAGTTGCTGACCTCATTCTCCATTGAGAAGATTGAGCTGGCAGTCTTTAGCGCTCATCAATACGCACTTCATGTTCAGTTGTATGTCCTGCAGTGAATGTGGTTCCCCCCTCCCTCCCTTCTCAGAAAACAGCGAGTTCTCGCTCAGAGCTGCGTACTGACTTCATGCATCACTCCATGCTAATAAAACTTGATTGTGCCGGGGATAAAGTTTAAGGGGTTGGGGGGCTTCAAGCTTCATCAGTCTGGTATTTTTAACAGCTGTTTTCAGTTATTACCTCGCAGTCAGAGCTTCCTGGGGCCTTGGGAGGGGGATGGGGGCTTGGGCGGGTGCAGAGGGGGGCAGTTAGGGGTATAGCATCATGGGAAAAAATTATGCGAGCTGTCGGGGAATGAGGGTGCCAGGTGGGTGAGAAAGTGGGCATGCAGCCAGAAGTGTGTGTAAGTGTGTGTCCTGTTGGGTTTGTTGGAGCACGTGAACGCTGCGATAACGTGTTATCTCATCGCAACCCTTCACGGTCTCACATGGCCCTGTTGTGCCCGCTTCTTCATGTCATGTAGAGATCTGATATAAACAGGATTTTCTCATAAAGTGAGATGTGCTTTTAGCAAATTTTTCATGTTGACTGGTTGTTCGCGATATTGCGATTTCTGAGAAGTAAACCTTAGTTGTGGATTGTTGTTGATCATGGTTTGCTTTTAATTACATCCGTCCTTTTCCTTCACATTTGTTTTAACACAAAGAATGCATACTTTTTAAAACTTAAAGGTGATGTCTTTTTTTAAAATACTCTTCAAATCCCAGATTAATTTGCAGAGACAACTATCTGTAAGACATTTTTGAGTTGATATCCGTGAAAAGTGAAAACACTGTTGTGCATTCTGCATTTTTCTGTTTTTTGAGTGGCGTAACAGCAATATTGACTCAACCAACGATGTAAGTTTGGGGCAGGACTACCTATTTGACTGACCATTGACAGATGGGCAGATAACTAAATAGCGACAGCAACTCCTGGGGAAACTTTTGGAATTCACTGATATCGGCTACCTCCAAAAACCTTTTAAATGGGTCAATGACAAATAAGGTTGTCTGAGGTGATAAAAATGAGAAATGTTTTAAAAATCTAGTTTAAAACACACTTATAAAGTTTGTAGAAATGGAAGCTAACCTTTTGTGTGCAATTTGGTTTAATACATTTTTTAAAAACATTTATAGCATTCTGAAAAAAAAAAAAAAAAAGAAAAAAAAAACATTATTTAATAACTTTAAAAATCTCATGTGGTGTAACCAAGTAAAAGGTATTAAAATACTTTTCTTGCACCTTGAATACATGACAGTGTACACAACCTAATCATTAATTTAAAAAAGTTTTTAAACATATTTTTCAAGGTAAAAAAAACTATCTTAGTGAAGAATATCAAGGTTTCTTAGGGTTACTCCATATGACCTGAACAAATGTGCCTTTTCATAAAAATGTCAAAACGCACAGTCTTGAGGTTATAAAGGGGTACTCTGTTTTTTTGTCACATGACAGCAAAATGCCAACCATGTTGGTTACGCCATCTGACTTTGATTTTTTTTTTTAAATATTAATAATATTTTAAAGTAAAATTGTTTCTCTGCTTATTTTTTAAGAAGTAATAATAATAGATAATTATGCACTAATCATGCCACCATTTATTTTTCCATAAATTGTAGCTCTTAATGAGACTTTTTTTTACTGACTCCGGATGGTTACACCACATGACATTTTTAACCTTAAGCAGCAGAAAAAATATAAAAATGACTTTGTCAAGTGACTTTGAAACATGTTCATAATAGAAGATGTGTATTCAAGTAATCGTTTTGTGTGAATTGGATTTTTTATATATTTTATTTTTATGTAATTAATACAGTGTTTCCCCTAGGATTTTTTTCAGCAGCAGTGCTGCTGTGCACGCATCCACAAGCCCGCAACGCCGGACCCATATTAACGCGTGCTGGTCAAAGAATAGATTAATACAGGGGTGTCAAACTCAATTTCAGCCTGGGGCACATCAGGGTTTATTCGTGCCCTCAAAGGGCCCTTGGAAAATATGGCACCAGCACCTGCTTTGGTAGCACCCATGCAAATAATATTACATGTTATGTGCACTGAAATGCACATCTGACAGTACAGCATTGATTTTGAGGTTGGGATGCAGATGAAAATTATGATATTAACAACAGTAACATCTGTGGGAAAACACCTAATTTTTATATGGCTAAATTTAAATATTCTGACAGTGTGAATAAGTTGGGTCTTCTTTACATATTCCTTTCTTCAGGCTCCTACTGATAAAACTACAATCATCTCTTGGAATTTCTGAAGGCAAACAAAACAACTTACATTTTCCTACAATTTGAGAGCATTACAAGAGTACAGATTTTACACAAACGGAAAACTGATAGCTTGGTCCATAATTATGAAAATGCACCATAGTTCTTCCATAAAAATCTATAGTTTTAACAATGATATTTGTAATAGTTCATGGTAACCATAGGTAAAACCATGCATGGCTTCTCACTACTATGGTTAGTAACTATGGTTTCTATATAAATAACAATGGCATTTTTGTAGTGAAAAAACAGCAGTCTAAATACATTTAGAAACTTTTTCAGCCACAACTACCATAGATAATACGGTACAGTTAGTGATACTGCAGTAAATCTATGGTAAAGTTTTGTAAGCGTTGTGATCTGAGAATTGAAAAGCCTTCTAATTTATGATTTCTCCTGTTTTCTTTGTCAGTATTGTTTAGAATGTGGGGGCTGTTTGTTTTAAACTAGTTTAATCACTGATACATAAGAGTTGTGCAACAGACAATTCTGTACCGCATTCAAATGGGTTTCGCAATCCCCACCGTGCATCTCACTGGTTCACAGGCGCATTTAAAATAGTCTGTTGTTCGGTTGAGACCAGTTGGCGAATTACCGCACCTACTCTGCCCTCATGCTGCTTTGATTAAGCCATGTTGATAATTGACCCGTGTAGCTCCATTTCATTCCACTTTTGAAGCGAGCATAGTGTGCTCCAAAACATACAGATGATAGGGGAAGGCTCATTTATATTCACGAGGAAAGCGCTAACTGATTGGTCAGTGAAATGTCGCGATCCCCTGCCATCCTACGTTTCAAAAATACGCTCGCAGACCACTTGAAATTAGGCAGGTTTGACATGTGTTGTTATGCGGTGATGTCACTGTGAGTAAGTGCGTGTATTTGTGTGTGTGGTGGGGTCCCTTTCACAGTGTAGAAAGCGCACAGCTGACTGGGGCTGGCAAGGGTTATGTTTCGTCAAGAATATTAAATTAACCATGTGAAATCCCAACAGCGCTGCTGCAAAATGCATATAGGGGAAACACTGTTAATAGATCCAGACAAAAAAATGAGCATCACGTCACTGACCCAAATTCAAAATCTTTAAAACAACAACACTGTCCAAACACTGATGGGCGTTAGCATTAGCAGTGAGTATTTTGTATTTTTGTGATGCTGTCTCTCGTAAGCTTTGCCCTGCTTCAGTATGTATTCGCCTTTCTCCGTCTGAAGGAGTCATTGGTGGGGAAGCTCTTTATGGGCAGGGGCTTGGGGGTGGGCAGGCAAGCTCCGATTCTCATGTGAAATGAGGGATGTTCTATAGTGACTCTTGGCCGAGGCAGCAGGGAGTGTATGGGAGCTTATATGAATAGAGGCCTTTCAGTTGTTCACTATGGCTCTGAAAAGTTGAACAAAGGCTTAGAGGATGGCAACTGAGAGCTACACGGTAGATCCACAAAACACTTCACTTTGCACCGGCACAGTCGTAATCCCTAAGACATCAGCAATTCCAAATGCACGCATTCAATGGTGAATTCAAGAAATGTCATGCAAATAAAGTAGACGGTTGACAAATGTCTCAGAGATGTTTAAAGCTAGAATTGGCATTCATTTGTCAAGGCTTATGGTTGTCGGAATGCTGGATTTGTTGTTTGTCTGGGAATCTTTTTCACACTGTTTTGCAGTATGGCAATGGGGTATTGTGGGCAAGGTTAACCGAATATTCAGGATTTGGGGGGGCTAAGTAAATGTTTAAAAAACCTATATTGATCGACCATCAATCTGAATATTCGGGAGCGAACACACCCCTTCAATTTTTATGGCGGTTACGGCCTTGATTGTAGGTATTGTAAAGTTACTGCCGTATATAGGCCACTAAATGAAAATGTGTCCTTTTTTTCTTTTTTTCTATGGGTTTGACAGTGCAATACATCTTCACATTGTTTCAGTTAGGGGTCAGAGGTCAAGATCCACAGCCTGTTGACGTGACTCACAGTTGAGTGGGCACCAAAGTTCCCAGATTCCAACAGGGGGGTCGTCGTCGCACTCCAGGGCTGGCCCCTCTCCCATCTCTTGGCTTTTCAAACTCTCCATTAGGATCTGTCAGACAACTTGTAGCCTATAAACAGTGGAGGCTAGCCTCCCCTGCCTCGCACACACCCTGCCGCTCACGTCCTCTCAAAAACGATGCTCCATGGTGTGATGATTAATTAGAAAAGAAGAACAAAAACAAAAAGAAACTTGCTCCAGTTCTATGGCTGCAGACAATCATTGGCCACTACAGTCTAACACATTTAGATTGGTGGAGTGGAAGTGACATAACCGCTGACACAAAAGAGCAGCCGTGTGATTTTGAAGGGAATGCGCATTGTGTGGCATTGGGGGGTCTGCCACAGTACTACAACTCTACAGCCCTGATCGCAAGGTTGTGAGCAGTTCTATTGTCAAATGACGTGTTCACATTGGGCCACGAGCTTTTGTGTGCATGCTCCTGTTTTGTTAGTACGTGAGAGTGTATGTCTTATCCAGCTGGGTCTTGTCGGTGAGGGCATGAGATGCCCCTCCCCATGCACAGCTTCAGTTGGACCCAGAGGCGCAGTTCAGGGCTTGTGAAAACCCCCAGAGCTTTCCTCATTTCTCCAAATGAGTACCTCATTGTGATGGATTTAACAGGAGAGGGTTTTTCTGGGGGGGGGGGGGGGTCTTTCTATTTTCTAGACTATATATATTTCGGACAAGTTTGCAATGTCAAAAGTTGTCACATTGCCAGTAGGGATGGGTCATATAAGTGATGATTTTTGAACTACCGCTACAGGCATTGCATTTTTACAATGCCGTTTCAAGTTTGAAATAATCCAACGTTTAAAAACTGTTCTCAAGACGCCTATTATGTTCCATTCTGTTGCGCTCCATCTACAGTTGCAGTCAGAAGTTTACATACACCTTTGTCAAATACATTTAAACTCAATTTTTCACAATTCCTGACATTTAATCGTAGAAAACAATCCCTGTCTTAGGATCACTTCTTTATTTTAAGAATGTGAAATGTCAGAATAATAGTAGAGAGAATGATTTATTTCAGCTTTTATTTCTTTAATCACATTCCCAGTGGGTCAGAAGTTTACATACACTTTGTTAGTATTTGGTAGCATTGCCTTTAAATTGTTTAACTTGGGTCAAATGTTTTGGGTAGCCTTCTACAAGCTTCTCACAATAAGTTGCTGGAATTTTTTCCCATTCCTCCATACAGAACTGCTGTAACTGAGTCAGGTTTGTAGGCCTCCTTGCTCGTACATGCTTTTTCAGTTCTGCCCACAAATTTTCTATCGGATTGAGGTCAAGGCTTTGTGATGGCCACTCCAATACCTTGACTTTGTTGTCCTTAAGCCATTTTGCCACAACTTTGGAGGTATGCTTGGGGTCATTGTCCATTTGGAAGACCCATTTGCGATCGAGCTTTAACTTCATGGCTGATGTCTTGAGATGTTGCTTCAATATATCCACATAATTTTCCTTCCTCATGATGCCATCTATTTTGTGAAGTGCACCAGTCCCTCCTGCAGCAAAGCACCCCCACAACATGATGCTGCCACCCCCATGATTCACGGTTGGGATGGTGTTCTTCAGCTTGCAAGCCCCACCCTTTTTCCTCCAAACATAACGATGGTCATTATGATTAAATTTTTGATTCATCAGACCAGAGGACATTTCTCCAAAAAGTAAGATCTTTGTCCCCATGTGCACTTGCAAACTGTAGTCTGGCTTTTTTATGGCAGTTTTGGAGTAGTGGCTTCTTTCTTGCTGAGCAGCCTTTCAGGTTATGTCGATATAGGACTCGTTTTACCGTGGATATAGATACTTGTCTACCTGTTTCCTTAGCATCTTCCCAAGGTCCTTTGCTGTTGTTCTGGGATTGATTTGCACTTTTCGTACCAAACTACGTTCATCTCTAGGAGACAGAATGCATCTCCTTCCTGAGCAGTATGATGGCTGCGTGGTCCCATAGTGTTTATACTTGCGTACTATTGTTTGTACAGATGAACGTGGTACCTAAATATTTTTTAGATTTCTAGATTTCTTTTTTTATTTTCCCATGATGTCAAGCAAAGAGGCACTGAGTTTGAAAGTAGGCTTTAAAATACATCCACAGGTACACCTCCAATTGACTCCAATTAGACAATTAGCCTATCAGAAGCTAATTGGGTAATTGTAAAGGCTTGACATCATTTTCTGGAATTTTCCAAGCTGCTTAAAGGCACAGTTAACTTTGTGTATGTAAACTTCTGACCCACTGGAATTGTGATATAGTCAATTAAAAGTGAAACAATCTGTCTGTAAACAGTTGTTGGAAAAATTACTCATGTCATGCTCAAATTAGATGTCCTAAACGACTTGCCAAACTATAGTTTGCTTAAATCTGTGGAGTGGTTAAAAAATGAGTTTTAATGATATCAACCTAGGTGTATGTAAACTTCTGACTTCAACTGTAGCTGTGCTTAATACAAGAACACATCTAATATAAATGCCCCCTAAGAAATTTGTCTTAACAAGTGATCCCGAAACCAGCCGAAATTATACAGTTAGTCCTTTTACCGATTACATTCGTTCAGATTATACAGACGAGTCAATTTTGAAAATATGTAGTTTTGCAGATCCCTAAATTTCAGTGGTTACATTTGCTAACGTTGCTTAGGTTGTCATCAACCAAAAATTGTACTCCGTTTTGCGACTCCTATAAACTTGTCAAAAATAGTCATCTTTCCAAAAGTTTTATCCCCAAACTTTGCTGATGTTGTCTCATCAATAGTTACGTCCCCTACTTCTGTTGACATTGTTCCAGTGTTAATCTCATCAACAGAATCACTGACGGAAATGTTTGTGGACGAAGGGTTTTTTGATGACGATAAGTAAACCATTTTATTCAAGTATACTGTTGACGAAAATATGATGAGATAAAAATTATACTGCAAGATATTAAATGTGCAAGAAACCTCTAGATATGTCTGTATATTGAAGTCAATAATCCAATAACGTGCTGAACACCGGCAAAATGAAACGCTTCAAAACAGGGTTATTACCTCATTTAAACACATCCTATTTATACATGAGATTTATCAATACAGTATATTCACAACATACGTATTTGTAATATAACAACTTACATTTGCACAATGAAGCCAATGAGCTTTAACTAAATGACGCACTAGTCAGAATATGTGTAATTTGCGTTGCATAACTTACGTTGTGAATACACTGTTTTCAAATAAACATGCTACACGCAATGTAATATCCTTTCACAGAAAATGTATTAAAATCTCTAAAGTATGAAGAATTTAGAATACAGTAGGCTAGCTTCTAAAAGGTAGCTAATACTGAAGTCTATTCATTATTATTTTAGGAGATCAGGTTTTTCACAACAAGGACAGTGTAGGGTATTTATATGTTTAAATTAGAAAATGTTTATAGTTATATTCTAAATGTCTAAATATTTGATTAAAGTTTGGTCTTTTCCATTTTGCGCATCATCATCAACTAAAAGATGTTATTTTCCTTGACTAAAATTAATGAATATGAAATGACGAAATATTGACTAATTTTAAAGGACATTTTTGTCAAAAGACTAAAACTGACTAAAACAAAAAACTGTGTGAAAAACAACACTGTTGTTCCCCGTTTGGGGTTTCTTATAAAAACATAAAAATAAATAAATAAATAAAAAATTCCAACACTGATGTCCCCTAACTTTGCTGATGTTGTCTCATCTAAAGTAGTCACTTTCCCAACAGTTATGTTCCCTTCTTTTGTTGATGTTAATTTTTAAAAAAGACTCCATTTTGGGTTTCTTATAAACTTGTCATATGTCATCACTTTTCCAATTCTTATGTCCCCTAAATTCGCTGACATTGTCATCAAACAAAACTCATTTTGGATTTCTTATAAACTTGTTGAAAGTCATCACCTTTCTAATGGCTATGTCCCCTACGTTTGTTGACTGTTGTCATCAACTAAAACTCATATTCCATTTTGGATTTCTTTTAAAAACTTGTTGAAAATCGTCACCTTTCCAACCAACGGCTATGTCCCCTACCTTTGTTGACTGTCATCAACTAAATGTGTAATTTATTTTGTGATTCCTATAAATTCGTCAAAGGTAGTCACCACTTCAAAGGTTTTACTGATGTATCTGAGTTTCTTTCTTCATCAAAACAGAATTTAAGATTTTTAGGATTTCATTTGAGGCCTCCTCCTTTAAACAATGCAAGTGAATGTCCTCCATTTTTTGTCGGTCCAAAATGCATATTTAGTGTGCATCAAAATAATCCACACGACTCCAGTTGACAAATAAAGTTCTTCTGAACCCAAATGATTGATTATTTTTAGAAACAAAACAATACTTATATCATTTTTAACTACAAATGTTTGCTTCCGTACATATCTGTGATGCGCGCTCATGAGAGGGATGACGTAAGCTCGTCGGTAAGGTCATGCGTCACGTGGGGGAGGAGGCAGGAAGCGCGTCATTGTTTACAAAATAAACTTGCACAAACTACAGACCAAGCGCCGTTCACAAACCAAAACAGTCCAAAACAATTTCAAAACAATATAAAATAATAAAAAAACATTACTGCAGTAAATAACCATCCTTTATTTCGGGGCAATGCCGTTGCATTATCTACTTGTGCTTATTCTTTAGCAGAAATATATATGCTATATGACTGTCAGGAATTCAAGCCACACAAGTTGTAGTTAGTAAAAACAAGTGAGAGAGTGTTTACTGAGATTTACAGGGTTTACACAGTGAGATCAATGGTACAGGTGATATCACAGAAGAGAAGCTTCACAAACTGAAGAAGAGGTAACAGGCAAAACAGCAGAGTAAGCTCTTAACAGATATCGACAAAGATCAAGAGCGAATACAGATAGGTAAATATACACTGCTGAAGTGGCGTGAAGGTGAGTTATTTATGCAGGCAGTGATGAGCGAGTGAATTGAGTGCAGGTGTGGTGAATTAGAAATCGGGTGATGAGAAGTGTAGTGCTGAGGGAGGCGTGACAATGACAGAGTTTTCACACATACCTGAGTTCGCTGGAAAAACAGCACGGGCACAGCCGATGAATTCAGATATCGACACTTGTTTCTTTTGATGGTCTAAAATCCTCAGGGGTAAAATGTTCACTGCACATCCTCCAATATTTGAGAGAATGTAGGGGTATACTGATATTCAGGTTCAGCGCGATAAGCCAGAGCATCAATCGCTCATGATCATGTATAGGCAATCGATGAAAAGTTTTTCCCGGCATGCATTTTCTTTGGGGTTTCTGAAGGTTGAAGCATCCAGGATACACACACCAAACGACCACTTTGAACAATACACTTATACAAATCTACAGCAAAGACAGTTCAACTTTTGTACAGCTCTCCTTCTCTTGTAAACAATGACGCGCTTCCTGCCTCCTCCACGTGACCTTACCAACGAGCTTTCTTCATCCCTCTCATGAGCATGCATCACAGAGATGTACGGAAGCGAACATTTGTAGTTAAAAAGTATATAAGTATTGTTTTTCGTGTTTTGTTTCTAAAAATTATCAATCGTTTGGGTTCAGAAGAACTTTATTCGTCGATTGGAGTTGTGGATTATTTTGATGCACCCTAAATATGCATTTTGGACTGTCAAAAAATGGAGGACATTCACTTGCATTGTTTAAAGGAGGAGGCCTGAAATGAAATCCTAAAAATCTTAAATTCTGTTTTGATGAAGAAAGAAACTCAGATACATCTTGGATGGCCTGAGGGTGAGTAAATTATCAGAAAATTTTCATTTTTGGGTGAAATATTCCTTTAACTTTGCTGACGTCGTCTCATCTAAAGTAGTCACGATAGTTACACCCCCTACTTTCGTTGATGTTGTTCTCCATTTTGGGTTTCTTATATACTTATCAAAAGTAGTCACTTTTCCAACTGTTATGTCCCCTAATTTCGCTGACATTGTCATCAAACAAAACTCATTTTGGATTTCTTATAAACTTGTCGATTGTCATCACCTTTCTAATGGCTATGTCCCCTATCTTTGTTGACTGTCGTCATCAACTAAATCTTGTACTTCATTTTGCGTTTCCTATAGATTTGTCAAAGGTAGTCACCATTTCAGAGGTTACATCTCCTAACTTTGCTGAAGTTGTCACATCTAAAGTAGTTGTGACAGTTATGTCCTCTACTTTCAAAGATGTTGTTCTCCATTTTGGGTTTCTTATGAACCCGTCAAAAGTTGTCACTTTTCCAACACTTACAGTATGTCCCCAGACTTTGCTGACGTTGTCGTCAACCAAGACTCATACTTATCAAAAGTCTTCACCTTTACAAAGGTTAAGTCCCCTTTGTTGACGACATCCGTCAACAATGCAAAACTTACAGTATACTCCATTTGGTGACGTTCAGCTGCAGAGGGAAGCTCGTTTATAACAATATGCATGTTTTTAATTTGAGGCCCAGGCGCCAGTTGTTTAGATTTTATACTTTTCGTCTGCAATTGTAAACAATTGCTAGCACTGGGTCTTGCTCTCCGTGAAAGACTCCCACAGTTTGTCACTGCCAATGTCGATTGTTCCCCCCCCGACCCCCAGCTGCCCGGTTCCTAGACCCAACCTTGTGAAAACCGCACAAACACGCTGTGTGTATTTTAGAGCCAGTTACAGCTGCGAGCAGTGAAATCTGGATTGTGTTAGCCCATGCACTGTGATTTATAAATTGTTTCTCAGGCCATAAATTCCCAATATAATTGCACTCCAAGCCCCTTTCCCCTCTCCACACTCTCTTTCTTGCTCCCCCTTCTTTCCCTCTCTGTCTTTCACTCCTTTGCCTCCTGCACTTCCAGGCGCACGCACACACGTGCATGTATGCACACACTCCAGTGGTACGTGGTCCGGCACTAATTGTTTGCAGGAGGGAACTGGTTTAACAAGGCACAAAGTTTAAAAAAATTAGGCAGTACAGAGAGCTATCACTTGTTGTTGCAATTTATGTGTCGCAGGTACGTTGAGTAATGCTTCCAATACCCCTCTCCCTCTCACCCCCAGACTGTCATTGGACAATAAGGAACATTTGTAAATAGTCTAAAGATTGATGATATCCTAAATCAGATAACATGTAGTAATTTAATGCAATTTTGCAGAAGACTGCACTATTTTCTCTCCTACATTTAATTGTCAAATATTTTTAATGTGATTTCCTCTGCTACGAAATGCAATCTCCCCTAGGCATCTCTGCGTAGACTCAAGTATATCTTTTGCAGTTAAAAGGTTATAAAATATAAGCCTGTTTATTTGTTGTGCCTTGAGTTAGGACTCCATATGGAGTGAGGCTTGTCAACAAATCTGCCTTTTAATGAGCTTAAGTTCTGCAGTTTAATCTAAATCGGTTGACATGATTTTTTGTATGTGCTCTATTGATGCCAGTTGTTTTTTGTGGGAGGAGCATGTTGGGGAAGGGGTGAAGTTTGAGTTGGTCTGTATGCTGGGGGGGGGGGGTAGTTTACAGAGTGAGCACAATAAGCTCTTTGTCTTCATTATGCACTCAGCATTTGAGAAAAGGAGGTTCAGACTGTTTCTCTATTTATCTTCAACTGTCTTTAATTGGGCCCTCAAATGTTCATTGGAATAAACGTGTTTCCCTTCAGCATTTCATGTGTCATATGGCAAAAATGCAAATCCTTAAACACATTTTATGGTGAAACAGATTATACTATTGCAAAATGCAGTTACTATCAAAAGTTTGATTTGTTTAAAGTTTTCAAATGTATTTCAGATAGAATAGGCCCTTTTTGGGTTAAAGCAAGTCTTTGTTACCCCTCTTGGCTGCTCGTGGGTTAACAAGCCAAGGCTGTGCATCGAAAACCTGGGTATAGTTTAGACTTCAGTGTTCAGTGTAACCAGATACCGAAATACTGGAAACCATATAAATGACTTGTAATTGACTTTAAGGAGGGTAGCTGCATTTCACCTTTGCAGAAAAACAGAACTCCTAACAGACAGCTTATTACTTGCTCGTGGTCGTAATTATGCGTTGGGTTTTATTTTGACCTACTGTTTTGCCTTGCATCACAATAACTCTCTTATTCTTAAGTATATGTGCATTTCTGTTGAAAACATTAATGCAATTATGTATTTTGAAGTATATTTCTAATTTTAGGAAGTCTTTGTACCTTTTATATTTATGCTATACATGCATTCATGATTAGAATCTGAAGGTGCCTCCCAAAGGTAGTTCTTTTTCCTCTGCAACATTTCTCTTTACTGGATGGTTGTTGAATGCAAAACTTTGTCTCTGTTGCTGTCCCTAAATGGGCCACATTGCCATGGAAACCCCTGGTCTCTGGATGGCTGACCTCTGAACCAGTTCTTTAAGTAGGCAGTGAATGGAGGGAGTAGTGTTATCAATGAGGTCACAATAGTATCCATGGGAACTTGGGGAGCAACTGTCAGTCATGAGTGTTTCCTGTTAAAGCTGAAGCCCAATTCTGTGTGGAAGCCACTGGCTTGATGAAAAGAGCCACTTTAAAGACAGCTAATGTAGGCAGGTCAGCCAGTGCCACTGAAATACTGAAACAAACCACAAACAAGTGCTCCATTGCATTTGGATGATTTAGATTAATTAGATTCATAAGATAAAATTGATGCACTGATATTTTGGCCAATACGGATAGTTGATTATTATATTTAATTCAATTAATAATTAATTTTGTGGCAGATAACTGATATGGTCACTAATAATATAAATCTTTACTGATATGTCTGCTTGGAGGGAAACAATTTTTTTGCAAAGAAAGTACACTATTACTTTTATTAAATTAGTATACAGATTTACACTGATACAGATAGCTGGTAATTCTTTTTATTATGACCGAGATAGCCTGAATGTTGACTTATATTATAATTCTATATTCTTATGTTGTTTTGAAAAGACAGTTTTAACAATGAAATGTAAATCTAGAATTTTTATGCTTCATTTTAATGTACAATAGGAAAAAAAACAGTTACATACTTATGTAACCTGGCATAAAAAAAAATAAAAAAAAAAGTGTACTGTTTGAATGGGGAAAATATGCCCTAAAAGTATTTGCTACCAATACCAGCCCAATTAGCCAAATACAAATATATATATAATATATAACTTAAAATAAGTCAATACCAATATCATCATATATGGTCAGAAATATTGTGCACCCCTATGTTATATTTATTTAATGGACATTTTTTGCTATGGCTGTTCATAAGCATGAAAGTTTGGATCCAGTACCAAAAGCAAAGTTAGCATATGCTGACACTTTGGAACTTAAAGTTCTCCGAACTTCTCAGAACATTGCTGAATTACTTCCTAATGGGATTGGTGGATGAATAGGTGATTTGTTGGCTAAATCACTGCTTATTGTTTCTGTAATAAGATAAGCCTCCTTTTAATGAGCTTCACATCCTCATAGTTTAATTTATGAACTCTGACTTTATTTTGACTTAATGTTTTGCTTATTAACATTTTGTTTTTCTTTTCCCAAGTTTTTTTTTGTTTTTTTTTTTCTGACAGCAGGATTTATGCAGTTTGCAGGGAAGGATTCTCATTCATATTTGGAGGCGGTCAAGAATGCCCGCAAATTAATTTCCAATTAGCACAGATAGGTGTATCGTTTGCCTATAAATTGTTTACTTAATTATTGCAAACTCTCGCAGCTCTAAAATAAACAATAGGCCTGAATGCCAGCCTGCGGTGAGGGTGAGCTTGAAACCACCACCTCTTTATATTTCCCTCCAGCGGCAGTGAAAAGACCAGCAAGAGGTGTCGCTCGCATAAATAAATGAGCCAGGTGATGTCAAGCCTCTCTGGCTGCATCAGGGCACTGCCCTATAGGCATACATACATATAATCCACTGCCTTTGTCTGGCTTAACTGTTCCAATGCTTAGATGGTAATAGACTCCTTTGTGCTCCACGAGCGTTCAGTTCCATTCTAGTGGAGGGTGTGTGTGAGAAATGGGAGGAATCATTGGGGAGAAATGTAGCCATGCTTTGAATGATTGACATTACTTACTTGGCTCCACCCCACTCAGGATTAGTTGTTTTCTGCAAACTCTTGTGGTATGCCATTTAAAATCTCTGGTATCCAAACAAAACCTGCGGTTGTGGCAACACATGTTGCAGCTTTCACATATCCCGTTAAAGGGGTGTCGTCTTATGCGTGTTTTGACTAAAGGCTTCATTTCTACCATTTGATTGTCATGATTGAGTATATTTATGAAATTTTACGTTGTCATAATCCTGTTAAAGATACCCATCATCTTTGCTCGGTGGCGTGGAAAGTATTTAAACAGCGCTTCATTCTTTCTATGTGACCTACGAGCAAAGAGCAAATCAACATCTATCCGACAAGATGGCAGCAAACTCTCTCCAGGCATATTTGTGAAATTAAACTGCATGAACCTGATTAAAGTAGTTAAAATATGTCTCCTGTCATAGCCCTGCCTAAGGCAATGAGTAACACTCATTTTATAATTATTGAATATTCAAGCTCTAGATGTGCTTGTTAATTTTTTAATATCTATATAATTGGCTATGAATATCAAGATATTATATATTTTGAAAAGGTACTGAGTGATAAATCAGCCAGGCTGATCAGCTGATATTTGACCATTTTGAGATTGCCTTACTGTACTGTGTTTGCTTGGCCAAATGAAAGCAATGTCTGTAATTATTTTTACATTATGACATTTTTATATCATATTTATATATTACACTCACTGATCACTTTATTAGGAACACCTGTACACCTACTTATTCATGCGATTATCTAATCAGCCAAGTGTGTGGTAGCAGTGCAGTGCATAAAATCATGCAGATTTGGGTCAGAAGCTTCAGTTAATGTTCACATCAACCATCAGAATGGGGAAAAAATGTGATCTCAGTGATTTCAACCTTGTCACGATTGTCGGTGCCAGACGGGCTGGTTTGAGTATTTGTGTAACTGCTCATCTCCTGGGATTTTTACACACAACAGTTTCTAGAGTTTACTAAGAATGGTGCCAAAAAAAACAACAAAAAAAACATCCAGTGAGCAGCAGTTTTGCAGACGGAAACGCCTTGTTGATAAGAGAGGTAAACGAAGAATGGACAGACTGGTTCGAGCTTACAGAAAGGCTACAGTAACTCAGATAAACACTCTGTACAATTGTAGTGAGCAGAATAGCATCTCAAAATGCACAACACGTCGAATCTTGAGGTGGATGGGCTACAACAGCAGAAGACCACGTTGGGGCCACCACAAGTATATAATTGATAAAATATTGTATTATTTATATAGTATTATAATATATAAGATTATAATATAACTGTCGTATAAAAAATACTGTCTACCTGGCCAGATGGAAGCAATGTTTATATATATATATATATATATATAATGCATACATACATACACACACACACACACACACAGCTCTGGAAAAAATTAAGAGACCACTGCAAAATTATCAGTTTCTCTGGATTTTTTTAAAAATTTGTTTTAATTTTATCCCCTTTTTTCCCAATTTGGAATGCACAATTCCCACTACTTAGTAGGTCCTTGTGGTGGTGCGTTTACTCACCTCTATCCGGGTGGCGGAGGACAAATCTCAGTTGCCTCCGCTTCTGAGACATTCAATACATGCATCTTATCACGTGGCTCGCTGTGCATGACACCGCGGAGACTCACAGCATGGGAGGCTCATGCTACTCTCCGTGATCCACGCACAACTTACCATGCGCCCTATTGAGAGCGAGAACCCCTAATCGCGACCACGAGGAGGTTACCCCATGTCAATAGCACACCCTGGATTCAAACTCGTGACTCCATGGGTGGTAGTCAGCATCAATACACACTGAGCTACCCAGGCCCCCCCTAGTATCTCTGGATTTACTATTTATAGGTATGTGTTTGAGTAAAATGAACATTTTTGTTTTATTCTATACAACATGTATTGACAACATTTCTTCCAAATTCCAAATAAAAATATTGTCCTTTAGAGCATTTATTTGCAGAAAATGACAACTGGTCAGAATAACAAAAAGGATGCAGTGTTTTCAGACCTCGAATAATGCAAAGAAAGCAAGTTCATATTCATTTTTAAACCACACAATACTAATGGTTTAGCTTAGGAAGAGTTCAGAAATCAATATTTGGTGGAATATTCACCGATCCTCCACAAAATTCCACAGTGGGTGCGAGACACTGTGGCTCGAAGGCCTCTCCAGGTTTCCGTCTAACCATTAGGTGACCAGGATCGGTGATGCTTCAGCAAGGCTGGAATCGGGCAGAGTCGTCTTTGTGAAGGACACATGAATCAAGCCACATACAAGGTTATCCTGGAAGCAAACTTGCTTCCTTCTGCTCTGACAATGTTCCCCAACTCTGAGGATTGTTTTTTCCAGCAGGACAATGCTCCATGCCACACAGCCAGGTCAATCAAGGTGTGGATGGAGGAGCACTGGATCAAGACCCTGTCGTGGCCAGCCCAATGTCCAGACCTGAACCTCATTGAAAACCTCTGGAATGTGATCAAGAGGAAGATGGATGGCCACAAGCCATCAATCAAAGCCGAGCTGCTTGAATTTTTGCACCAAGAGTGGCATAAAGTCACCCAACAGCATGCCAAGACGCATGAAAGCTATAAATGAAAATCAGGGTTATTCCACCAAATATTGATTTCTGAACTCTTTCTAAGGTAAAACATTAGTATTGCATTTAAAAATTAATATGAACTCGTTTTCTTTATTCGAGGTCTGAAAACACCTGCATCTTTTTTGTTATTTTGACCAGTTGTCATTTTCTGCAAATAAATGCTCTAAATGACAATATTTTTATTTGGAATTTGGGAAATGTTGTCAGTTCTCTATATAAACCAAAAATGTTAATTTTACTCAAACACATACAAATAAATAGTAAATCCAGAGAAACTGATAATTTTGCTGTGGTCTCTTAATTTTTACCAGATCTGTATATATTAGAGGTTAACCGATAGTGGATTTTGCCGATACCGATAACTAAGGTGGTGGGAAAGGCCGATATCCGATTAGTCAGCCGATAGTTTTTGAAATTGATTTGTAAAATGTTAAAAAAAAATATATATATATATATATATATATATATATATTACTTTACAATGGTGGGCAAAGACAAAGAGTCCAAAATGAATAAAATTCCAGATGCAGTTTTTTGTTCAACCAAAATCCCAGTAATAACTAGACAAAATGAAAATTGAGTGCATAACCCTGGATTTTTAAGTATAAATGAGCCCAAAACACACCAGGGACTCTTATTTTGAAATTATGAAAAAAACTATTGACATAGATTTTTGGCGATAACACATTCATCTAAAAATACATTTAAATATATAAATCTGCCAGCCTGATCTTTAAATATCGGTATCTGTATTTAAAACCCTTATCGGTCGATAAGTTTAAAGTAAAAATGTTTTTCCGCAAGGCCCCTAAAATTTGATGTATTTTTTGAAGGGTTTAAGTTTGCACACCATTTATTTTTTCTTCTCAACAAGAAGTTAATGTTGCATATAGTTAGGCATCTGCTCCTGGAATTATGGCTTTCACATACAAATCCCCAGATCCCAGGGCTGTTTATTTTGGCCAGTCTCTCTTTTGTGTCTCCAAAAAAGCAGGGCACATGTCCCTGCAGCCCGTTAGTGTGTGTATTTTGTGTGGGAAGGCAAAACCGAGATTGTAATTCAAGATAGTATGTGAAGTTTTCAGTCAGGTGGCATGATGGTGGTTATGATGAGGAAAGTAGATTGTATTTTGTCAGTCACCCATTCCCTTTAACTGCAGCTGCAAATACCAGAAACACTTCAAGGCCTCCCCAGAAAAATGAGATGTTCCTCAGAGCGGTTCCTCTCAAGAACCAGTCACAGAGGCCTTCCTGAAAGCTGACCACAGATGTAAAGATGTTCTCTTTGACTGCCTGGCCAAAATGAATGTTGCTCTTAGTTACTCTTAGGGATAGTTCAGCCAAAAATGAAAATTGTCATCACTTACTCACTTTCATGTCATTGCTAGGCTGAACGTTAGCCTCAGTCACCATTCACTTTTGTTGTATGGAAAAACAAATATGAACTAAGTAGTGCATGTGAATGGTCACTGTGACTGACAGTACCTAACATTCTGCGTAACATTTTCATTTTTGGGTGAACTATCCCTTTTATGAACTGTAGTTTGGACAATGGAGTCAGCTTTTGAATGGAAGTGAAAGTGAACTCTACATGCAGATCTTTAATAAATAGTGCAAAGGGTGCAAGGTCTTGGTTCATCCTGCCAGCTGTAAGGAAACTGTACCAGTCACCGCTCATAAACTGCTTTTGTTTTCAACAAATCTGTATTGTAACTTTGGACTTGCGAAATCATACATGTTTCAACTGGTAGAGATTTTAATATAATAGTTTATACCGTGATTTTTTATATATATATATATATATATATCTACAGTTGAAGTCAGAAGTTTACATACACTTAGGTTGAAGTCATTAAATCTAATTTTTTAACCACTCCATCTATTTCATATTAGCAAACTATAGTTTTGGCAAGATGTTTAGGACATTTACTTTGTTCATGACACGAGAAATTGTTCCAACAATTGTTTACAGACAGATTGTTTCACTTTTAATTGACTATATCACAATTCTAGTTGGTCAGAAGCTACTTTGGCCCGCCCTCAAACAAACGTACTTATTGTCGAGGCCAGGATGAGTTGGGCTAGTGTTGTCACCATGTCGAGAAGACACTGTTTTCTTCATTGCAAAATCAAAACCTCTTTTTGTTTGGACTTCCAAAGGCAGACGAATTGAAGAATCAGTGGTTACATTTTATTTTAATTATTTAGCAGTACAACCAATGCCAGATTTTCAAGACGGTTACTCCTGAAAGATGGTGCAGTTCACACTTTGTTGGGACAATCTGGCACTTCAGGATCTCAACCTGTATGTATGTTTGATTATTTGTGGATTTATCTGCTACCGAGAGTTCAAAAACGGAGTTTTGTGTTGTAGCTATGGTGCATAGTGCACCATAGTGCAACCCAGTGCACAGCTGTAGGCCTCTGCTAACCTGCTAGCTAATGTTATTGTGTTGAAATAGTTTTGCTAATCAGCTGTGGGCCCACTTTTACCTACAATTGTGTAAAATTATGCAGATTGTTTGTTATTCTTACTATCATGAATAGTGATCAAGTGTGGAGATGGATTTATTTTTATAAATGGTCATTTTACATCTGCAATCCATGGTAGTGCTCGGCTAACTTGCTATGTAATGTTATTGTTTTGGTAAGTTTTACTATTCAGCTGTGGGCAGCTTTTACTTAAAACTGTGTAACAAAACGGTCAATCTCAAGAGTCTTAAATAATTACAAGCTGTTACTTCTGCTATCCACAGTAGTCCATGGCTAACTTGCTCACTAACTCTCTAGTACACCCAGTAATGTCCAACCAGGAGTAAGCCTCTGTTCTCCATTCATAGCTCGGGCGAAAAAAGTTCAGCTACACCCATTCCAGCAAAAGATGACTAATTTAGATGCACTTTTGCTTTAAGCTTTGTTAGGTTCACAATAATCAACAGTGTACTGGTAAGAAAACTACACAATTAAAACAAGCCACGTGATAAGATGCACGGATTGACTGTCTCACACGCGGAGGCAACTTTTCGTCCTCCGCCACACGGATTGAGGCGAGTCACTACGCCACCACGAGGACCTAGAGTGCATTGGGAATTCCAAATTGGGTAGAAAAGGGGAGAAAAAAAAACTTACCACTGTGAAACGTCCTGCTCAAGTCATGCTAGCGAAGGTGGTTTGGGTCGATCACTTTGTTCTTCCAAACTTTCAATATCGGACTCAAACTGCTACGGCAAAAACAGACGCCACTGTTACCATAGTTACAATAGTGTTTACAGCTGCTCAGGAAGCCTGAAACTCGGTTATGGTAAAGGCCATTACATTTCCGACACACGCTCTACGCGGTTAACCAATCAGAGCAGACTGGGCTTTTCGGAAAGGGGGGCTTTAAAGAGACAGGACCTAAATCAGAGCGTTTGAGCCAGAGGATGAAAATAGGTTTAGCAGAAATGTACAGTATGAGAAATATTGTGTGTTTTTTGAACATCAAAGCATGCAAATGTATTCTTGTAGTTATACATCATTTGTATGATTTACAAGTATTAACATTGAGTTTATATTTGATATGTATAACAAGCGCTAAAATGCTCTCTTTAAAAGAACAGACAGTTCCGCAAGTGTTTACGGTTTGGCGAACATTAACGAGAGAGACGTTTCACGGTTTTTACCTCACCAGTGCAATGTGTGATTAGAATTAGGCTAACGCTTCTTTTTTCTTTTTGATCAACAACTGACTGTAAACAAATCAGACATTATTAAATGAAAATGGAGTGCGTGAATCTCATCTTTGGACACACATTACATGGAACAAAGTCAAAGCAAACTTTACTCGCATAACGTGTATTGACTTGCACAAATATTTATTGTACAAGTTCTCAAATTCAAATCTACAAGCTCTCGAATTTTGCAAAACATTTTACCTTCCAACAGACGCATTATACTGGTCTGTAGCCATGCTGTAAAACCAAGAATGTTGTGAAAACAGTCAGTGGAAAAGTTTATGCAAAATCTGAGTTGACGTGGTTAAATGCAATGTAAATGTAATTATGGCATATCACAACTCAACTAAAGCGATGGTGACATTGCAGTCCACGGCAACTCAGGACCCACTGGAGTCAAATAAGGTAAATTTCCTTTGCGTGCGCGCTCATGAGACAACATACAGTGAAAGGATATCGGTGCTAAAGTTGTTTTTCGCCACTGCACAACTCAATCACTGGCGAGTAAAATCTGAATATTTACTAGCCAGTGGCTAGTAACAGCCATTTTTTAGTTGCATAGCGCAACATTTGGTCACATATGTGAGTGATTTACTCGCAACATAGAGGGCTGTACCATAAAATAAGATTGTGGTCATACCGCCCACCTCTGTGACATATGTTTGGATATCGGTAATATGAAGATTTGTCAGATAAGTCATCTATATTTGTGGTGTCCCTCAAGAAGCATGATAAATTTTGTTTGTGAAAAGAGCTACCGAGGTATATACATCCTCTAAAAGCATATGTCTTCAGCCCCTAAACTCAAGAGCTCAAATACAGCAGGGACAACTCCACAGAAACATCTGATATGGTCTGACTTCTACACAAACCAGATGACTGAACCAGGCAGGGAAGCTCCAACTCCGTGAAAGGGATGAAAAACTCAATTTTATACATTGCTGCTGAAAATCGAATGTGCTAGACATGGGGGCCCAAAGAAGCTGAGAGGCATCAAATTTTGACACGCGCACACAGAGCTATGTGGGTTTTCACAATAAACAGCTCCCTCCGTATAGGAAGTCTATTCATTCATCACTCTGTGACTCCTCCAAACCATTCTTACTCTTAACAGCTTCGCTCTGTGCTCTCCATTCTCTCTCACTGATTTATAGAGGGTAAAATTTGAGACGGAACACTCCATGTCAGGGTTATAGTTTTGTATTTTGTATTAAGTCCTTATTTCTATTTTATTTTCAATTTGACTTTTCAAATAAGTTTCTTTCATTAGTTTTCACTCTTCAACTTTTAAGTTTAGCTTTTAGTTTACTAGTTTCATTTTAGTTTTAGTTTTTTAGTATATTTAGCTTTTTTAGTATTTAGTATTGTAATATATTTTTTGTATTTTACGACTGCTCAAGTTAATGCATTAATGAAACATATTTAACATGTTTTACATTTTTATTTTGTTGTAAAGTCACAAAAATGTATTTTAGTTTAGTTTCTTATGTTTTCATTTAGTTTTTAAGTTTTTGTTAACGATAATAACCTTGCTCCATGAATTCTGCATGACCCCTCTCCCCTCCTGTCTAATGGGACTTCCTCCCAGCTGTTCTTCATACTAACATGCATACATACTGTCCATCCAGCTGGACTTTTACTGTGCTGGGACCTGCAGTCCAAATCATATTTAACTTTCACATCTCACCTCCTCCCCTGGGCCCTGCTGCTTCTGTCTCAGACTCCAAAACTGCCCCAGCTAATTCTCCCAGGTGCTAAACAGTGCTAAGAGTGCATCTCGCAGCTTTCAAATGAATTAAGACAAAGAACAGCTGGACTGGTGGAATCTGTGTCGAGGAAATGGATGATGCATAGGTCAATTTAATCGATTTGTAGTTTAAAACATGAAATATCTTCCATTGACCAGGCAAATTCCATTTTTAATACAGTGCAAACTAAGTCTGGACTGGAGGAAGAAAATCTCCACAAAAGTGGTTTTGTTTTTTGTTTTGTTTCATTTTTGTTTTGTCTGATTGAGAGATACTTTTACTACAGATAGCATCACTATATCCAAATAGAGCTCTTAAAAGAAAAATGGAGTGTGTTTTTGTTTATACAAAGGCATGTAGACCACATATTGAATGTGTTGGGTTGTTTTTGACTTTCCTTTCTGTGTTCTTTGCAGTATCTACAGATGAAATGGCCCCTTCTTGACGTTCCTGGAACAGCGGCCCTCAAAGACCCCAGATCACCCACACCAGGGCACTTAGTAAGTTCGCCGGCAAAAATTACATCATTTTGTAATCAAAAAGGTGTTTCAGCTGTGAACTTGCTTTTTTGTCTACCCGTTGGTGTAACAAATGTTTTGAAGGCAAAGATTTTAGGATTAACTTTAAAATATAAAACAGCTTGCAACTTCTTTTGACCAACAGGAAGCAAAACTCACCCCTGTGCCCACACAAGCATGACTAGCTTTTAGCTGAAGCCCGGCTTAGAATTAGGGCTTAAGCTTGTCGTTGTAAGTATCAACAAGCAACAGACTTATTTGCACACCCCTCCACCCCCTCGGGCCACTCATGCGACCCAACTTTTGACATGCTTCACCCTAAACAGACACCATGGCGGAGAACTTCAGGAATGCTCGCTCCAAATGGCAGCTAATCCATTCCGGAGACACGTTTTTTTCCCCCTCCAAACATGGAGGTTGTCCGCTCAAAACGATTTAGCCTATGCCACAGCGACAAAGTGATCACTGACTGTGGTCTGGGCTGGAAGATTAGAGCGTTTGCTCAAGAGATTCCCAAACAGACATTTGGGTCTGTTTATTCTAAACGAGAATACAATTTAAAGTTCTCAGGCCAAGATTACGATGACCTGACAATGCGACTCTGTACACAGTGGACCACAAACCAGTATACTGGACCCTCTGAGAGTTGGAATTAAGCAGGGCCTTTGTGATATGATATTGATTGTGAGGTAAAATATTGCAATACTTTGAAATATAGTTTTTTTCCCACCCCAATCTCTACCAAGCACTGGCATTTTGTCTTATTTACTTGACATGTGTTTCATAAAGAACCTGTTATCATGGTGTGGGACTCCAGACAGACTGAAAATGTGCAACGGGGGAATTTCAATCCAATTGTACAGAGATGAGTTGACAATTGAAGCCTGTTGATGCTGACTTTGCGTTAACACTCAGCGTTGTGTTGTCCGCACAGAAAGCCAAAACACTGAATTGTACTGTTTAGGAAAACAGACTTTGCCTCCTCATTAGATGTTGGCATCGGGGATGCATTTCTGGTATGCAGATTCGACAAATCTCTTGTGATTGAAGGATTAGTTAGAGTTGGTAAATAATTTAGTTGACATGCTCAAGGGTTTATTGTGTTCTTAATGAATAGCTGGGGCTGCTAAGATAACACAAGACTGCCGGGAGGGTGTGAGTGACCTGTGGACACCATTTTTGTGGCTGCACAGATTGGGTCCAGAAGGCACACATGCTAATAAGGGAAGCCAGCATGGTCAAAAAGACTCAATTATTCAGGAACCAGATTTGTTTAGCATTCCGTTGGCATTCCTCTGAGTGCATGTGTGTGTGATATGGCAGAACTGGGCCCACCTATTCACACTGCCTTCTATACAATGCATTCGGACCCAGGCCGCATGAATAATGCATCAAACCAGAACAGAGGGGCAGGTGATGAGTGAGGCATTGTGGGAACTTCAGCCTTGTCAACTCCACTGTGAGCTCTGTGTGTGTGTCTTGGTCAAAATCTGTGCAGTCGGGGGCCTGGGTAGCTCAGTGGTAAAAGACGCTGGCTACCACCCCTGGAGTTCGCTCGTTCGTATCCCAGGGCGTGCTGAGTGACTCCAGCCAGGTCTCCTAAGCAACCAAATCGGCCCAGTTGCTAGGGAGTGTAGAGTCACATGGGGTAACCTCCTCGTGGTCGCTATAATGTGGTTCGTTCTCGGTGGGGCGCATGGTGAGTTGAGTGCGGATGCCGCGGTGGATGGCGTGAAGCCTCCACACATGCTATGTCTCCGTGGCGACACGCTCAACAAGCCACGTGATAAGATGCATGGGTTGATGGTCTCAGACGCGGAGGCAACTGGGATTCATCCTCCGCCACCCGGATTGAGGCGAATCACTACACGACCACAAGGACTTAAAAGCGCACTGGAATTGGGCATTCCAAATTGGGTGAAAGGGGGGGCGGGAAATCCACAAAAATAAAATCTGTGCAATCTGTCCCTTTCCTGTGGCAATACATGGTTCATGTATCAAATTTAAATACCATGGTACTTCACTATATACCATGGTACAGTATACTCACCACATTCATACAGTATACACCACCACATGTTGTAAGGAGAAGAACACCATGGTGGTGTTCAAAAACCATGGGAATGGATTAGGCTTTCTGTATTTTTATGGTAAAATCATGGTACTTCTATATACAGTATACTATGGTAAAGTCTGAATAAGTCTAAATAACCACATTTAGATATACCATGGTACTGTAAAGAGAATTTAGTCCCCTAGACTCCTAAAATAATTTTTCCTAAACTTCTTCCAGAAGTAGATTAGCAATGTCTTGTTGCCACTCAAATTGGCAACAAAAAAGCATTAGTTGGAGTTTTTAAGTGCACGCTTAGTCTTTTATCTTATCCGAAGTCAACATTAGAGGCAGCAATGCTAGCCACCACCTTAGCTGTAGTCATATCTCAATGGCATGCTTACAAGTAGTCAGAGGACTGATTGTTTTAAATAATTATTATAAATTGATTACAGCATTCCGAGCATCTTTATCCACTTACATTGTTCTTCTGAGGAATGCAGTTATAAATGGTCACCCAATGATTCTGCCATGAATTTTAGGATTTGAAACCGTATTGTCTTTAACAGACATTAATGAGTCTACCAGCCATTTTAAAATTTTCAAAAATCTGATTACAAATGGCAATTTTGTTTAAATTGCCCACTAATGACATTAACAATTGATGGTTCTTAGTGAAAGGCATTATGTTTCTGCTGATGTGGAAAAATGGACGTCATGTGATTTGTAACCGTTATGGCCTCTATTTACCATATCTGGTAAATTACAAAACTTTTGCATAAAATGACAACAGAGCACTTGAATAATTAATTGTAATAATAATATTCCCAATATGTTAAGCTACAAGAATTTGTGGTTCTAATGGAGATGCTTAAATCAAATTTAAAGCCATGTGCTTTCCTGGAGATTAGCGTACCCCTGTAGATGTTGATTGTGCCCATTGTAAGTGACGCATGAATCTCTCTGCTTGTTTTGGCTTGTCCTCTCCACTGAACTATTTTATTATCCTGCATTTGAATCTGTTTTTAGCCTCTCATTCTTCCGGTGCTAAGGCGATTCATTGTGTCTTGATCCCCGCTTGCTCAAACGCCTGTTTGCTCAGTAACTCAAGTTAGAGATGTAGGAGGTGAAGCCAAAAGAAAAAAAAAACAGCAGGCCACATTTGGTTCTTGCTCCACAATGTGCTTGTTTTAGCAGAGCTCCAGTTTTAACAGCTCTATGTGGTGGCACTAGAAGTCCTCTTTTGTGAGTGGAGTGCACCTCGGCCGTGCAGGCGGAGCAGAGCAAAAGATTTATCAACAGGTGTAGAGCGTTTACTGTGCACTTTTTTTTTTTTATCAGCATACATACAATTTCGTCTTTTGTCATTTTCAAATGTCTGGGACCAAGGATCGTCACGCCAAAGAACTCTTAGAAATCTTACGTTACAACCTTTGACTGACTTTGTTTCAACTTTAGTTTAATGTCTTGAGCGTCTTTATTAAGGTCGCCATTGAATGAAGTGCTGTACTAGCTCCATTGGTAAATATGTACTTGAGAACTCTTGAGTCAATGTAGTTTAAGCGTGATACAAAAGGTGAAACATTGTTTACACAGTGACTCACTTTTTCTGTTTGGAGAGCTGTTTTTTGACTGTCATGCTGGTCAGGTGTCTTCTCCTCCTACGAGCCAATTTACAAAAGTGGATTTAAGAGATTTAAACTTCGCCCTTGACGAACTGCAGGACTTGTTTGAACAAAAGAATGACCTGTCTTAAAATGGTGCATAATGACAGACAAACAACATGAAGAAGAGCCTAGCTCTGCCATCTAAAGGTGGACTCTTTAGTTTTTCAACCAGAACAGTTTTCTGAGAGAGTGCCATTGTTGCCATGTCATTGTTGTTTTTCTTCCATGCTAATGCTACCGAACCCAGTGACTCAGCTGAGCCTGCATATTTTGCCAACACTCACCATGCTGTGGCCTTACTGTTTTTTTCCCACGCAGTCCTTGATGTAAGCTTTTATTTATGGAATTGAGCCCCCTAGACACCATTTCTTAAATGTTAATCTGGTGGACACTTCCAATGCTCTGGCTGTAAAGAGCCCACTCATTCTGAGAGATAATGCAAAAAACTGGAGGACTCGTCCCAAGTGTTGATCTGAATTATTGAGATGCTTGGAGTCAGCAGGCCCCATTGGGGGCAGAGGGGGGTGGGGTACCCAGTCTGGCGGCAGTCTGCGCTTGGGTTGTTGGTGTCAGAGGTGAAACGGCCGGCGTGTTGACACAGCAGGGATTCTTGGCAATAGGAGAGCAAGCGAGACAGGGGGAAGTCCAAGCACTCTTTGCACAGAGATTCAGAAGTCCTTAGTATCATGGTGGACAAGGAACATTGTATAGTAGCTGTGAAAGTTATTATCTGCCTTTCTTTCACAATCTTCCCAAGAACAATCCCTTGATACACCTTTGATACATCTCTGAAAGTCTCGCTGGGTTTACATTAGTCAATGGCTCACTTTGCTTTGGCAAATAGAATGCAAAATTATGTACAAATAAACACAGCCAGCCAGACAGATAGAGGAAAAGAGAGCACAGTAAGAGGCAAAGGATAGCGAGGCAACCCAGAGATCTGCTTATGTTTGGACTGTGGGAAACGAGAGCCAGCCGTGTCTCAATGCAGGCCTTGTTCGTATTCATGGAGCGCTGGTTGGAGCAGAGGTCAAACCCACTGCCTACGTAGAGGTGGGGGGAAGGTTAGCATGGAGAAAACAAGACTGCATTCTCCACTTTCGCTCCCTTGTGACGTGCTGAGCCAACAAGTAGCCCATTCAATCCACGGCTCACCACCTTACATTGGCTTATGTACACATCACAGCAGTGCTGCTTCTAGTATTATTATAGTGCTGCTGCTGTATTTATGTAGCTAGTTCTGGATGTATGCAAGTAAATTATATGCTAATATTAGTTGGTCATTTTTTGCCAGAAACATTACACAAGAGCCCAAACTCAGACACAAATGCTTTGCCAACCTGTTCCAAGTGCCCAATCCCTTTGCACATACTTGATGTGCGTTATTTTGTTAATGAGGCGGTAATGTCCCTCAGTACTCAAAGGGGCAATAGAGTTACCTTTAAATGTCTGTGATGTTAAACCTGATGTGACATTATTTGGGTAGCTAGCTGACTGTAAAAGACGTCAGCTATTTGTGTCTAGAAGGTAACCCCGTCTGGCTGGGGAAAGTCTTGCGAAAGTCGCATGCAACATTCATACTCTGTGTTTATTTGGAGTCCCACAGAAACCCTACACCTACCCTTAAACCTAACCCTTAACTTAACCCTATCCCTAAATTAACCCCAACAGCAATGAGACTCAGAACACTTTCCCAGCCGGATGGTTACCTTCTAGACACAGCCACAGTTTACGGTAATGTCCGCCATATCAACCTTTGTGGTGACGATGAGAATACAACAAATACTTGTGTTGCATTATGGATTGCATTCTCAGATATTTGTTTGCGGTTGGTATTGCCCACAATAGAGGAGACTTTTCTAACAACACTCCTTACAAGGTCATCCGGTTTTGACTCAAAAGCAGTGTCTCCCTGTAAAAAACCAAAGGTAGCACTGAGATTTCCAAATTTGTGCTTTTGTAACACTCTAAATACATATTCCTAATCTGTTGAGCATTGAAGGGATTGCTACAACAGGTGCTGCATTTGGCCGCCTGCTTAACCCTGGAGGTGTTGCACCTGCGTCACTGGCACTTCCCTTCTGCCCACCCTAGCAACATTTATGGCAAGTGGCAGCAAGTAACAATGTAACAAGGCAGAAGAACGTTTCCCTAATTCATGCAGAGTGGTTGCTGGTGTGCTAAATGAGAGGAACGCTGCTTGCTAGGGGCGTTAGGTGTGATTTCTCCCACCCACCATACAGCCGGTCAAATGCCCAACTGGTGTTTATTTTCCTTTAGGAGAAGTAGGGGAAAGTAAACACTGCAGCCGAGACCTTTTGTTCTTTAAAACACTCTGGCGCCGCTCTTAAATAATGAGGTTTAATGGCTAGTTCTTTTCTTTTTGGTTGTGTTTTTGGTTGTTTAAACATGCATATTTATCTTTTTTTTTTTCTTCCTCCCCACCTCTTTCTTTCTCTTGTTCTGATTCTCAGTCCAACAAGGTGCCTGTGGTACAACACCCCCATCACGTTCACCCCCTCACACCCTTGATCACATACAGCAATGAACACTTCTCCCCCGGGACGCCCCCTTCTCACCTTTCGCCAGAGATTCTCGACCCAAAGACAGGTAAGCTCCACTGCCTGGGTTTAGCTATCTGAGACACCATAACTCTTCTGTTATCAGTTTAAAGGAAAAATAATTGGAATCCAAAAAAGCTGAGTCACTACTTGTTAAGATAGGGTTCACTGCAATAATGTGTGCATGCAAGTAGGTGGTGTGGAATTTCTGCACCACTAGTGGCAGCAAATGGAATTGCAATCTGTTTGAGCAGCTCGACTAGGCTTGACATAACAACATTGGCTTAACCAACGGCACGAGTTTGGGGCGGGACTACCTGTTTGTCCATGCAATGAAAGATGGGACAAGTGTGTTAAACTTCGTAATTCTTTTTTTCAACTCTGTTTGATGCCACATGTGGTGCCAGAATTTCGCAATTCACCTTTGACTTTCTTGTTACTGAGGAGGCTTTGGTTTACCTTATCGGTACTTATTTCATCAGGCATACCAAGGACCCCCCACCCATCAGAGCTGTCCCCATATTACCCTCTTTCTCCTGGGGCAGTTGGACAGATTCCTCACCCTCTAGGATGGCTTGTTCCTCAGTAAGTCTGCCTCTAGTCTGAACCCTGTGCTCTTGAAATACATAATTACAACCTTTTATTTTTTACAGTGCAAATGATGTAATCAAGTTGTAGCTATTTTTAGAACTTCTTCACACCCTAGCAAAAATAGCATCTGTTTGTCCAGTGCAGTTCTTTGATTTTGCTGTAGCAAGTTGTTTGAGTATTCTGTTGCTAATGGAATATATTTTTATCTTCAGGCAAGGACAACATATGTACTCCATCCCTCCCGGAGGCTTCAGACACCCCTACCCTGCACTCGCCATGAATGCCTCCATGTCTAGGTATGTAACAGCAAACAGGACCTTGTTTTCTGCTTGAATATGGTTATTTAAAGTTAAACCTGCATTTATTATTACACATGCTATGCAGACAGCATGATCTCATAATCTCCCCCTAGAACAAGAAGCTACTAATATATTTTTGCTCAATAATTAGGCATCAGCATTTTTCTCATTCTTAACCCTATTGGATGTTTCTAAAAGGATATCTTTTTGAAGTGGTTTATCTCATTCAGATCGGTAATGCTTTCTCTCGCTTTAGAAAAAAACAAAGCAAACAAAAACAAAGATGTTGTGTATGACTTGCGAAGTAATTTACAGAAAACAAGAAAAAAAAAACGAGTTACCAAATTAAACCAAAGTTGAGGATGATAACTTCTAAACTTCAAATTTAACAATTGTTTCAGTAGTTCAGCTTGAATGTGATGGGGAAATAATCGTGATATGCAAAAGTCACATGGTTAAATACATGGAGTTTTATTTATGCCACTAGTGCTTTCACAGTTGGTTTATGACTGAGCTCCTTTTGTTTCTGTAACAGGAGAAAGAACAGTTTCTGCTTGCGTTTATTTTGTGGCACAGTGAAATTCTGAAGTCTAGTGGAAATATGCGTTTAACTAGAGTGTGCAAATCACAGATTGGAATGCAGTGTTTTTTTCTCATCTCAACAATGCTGCTATTGTATAAGCTGTTATAATTTTTTGCAAGCCCTGACTGCAGAATTTTCCAGATTCGGCTGCTAGGTTGAACAGAGACCAATTAACAGCTTCATATATTTAGAGATTGTCAACGGTTACTTTGCCTGTCTGTCTGTCTTTTGCAAAAGAAGTACCATGGTAGTACATGTTCTTATGGAATTAATTGAAGTAACTTGGAGTGCCACATAAATACAGTGTTATATAAATATGGTACCATAGTTCCATATATCAAAGTGCCATGGTATTACCATATTTTACCACTGTACAGTGGTACAAAAAACATTTTGTAAGGGATCTGTCCTGTCTGTGTAAAGTACCATGGCATTATAATTGTTTTGTTTTTGGCATGTATCGTGATAATGCAATGATATTCTTAGAATTACCTTGGTGTACCATAAATAACATGTTGTACGTATATGATTTGTTCTGTACCATGGTATCGATTTGTCTGTGTATCGGTCTGCCTTAATTTTGGGTATTTGAGTATCACTGACTATAAATCTCTCTCTTTCTCTCTCTAGTCTGGTATCCAGTCGTTTTTCTCCTCACATGGTGCCTCATCCTCCTCACGGCCTGCACCACACGGGCATCCCTCACCCCGCCATTGTGTCTCCTGCCATCAAACAGGAGCCCAGCGGTGACAACAGCAGCAATTCAGCACATGGGTCAGTCTCTCGTCTCCTTTACTATTTACACAGTACTGTTTACACCTCCATTACTCTCTGTCAGTCATTTCTCTGTTGTTCTCTTACTCACGCTGTCTTTGAATCCATTTGTTACCCCATACAGAAAGCCCTCAGTGCCTATGAAGAAAGAGGAAGAGAGGAAACCTCACATCAAGAAGCCCCTAAATGCCTTCATGCTCTACATGAAAGAAATGAGGGCCAAAGTTGTTGCCGAATGCACGCTGAAAGAGAGCGCAGCCATTAACCAGATCCTGGGCAGGAGGGTGAGAGCTTGCGACTCCATTATGCCAAGATGCATTAGTGTGTTTCTATTCATCTCGTCTTAAAGGGATAGTTCACCCAAAAATGAAAGTTCTGACATTATTTACTCACCCTCATGTTGTTTCAAACCCATATGCTGTTGTTGTTGTTTTTTCTGAGAAACACAAAAGAGAAACATTTTAAGAATGTACTGGTCCTTTTTACTCTGTGCAGTTACAATAAATGAACACTGAAGATTTCAAGCTTCAAAAAGAATGCCAAGGCACCATCCTTGGGCACTATATTCCAAGTCCTCTAATGCCACACGATTTGTTTGTGTAAGGAAAAGACCAAAATGCAAGTAATTTAATCTTGGCCTGAAAGTCTAGCCCACGTTTGCATTCAGAATTTAAAAAAGGTGAACTGCATTCAGATACTGCTCGTATGAGGAGTTGGCATGCCATTTTTAACTAAGATGCAGACACTAATCACATGCTTTGGTGGAGGAATATCGCGACTAACGAATTTCGGTCTATTCCTAGCACAAAACTATGAAGACTTGGAATATAGCGTACAAGTCATTCAGGCTACTTTTATGGAACTTTCAGGGGCCTTTTTACAGCATGACAGCCCTGGTCGCTATGAACTATGATTGTATGGCAAGAGTTTATGGGTTTAAAACAACATGAAGGTGAGTAAATAATTGCAATTTTCATTTTGGATTAACTATTAACGGATGATTCAAATGAGTGAAATTTGATATACTTCTGTTCCGCAGTGGCACTCTCTTTCACGTGAGGAACAGGCCAAATATTACGAACTTGCCAGGAAAGAACGACAGCTGCATTCTCAGCTTTATCCAGGCTGGTCCGCGCGAGATAACTACGTATGTTGACTGCAGAGTTGCACTTAAAATCATGATGTGTTCAGCTTTATTGTTTTTGGCTGTGTGAGGAGTTTGCTTAATCAAACTTCTAATTTTGTCCAAATCATGTCTCTCCACAGGGAAAGAGGAAGAAACGGAAGAGAGACATTAAACCTGACTCCCCACCAGAGAGTAGGTGTCACTGACCATCTGTATTTCTCTCTCTCTCTCTCTCTCTCTCTCTCTGTATGCGTCATCTTTCGCTGGAGTTTTATGCTGTGGTCTGATCACTCAACTCACAGATCATGTTCGTTTGTTTTATTTTGTCAGTAGGAGTTAGATGATGAAAGTTTTGGCTCTTGTCTTTATAACCTGAATTTTCTTAAAGGAATAATTCACCCAGAAATGTAAATGAATATTCTGTAATCATTTACTCATTATTTTCTTGCGTGGAACTCAAAAGGGGACGTTTTGATGAAAGTTAATGCTGCTCTTTTCCTTACAACAAATGTACACCAAAAAAAAGACAAATTGTTTTTTTATTTTGTATTATTTAAATCATTATTCACAGAAAATCTTGCTCTCCCTGTAGCACTCAAATCTTTTTTGCGCTTCGCACATGAAGACGTGTTGCACCAGGTTTGACATCAGTGATGCCAAATGGCATTGATTTTCACATGTCACCTATATACGCAAGCACTAGTGAGATTTACATTTTGGTTTGTTATTGAACAAAGCTAACATATGGCTTTAGAAGACTTCAGTAAGAATATAGCTCACAAGTTTAATGGACTACTTTTATGGAGCTCGAAACATGTAGAACAGAGATTTTATCACACTAATATCATGTTAACATGTATAATGTTTTCGTCTTGTGGCTTTACTTCCATTGTGAGTACCTTATTGTAATTTTACTGCACTGCGACTGGTTTTTGCTTCTTTTTTTTTATGAAACAACGGATGAGTCTAAATTATTTTCTGTGGTAATGCTGTCTAATGAGCTTAATTTGTATTGAACATGGAGTATACCTTTTAAGTTTATTTTTACTTTTCCATCCTGTTCCGCATGCAGCATTTTAAAAGTTTCTTAAAAAAAATTCTATTTGCAGGTCATTTCTCACCCCAACCCAAGAAGCAGTGCATCCAGTACCTGCCATCTGAGAAAATGTGTGACAGCCCTACCTCCTCTCACGGCAGCATGCTGGATTCGCCTGCGACACCCTCCGCTGCCCTGGCATCTCCGGCGGCCCCTGCGGCCACTCACTCTGAGCAGGCACAGCCGCTGTCCCTCACGACCAAACCAGAGGGGCGAGCACACTATCCCCACTTCCCCCTGCCAGGGAAACCCTCGGGTTCAAGCTCCACTTCCAATTTCTCTTCCTCGCCCACTTCAACCACCTCGGTTTCCGCCCATCCAAGCATGTCTCTCCACAGCCAGTCGGCAGCCCTCCTCTCCCGCCCCATCCCCTTCACCTCTCTGCCCCCGTCTCTGCTGTCCCCATCTTCGCCTTTCCACCAGGCAGCCCTACATTCCCGTCATGCCTTGCTTCAGACACAACCACTCTCCCTGGTCACCAAATCAGTGGAGTGAATGGAATAAAACGACAAAATAAACTTTTTACAGCTGTATATTGCTTTTTTTTTTTTTTTTTTTTTTTTTTTTTAACCTTTTTATAGATGCTAGTCCACGTTTTTAAGATATAATGAAAAGGAAAAATTATTGGTCAATATTTGACCACCCCTCTATTTTGCTTTTCTCTTTAAAACAAGTGTATTTTTTTTGTAAATTACCTTACGGTTACCTTTTCCAACGTGATTCTCCAATGTTGCTACTTGTATAAAAAACAAATGTATAAAAGTTTCATTTTTTTAAGACAAACTTGACAAAATACAATTTGTAGTTTTAGTTCAATTCAGTCTAATGGTAGTTAGGAGTTTACTCTTCATTACTGGTTTGTTTCTTTCTTTTGTTTTTTTATTCCTTCTTGCTTTTGGTACCATCTCACCCTTTTCCTAACCCTGTGTGTGTGACTCTCCTAAGACTCCATAGCTAATAAACATCAAGTTATTTCTAAAGGCTGCATTGTCTTTTTGGTGGACACTAAATAATGCAACATAGATCCTCTGAATAGAAGCAGTATCAGACATGCTGACAACGTTCATTTATCTAATTGGGAGTCACGATGTGGTATCTGTAAAATGCAAGAACTCATGATTTGCAGGAACTAAATTATATAATCCATTGTTGCATGAAAGTCGGAAACTCTTATTTATGATGTTAATCTGTCATTAATCATGTTGCAAAAATACTCTTGGAGAGCAGCCTAAAGTAATAGTTCACCCAAAAATGAAAATTCTCTCAAGATTTACTCACACTCATGCCATCCCAGATGTGTATGACTTTTTTTTTCTTCTGTAGAACACAAGCAAAGATTTGGAACATAGGAAGTGTAATCGAGCTTGAAGATTTTCAGTGAAAAAGGACGTATGTTTTTACTTTTAAGCTGCCTTTATGTGCTTTTTTGCGTTTCAAACTTTTGGTCACCATTCACTTGCATTGTATGTACCTACAGGTCTGAAATATTCTCATAAAATTTTCATTTGGGTTCGGCAAAAGAAAGTAAGTTTCCTAACATCATAGTATTCCAATCTGTGCGGTTTTCAAAACGCTCAGTTTTTGGTGGAGGAAAACAGCATTCTAGTGTGCATAACAGGCGTAAATGTAACTAAAACAATGTGTTATCAAATTGAAACATATTTGTGTGGACGTAGCCTAAGAAAATTATAAAACAGATAGTTCCAGTCCTGGATGCTGATTGATCGATGCAGCGTTCCAGACTTGCTATTATATGCGACACACTAAAATCCAATTTTGTGTGGAAATGTATTAACTCTTGGTGGCTCGATACGATAATGAGTCAAAGAGACGTAAAAAAAAAAAAAAAAGAAGAAAAAAAGGCTGATTATAATTTGGGTTCATTTGTCACACTGGAATCTGAAGGTTAAGTGCACTGATTTGTGGAATACGTTTACTTTATTCTGTGCTGTATGCTGTTGTAAACTGCACTTGTTAGCAGTTGTAGCATGGCAAATGTGAATAATGTGCACAGTATGCATAATGCAGAAATAGTACGAGTAGGATGGTAGTAGGCTATTCCAATCCGAGCATTGTCGAAAGAGCTGTGTGCCTCTTGTTCCCTAGAGGTGCGTAAAAATGGCCGTTCTCTGTGGTGTCTAAGAATAGTTTAGGAATGTGGCTTTTACATTTTTTTCATGTTATCTCTGTTTTATACTGTCAGTTATGTGCTTTTCTGTTGAAATATGCATTTTGAATAGGCATTATAGTCCCTGATAGCACACGTAAATCACCCAGACGTCTATTTGAAGTGTTTTTATAAGTATTTTTTATGTACCCAGATAGCTAATCTACATCTCTGAAATGTCTGTTTTAGATCTTTTCATCTGGAAAATATCACAATCCAATTAACATCTGCTATACATTTTAAAAAGATTAGATTTACAACCATTCTAAATCATAAACATCTCCAAGACATCTGCTGAATGTCTTGTTGACATCCAAGACATACTTATTGACATAAGTCTTATAGATGTCTTGCAGATGAGCAGACAACATAAAAAATACATCTTCCAGATGTAAACACACATCAAAATAGACATCTGGGTGATGTACATGTGCAGTCCAGAATCCATCTATACGTTTCCACTGATGTCAATAAGACATTCAGCAGATGTCTTCGAGATGTTTATCCAATTTTTCAAAGATGTTTAGCAGATGTTAATTGGATTATGATGCTTTCCAGATGAAAAGATGTAAAACAGATCTCTCGGAGATGCATGTGTGCGAGGTAGATCACAAAGCTTTGTGTGATTACAAGGGCATAAAACATGTTACTTTCAGACATCTGTAAATGAGCACATCTGCTTTTTCCCCAAACACAAATTGTAAAAGCAGTGTCCACACTTCAAATATTTCCACACGTTTACAGCACAATTATGTGTTTTGACATACTGCCACTGTTTTTAATGAAGAGGCTTGGAAAGTCAGTCCTGAGATCTCATTAGCTATTTCAATTAGCAAAAGGCATGGAAGTCTTGTTATGAGAGTCTGTGGCCCCTGGGATGCCAATGGCTGCCAAGAAGGAGCAATTAGGTCTCACTGAAATTCACACAGATACGAGCATTTCAGGGGCAGCAACTGGGTAGATAGAGAGCTCGTTGCCTGCTAGCTATGCTAAGTTTGTTTACTGTAGACACAAACTACACTTTCCACTTTCGGGGATCCAGATCCCTGCTGGAAAAAAGCTTATACCTGCCTAAGGTGGTTAGATGGTCTCTTAGCCTGGCCAGGCTGGTCTGTTTTGCTGTGAAAGGATTATTATAATCATAAAAGTATGTCATAAAGTGACATGACGGTGTAAACTGAGTTAAATATGTTACTGCGATTCCTACCGTGATGAAACTGAAAATGTAAAGCCTGTGGCATTTGAAAATCAGGCAACAGAGAGACTGTGAGATGAGCTCCACTGGTGAGTGGGTCCCACTCGACTGGTCTCAGAGAACTGTGTGGGGGGGGGAAAGTTCTTTGATGGTTCAACTGTTTAGATCATCCTCAGCTTGACAAATATCATGAATGCTAATCAAAAGTTAAAAACAAAAATAGTTTAACATGACACTGCTTTGTTGTCTCTCTAGAATTGCTCATTTGGGTCTTGTCAGCTCTCAAGGAAACTGCAAAGGCAGTAGACCTGCAATTATGAGATGACCAGGACAGCCCATTTGTGGTTTTGTGGTGCACAAAAATGACACATTCCAGACTGTTGTGACAGTTGACCAGGAAACAATCAAGGTGCTAAGAATGGCTTTAAGCTGTATGTTTTGCAAAGCTGTGTGAAGTTTTAGGCAAGACAAGTTTATTTATATAGCACATTTCATACACGATTGCAATTCAAAGCGCTTTACATAAAAACAATAATGAAAATACAAGATACATAAAAATAAATTGGTTAAAAACCAATTAGGGACATGAAATAAGAATAAAAAGTAAAATAAAATAAAATATATAAGCATATCACTCCAGTAGGTCTTTACACTGGCTTCCAGTTACATTTAGAATTGATTTTAAATTACTATTACTCGTTTATAAATCACTCAACGGCCTAGGACCTAAATACAGTGCAGATATGCTTAATAATTATGTTTTCATAATTAAAAAGAATACTAAATTGTTAAAATAATAAAATAGAATGATCAAAATGAATCAGTGCAGTCATGAAGTCCAGCACAATGCTCAGTCAAAAGATGCACAGCTAAACAGATGTGTTTTCAGTCTGGATTTAAATGTGGCTACTGTTGGGGCATATCTAACCTCTTCTGGAAGCTGGTTCTAGCTGCGGGTGGCATAAACGCAGTCTCACGCAGTTTATATTCAAGAAGCATATCTGCAATGTATTTAGGTCCTAGGCCGTTGAGTGATTTATAAATGAGTAATAGTACTTTAAAATAAATTCTAAATGTAACTGGAAGCCAATGTAAAGACCTAAGTACTGGAGTGATATGCTCAGTCTTTTTTGTTCTGGTGAGAACCCTGGCAGCAGCATTCTGAATTAGCTGCAGCTGTCTAATGGTCTTTTTGGGTTTGCCAGTGAGGAGTCGATTGCAGTAGTCCATCCTTCTGGTGATGAATGCATGAACAAGTTACTTTAAGTCTTGACTGGATACAAAATATATAATTCTCGCTATATTTTTAGATTATAGTAGGCTGATTTGGTTATTGCTTTGATGTGACTACTGAAACTAAGGTCTGACTCCAAAATGACACCAAGATTCCTTACTTGATTTTTTGTCTTTAGACCTTTGGAGTCAAGTTATGTGTTCACCTTGGGAATTTCGCCTTTGTTGCCAAATACAATGACCTCTGTCTTGTCTGTTTAACTGATGGAAGTTTCGGCACATCCAACTTTTAATTTCATCAGTGCACTGGCACAGAGAATCTGTGGGGCTGTAGTCATTTGGCGATAGGGCTAGATAGATCTAGGTGTCATCTGCATAGCTATGGTACACAATTTGGCTCTTTTTCATAATTTGGCCTAGTGGGAGCATACAGTGCATCTGGAAAGTATTCACAGTGCTTCACTTTTTCCACATTTTGTTATGTTACAGCCTTATTCCAAAATGGATTAAATTCATTATTTTCCTCATAATTCTACAAACAATACCCCATAATGACAACATGAAAGAAGTTTGTTTGAAATCTTTGCAAATTTATTAAAAATAAAAACCGAAAAAAATCACATGGACATAAGTATTCACAGCCTTTGCCATGACACTCAAAATTGAGCTCAGGTGTATCCTGTTTCCACTGATCATCCTTGAGATGTTTATACAACTTGATTGGAGTCCACCTGTGATAAATTCAGTTGATTGGACATGATTTGGAAAGGCACACACCTGTCTATATAAGGTCCCACAGTTAACTGCATGTCAGAGCACAAACCAAGCCATGAAGTCCAAGGAATGTAGTCTGTAGACCTCCGAGACAGGATTGTATCGAGGCACAGATCTGGGGAAGGGTACAGAAAAATTTCTGCAGCATTGAAGGTCCCAATGAGCACAGTGGCCTCCATCATCTGTAAATGGAAGAAGTTTGGAACCACCAGGACTCTTCCTAGAGCTGGCCGCCCGGCCAAACTGAGCGATCGGGGGAGAAGGGCCTTAGTCAGGGAGGTGACCAAGAACCCGATGGTCACTCTGACAGAGCGCCAGCGTTTCTCTGTGGAGAGAGGAGAACCTTCCAGAAGAACAACCATCTCTGCAGCACTCCGCCAATCAGGCCTGTATGGTAGAGTGGCCAGACGGAAGCCACTCCTCAGTAAAAGGCACATGACAGCCCGCCTGGAGGACTCAGACCATGAGAAACAAAATTCTCTGGTCTGATGAAACAAAGATTGAACTCTTTGGTCTGAATGGCAAGCGTCATGTCTGGAGGAAACCAGGCACCGCTCATCACCTGGCCAATACCATCCCTACAGTGAAGCATGGTGGTGGCAGCATCATGCTGTGGGGATGTTTTTCAGCGGCAGGAACTGGGAGACTAGTCAAGATCGAGGGAAAGATGAATGCAGCAATGTACAGAGACATCCTTGATGAAACCTGCTCCAGAGAACTCTGGACCTCAGACTGGGGCGAAAGTTCATCTTCCAACAGGACAACGACCCTAAGCACACAGCCAAGATAACAAAGGAGTGGCTCCGGGACAACTCTGTGAATGTCCTTGAGTGGCCCAGCCAGAGTCCAGACTTGAACCCGATTGAACATCTCTGGAGAGATCTGAAAATGGCTGTGCGCCGACGCTCCCCATCCAACCTGATGGAGCTTGAGAGGTCCTGCAAAGAAGAATGGGAGAAACTTCCCAAAAATAGGTGTGCCAAGCTTGTAGCATCATACTCAAAAAGACTTGAGGCTGTAATTGGTGCCAAAGGTGCTTCAACAAAGTATTGAGCAAAGGCTGTGAATACTTATGTACATGGGTTTTTTTTGTTTTTTTTTTTCGTTTATTTAATAAATTTGCAAAGATTTCAAACAAACATCTTTCACATTGTCATTATGGGATATTGTTTGTAAAATTGAGGAAACTAATGAATTTAATCCATTTTGGAATAAGGCTGTAACATAACAAAATGTGGAGAAAGTGAAGCGCTGTGAATACTTTCCGGATGCACTGTATATAGGTTAAACAGAAGTGGTGCAAGAATTGAGCCTTGCGGTACTCCACACGTCATGGATGTCCACTCAGATTCATAGTTGCCTATGTTTACAAAGTAACCCTCGCAACTAGATATTACCTGAACCAGCTGAGGGCCGTCCCAGAGAGCCCTACCTAGTTTTCCAGTCTGTTTAGGAGTATTTTGTGGTCGACACTGTCAAATGCAACACTGAGATCAAATAAACCCAGCACTAATATTTTGCCTGCGTCAGTATTTAACCAGATATCATTTATTATCTTTATGAGTGCTATCTCTGTGCTGTGATGCTGTCGAAAACCAGACTGGAATTATCTGAGTAGCCATTTGAGTTTAAGAATTTGTTTAGCTGATAAGCAGATTTGAAACTGGCCTGTAGTTGTTTAATATGCCGTTATCCAGTTTTATACAATTAAATGATATATTTGCCAACAAATGTTAGAACTGATTGGAAATGTGGGTCTTTTTCGTAGGTATATTTCTAGATTTCGTATATGTACATTACATAAATACGACACTGCCCTCTAGTGGTCATAAATGAATAAGTATCTTTTAGTAGATCCGTCACCGTCAGATGTCGATGTTTTGTCGAATTGGGGCACGATTGTGCATGCAGGAAAAAAACGATCAATTAAAAATTTACTTGGCACTGTATAAAAATATCCTTAAAAGTAAATATATAATTGAGAAATGAAGCTCTTAACATCCCATAGTCCTCTGGATGAAACATGAGAGGAAATAATGTCGTTTCGCTACGAGACTGTCCTCTAGTGGTGACCAATATTGTTTTAGGGTGTTCGGTCAGGTGATTTAATGACATTTCGCCAGTTGTCAAATTTGGACAAAATACAGAAATATAATGGTCAATTAAAACGTAATATTAGTCACTGTAAGTTCTCTAATCTCCAAATAATAGTTCACCCAAAAATGAAAATTCTCTCATCATTTATTCCCCCCTCATGCCATCCCAGATGTTTGACCTTCTTTTTTTTTGTTGTTGTTGTTTTGCAGAACATAAATGAAGATTTTTAGAAGAATATCTCAGCCCTGTAGATTCATACAATGCAAGTAATTGGAGACCAAGATTTTGAATTACCAAAAATCACATAAAGGCAGCATAAAAGTAATCCATATGACTCCAGTGTTTTTATCCGTCTTCTGAAGCGATCCAATCGGTTTTGGGTGAAAATAGGCCTCCATTTTCACAAAAAATCTTAATATTAGCAGTCTCCTTGGCGATCATGATTTCAAGCTCAATTACACTTCCTAGCGCCATCTAGCATTCTGCACATGCGTCGAGCCCTAGGAAGTGTAATCGAGCTTGAAATCATGATCGTGCCATTGCAAGATGGAGCCTACAGTGAAAAATGTGTTAATATTTTGGCAGAAACTATTTAGCAGAGACGGGCCACTTCTATTTAAATGGATTGGAGAAATTGTAATGCCCAACGGTCAATGGATGTAAAAAGGAAGTCCTGCCTTAAAGGTAAAAGAGCCTTTTACCTGTAACCTTATAGATATAGACATCACCTGTCAATCAACTCAAAAACATGCATGCATATTAGTTATATAAGCCGGGAAAATTCAGTTTTTTTAGCGTAAATTGAAGAAGCACAATTTATTATATCAGTGTTGTTAGATTTTACTGCTGAGTTTAAAAATTTTCTTTGATTGTAATTTTGACCAACCATTTTGGAGATTTCGGTCTTTCCTCATTCAAGTAGATAGGAGCTGCACTCGAATGCTGTTTGTTTATATAGAAAATAGCTGTTTCAAATATGGCCGCTGAGTGGACTGACTTGCTAAAAAAGACTTTAAATGGAAGACATGAATTAAACCACTGGAGTCATATGGATTAATTTTATGTTGCCTTGATGTGATTTTTAGAGCTTCAAAGTTTTGGTCACCATTCACTTGCATTGTATGGACCAACAGAGCTGAGATATTCTTCTTCTATAATCTTTGTTTGAGTTCAGCAGAAGAAAGAAAGTCATTCACATCTGGGATGGCATGAGGGTGAGTAAATAATGAGAGAATTTTCATTATGGTGTGAACTATTCCTTTAAGTCCCAGTCGACAGGTTAAACACGAGAGAGAAATTAATATCGGTGCGCTACAAAACTGCCCTCTAGCGGTGACAAATATATGTCACGCGTTAATGGCGTTTCGCCAGTAGATGGCGATGTTGTCTTAAGGTGTATGTGCAACGTGCTTGGTGTTTTGTTTAAACGCACTACATTCAACGAATTCACCTATTCTCAACTCAGCAACAAAAAAACGTACTCTCTAATTAATAATGGGGGGGGGGGAACAGTCAGTACTGTTAGCTGCATTAAGTACTGCAGTGCATCTCCTCCTCATGGACTGCACCAGATTTGACAGTTCTTGCTGTGAAATGTTACCCCACTCTTCCACCACGGCACTTGCAAGTTCCCGGACATTTCTGGGGGGAATGGCCCTGGCCCTAGCCCTCACCCTCCGATCCAACAAGTCCCAGACGTGCTCAATGGGATTGAGATCCGGGCTCTTTGCTGGCCATGGTACAACACTGACATTCCTGTCTTGCAGTAAATCACGCACAGAACGAGCAGTATGGCTGGTGGCATTGTCATGCTGGAGGGCCATGTCAGGATGAGCCTGCAGGAAGGGTACCACATGAGGGAGGGATGTCTTCCCTGTAACACACAACGTTGAGATTACCATACCACATAGAGTGTGACATTACATTGACCTTTGTTTTAATAATCATGATTTAAAGAGCAAAATATCAACTATTGTAAGCCTACAATTAACAAAACAATACATAAAGCATAAAAACTGGTCAACAGGGAAAGCAGTGAAATGTTTTCAGATGAATCCTGGCATTAGCATCTGTGATCAACAGGCCGTGTGCACTGTTGAAATCCCATTAGTCTGGATTTGCTATCGGCTCTGTTTTACTGCACACCTTGATTTACATCACATGAGCTCTTGCAAAAGTACAGGCTGTGTAATATCCTGTTCACATGTTGAAGTAAACATAGCACGGGCAAAGTTTAACAATGACTTAGTCTGAGTCACAGACACATAAACTCAAACTACCTTTCAGTTTTATTTTAAATACTTTGCAAAATGGTAGTATTTCCCAGAATAAGTAGCTTAATAAAATTTCTGACAGTTGCAATAAAGTATGTTTAAATGCATTTGTAGCAAAAACATATTGGTAACACTTTAAAATAAGGTTACATTTGTTATCACTGGTTAACAACATTTGTTAATATTAACTAACAATGAACAATACTTTTAAAGCATTTCTTAATCTTGGTTTATGTTAATTTCAACATACTAATAGATTTTTTAGATCAATAGTTGTATATGTTAACATTAGTTAATGCACTATGAACTGACATGAACTAACATTGAACAAATGTATTTTTATGAACTAACATTAACGAAGATGAATAAATGCTGTAAAAAATATACTGTTCATTGTTAGTTCATAACTAATGTTAACGAATGGAACCTTATTGAAAAGTGTTGCCAAATTATTTATTTGTATTTATTCATTTATTTATCAATTTTTGCATTGTAATTTTTGATCAGTCATTTCTAATAATTCTTTGCATATTGATCAAATCAAATAACTTTTTGTCCATATTCCATATGTTTAAATCTTGTGTGTGGTACACCAACAGTGCAGTCATGTAGTGACAGTATAACTATATACACAATATGCAGAATTGTATTGGAAGATCCCATGTTACAGACAAAGAGTTCCAAACAATTTGATGATGATCAAGTTTAACATTAGCCAAACTTTTGGCAATACATGTAAACCAAAAAATATAGGAAGTCCCATAGTTAAGAAAATTCACAGACTTAAATGGAGCGCCACACAAGCGCAGGTCACACACAGCTTTGTCCAGTAGCTCACTTCCTGCTGCATTGTGATGTTGCGTGATGTTATGTCATATTTTATTATCAGTCTCAAATGAGATAATATGACAGATGTCTCAGAGATGGCTCTCTAAGATAAAGCAGTTCCTGCATCAGATTCTTCACAATCTTCAGCTGATGGAGCTCTTCCGTGATCTCTTGGGTTCATCAATAAGCTGTGTGGCTACAAAGCCCAAGCTCAAGTCTTGTGCTGCGGCTGTTCTGAAGTGTTTCACAGACACAATTCATTCCCTGTTCTTCACATTCTTGTTTGCTGTGAAAGGAAATTTACAAACAGACATTTTTTCCTCTGTTTTGTCAAACACTGAAGTCTCATGCAATCATCAGAATAAGTTGGAGAGTGTACATTAGGAGCCTCATCATTATTGTATACTATATATCTTAGCGACTTACGTAAGTCCTGCCTAAATGGTCCTTATTTACATGTAGGCCTTTAAGTCCATGCCATATATGGAGAGTTTCCTTTCTAGGCAATAACTTTGTGTCATCATCACCTTGAAGTATGCAACACTGGCAGCTCCCTGACAAGTCAAACTGATTGATCTAAAGCTATTAAAAAGCCCCTTTCCACCTTTTTTAATGCACGTATTTATTATTTATCTATCAATCTGTCTATACCACTGAATAATGTCTGTCTGTCTGGCTTTCTACCAATTGATTCATTCATTTATTTGTCTGGCTTACTTATCTAAGCTTTCTGACTAAAAAAAGACTCACAAAACTCTATAGGGAACATTTGCTACCATTTTTTTCTTATGCAGCGTGTACAGTTGTAGCACAGTGTAACATAACTGGTCAAAACTTTACAACTGAACTCGGTCTCCCCTATGGCTGGTCTGAAATCACTAACAAAGCGACATAAAAACACTGATCTTGCCATCAATAAATGTAAAATAATTATGGGTTACTTTTTAAATGTCTCCAAAAAGAGAGAAAACTTCATAAACCTCTCGAGGAATTATTATTTTTTTTTTGGTCTTATAGGAATCTGAGACAACATTAGCCGCCCACTGGGCATGGGCAGCACTAGAAGTGGGCTAATTCTCCAAAAATCACAGAAGGAAACATAAAAGTAATCCATATGACTCCAGTGGTTAAATCCATATTTTCAGAAGAGATATGATAGATGTGGGTGAGATGTGAAAGTGAAACTAAACAGGCACCACATGTAACTTTCCAATGTGAAAGTGTAAGTGGAGATTCCTTTATATGATTTTTGGAGCTACAAAAGGTCTGATCACCATTCACTTGCATTGTATGGACCTACAGAGTGGAGATATTTTCTTAAAATTATTTGTGTTCTGCTGCAGAAAGTAAGTCATACACATCTGGGATGGTATGAAAGTGAGTAAATTATGAGAGAATTTTCCTTTTGGGGTGAACTATCCCTTGAACCTCACAAACTTTGCTAAATCTAACGACATTTTTTGCTCAAAAGCACCTATTTTCAGCCTGCTATCTTCTTAACTCACCCAGATAGCACACATAACGCCAAGATGTTCAAAACATTGCAGAAAACTAGAGTGTTTCATCTGGAAAGTATTGCATTCTTATTAACACCTGATAAACATTTTAAAGAGCAGATTTTCATAACAGATGTCTTAAAGACGTATTGCATATGATCAAACAATCTGAAATATACGTCTTCCAGATGAAAACATATCAAATAGACATCTGGATGATGTACGTGTGCCATCAGGGTAACTTTAAACACTTTACGAATTAGTAATAGGCTGCAAGACTGTCTATTGTACCAACACAGTGTGCATGGAACTACTGAAAACCGAAGTGGACAATAGTGTTTAAGACACTTATATTGTTAAAAGCATGCAACTTCTGATCTTTGAGCCTATTGGAGGCTGAGACAAGTTACCGGGACCTTTTAGTTTGTGATAAAGATTTACGAAGGATAGGGCTTGTTTTAGGGGTAGGGTTTCTGTGGGACTCCCAAAAAAAACCCCCCCCCCCCCCACACACACACACACACACACACACACACACACACACACAACACACTGTGTAAAAGTCACATGTGACTCCCGCTAGACTTTTGTCAAATCTCACTAGACTTCACCTTCTTGACACAACCAAGATCCACTGACTCTAGAACCAGCCCTGACACAGGGTATGAAACGAGACAGGAATTGTATTTCCCCATCAAATGGCGCTACGCTGAATAAGGTCTCTTGGAATAAAACATACGTAATCTCTCTACTCTACATATTCTGTACATTGACTAGTCTGGCAAAATTAAAAATGTCACTGTCAAGTTTCATCTGTTTGATAGACTGCTTTTTTCCCTTACCACATTATCTGACCCATCAGTATAAAGTGAAAATTGTATGACGGACCAAAACCTGTTTTTAAAGTCTAAACTGTGTGACCCTCTAGGTATCAGCATGTATAGCTTACTGTATAGTGCATCCGGAAAGTATTCACAGCGCTTCACTTTTTCCACATTTTATGTTACAGCCTTATTCCAAAACGGATTAAATTCATTATTTTCCTAAATTCTACAAACAATACCCCATAATGACAATGTGAAAGAAGTTTGAAATCTTTGCAAATTTAAAAAAAAAATAAGACACATGTACACAAGTACTCACAGCCTTTGCTCAATACTTTGTTGAAGCACCTTTGGCACCAATTACAGCCTCAAGTCTCTTTGAGTATGATGCTAAAAGCTTAGCACACATTTTTGGGCAGTTTCTCCCATTCTTTGCAGGACCTCTCAAGCTCCATCAGGTTGGATGGCGAGCGTCGGTGCACAGCCATTTTCAGATCTCTCCAGAGATGTTCAATCGGGTTAAAGTCTGGGCTCTGGCTGGGCCACTCAAGGACATTCACAGAGTTGTCCCAGAGCCACTCCTTTGTTATCTTAGTTGTGTGCTTAGGGTCATTGTCCTGTTGGAAGATGAACCGTCGCCCCAGTTTGAGGTCCAGAGCGCTCTGGAGCAGGTTTTCATCAAGGATGTCTCTGTACATTGCTGCATTCACCTTTCCCTCGATCCTGAGGAGTCTCCCAGTTCCTGCTGCTGAAAAACATCCCCACAGCATGATGCTGCCACCACCATGCTTCATTGTAGGGATGGTATTGGCCAGGTGATGAGCGGTGCCTGGTTTCCTCCAGACATGACGCTTGACATTCAGGCCAAAGAGTTCAATCTTTGTTTTTCATGGTCTGAGAGTCCTTCAGGTGCCTTTTGACAAACTCCAGGCGGGCTGTCATGTGCCTTTTACTGAGTGGCTTCCGTCTGGCCACTCTACCATACAGGCCTGATTGGTGCACTGCTGCAGAGATGGTTGTTCTTCTGGAAGGTTCTCCTCTCTCCACAGAGAAACACTGGAGCTCTGTCAGAGTGACTATTGGGTTCTTGGTCACCTCCCTGACTAAGGCCCTTCTCCCCCGATCGCTCAGTTTGGCCGGGCGGCCAGCTCTAGGAAGAGTCCTGGTGGTTCCAAACTTCTTCCATTTATGGATGATGGAGGCCACTGTGTTCATTGGGACCTTCAATGCTGCAGAAATTTTTCTGTATCCTTCCCCAGATCTGTGCCTCAATACAATCCTGTCTCGGAGGTCTACAGACAATTCCTTGGACTTCATGGCTTGGTTTGTGCTCTGACATGCATTGTTAACTGTGGGACCTTATATAGACAGGTGTGTGCCTTTCCAAATCATGTCCAATCAACTGAATTTACCACAGGTGGACTCCAATCAAGTTGTAGAAACATCTCAAGGATGATCAGTGGAAACAGGATGCACCTGAGCTCAATTTTGAGCGTCATGGCAAAGGCTGTGAATACTTATGTACATGTGATTTTTTTCGTTTTTTATTTTTAATAAATTTGCAAAGATTTCAAACAAACTTCTTTCATGTTGTCATTATGGGGTATTGTTTGTAGAATTTTGAGGAAAAAATGAATTTAATCCATTTTGGAATAAGGCTGTAACATAACAAAATGTGGAAAAAGTGAAGCACTGTGAATACTTTCCGGATGCACTGTAAAACAATAAATTCTGAAGTAGAACAGGACAGAAACACAATTGATTCAGCTTTCTGTAATATTTATTTATTTATTTTACAATTTCTATATCTTTCTTTAATGCATTAGTGCCAAAATTTCAAAACACACTTTTAAATGTAGTTAATATTAAAAAGAGTAACAGAATGCTTAGTAGCCTGTGAAATAAGAACTACTTTAACTCATGCAATTAACATACCAGATGACTCAAAGAGAACATACACAAGTCATAATTTTAAACAGATGGAATCTGGCAGTTTCGTGTTCGTGACAAACATTCAGTGAAGTGATGAAATCCAGCAAATCTGGATTAGCTGTCAACTGTTATTCACCATCACATGAGCACTTGCAAAAGTACAGACTGTGCGGTACCTGTTCACACCTAAAAGTACAGTATATATCAAGGGCAAAGTATAACCATGACATAATAAGTATCAGACAGCTGGGCACTACCTTGTTTCAGTTTTATTTTTAATACAGTTACAACCATTCAGGTTTATTATAACCTGAAAACTTGCCAGAATCAGTAGTTCAATAAAATGAGTGACTGTTGCAATAGACTTCATTTTAAGCTGAAGAAAATGGTTTTAGCAATGCCAAGATCATAGGTTCGATTCCCAGGGAACACACTTATTAGTAAAATGTTTTGTATACCTTGAATGCATCTTTGGATAAAAGTGTCTGCCAAAGACATAAATGTAAATGTGCACAAGGTAGTGTCTACAGCTGTGTCTAATGTATGGACTGCTGAAATGTACACTTTGACAGTACTGTAAGTTGCTTTGGACAAGCGTCTACCAAATGTAATTTAGTAAATTATCGCAATTCAATAATTAACCCAATATTTAAAAATAGAAGGTTTTATTGAAATATCACATATGTTGATGAACAGTTGCAAGCTTTTTACAAAAACATGTTCTGTTCTTATAATTTAGGTTTTACCTTATTTGACATAAAAAAAATAAAAAAAATGAAATACACTGCAAATACTTTAGCACAATGAATAAAAGTAACAGACACAACAAAAAAATCCTAGTCCTTTCCCAACCACCCACTTTGTGCTGCCTACGTAACTTTTACGTCACTTTATGTATTTTATTATCAGTCTCAAATGAGATAATATGAGAGATGTCTCAGAGATGGCTCTCTAAGATAAAGCAGTTCCTGCATCAGATTCTTCACAATCTTCAGCTGATGGAGCTTTTCCGTGATCTTTTGGGTTCAACGATAAGCTGTGTGGCTACAAAGCTCAAGCTCAAGTCTTCTGCTGTGGCCGTTCTGCTGTCCACAAATGGAAACACCTCTCTGGTAAAGCGGGTCACAAAGCATGGCATCTGCTTTTTGCCACCCAACAGTCTCCCTCTTGATTGGAAGTTGTAGGCCACCTGGTATTTCAGGCGAGTCATGAGTCGTGTGAGCTCTAGATTTGGACCTCCTACCTCTTCCAGCAAATCACAGAGAGTCTGAATGAGCACTGAGCCCAAAGGATGCATGAATGCACCGTAACCTACAGAACAAATGCAGTACATGCATGTCAGTAAAGAACATTTAATGTGAGGAAGCTATAAAGTTTAAGTATTTGGACACTTAAGTCACACTTAAAAATGTATGAATGTCATTGCATTAGAAACTAAATATTAAACCAGTGGCATACATACGTGTGACTGTAACATCTACACCCTATGTAAGCATTTTTTTGTTTATCATCCAGCACATTATAAATCGACAAAGAGATGCTGACCTGTGGCTGTGGCGTACATGACTGCGGTGTCAATGGGAATTGAAAAAAGCTCAGACATGCTCTCCTCTTCCTCTGAGAACGAAGAGTCTGTCTCCACACCTCCATCCAACTCATTTCCTCGACAAGCCTGCACACCAGAAGGTCACGATAATCACATACATTCAATGAAAATTCCAGTCTTTCATGTGTTTATGGAATTCTAAACTGGATTGTAATGTTAACTATGGGACAGCCATGAATACGTGCTCAAGCTCATGCTTAGGTATATTGTTTAACAGCTTTGGGATAAACTTTTACCTGTATAAGGAAGAGTTTGTTCTTGCCCACCATTGATGGGTCTCCAAAGTAGCTGTAAATCTTTGCCAGTTTCACAGGGCATCCATCGGCACCAAACACAACACCCTCCTCACCATGGCTGGATATGACACCCACAAAACAATCTTTGACCATCTTCTTGCTCTCTGAGAATAGAAGACACATCATATAGAATTAGTTAAAGCCAATGACATCCAATAGATGTGGATTGGATTACGCAAGTTTATTTTTGAGCTCCCTCAAAGTGAGCACAAGCTGTAATTATAAACAGTAGTATTTGGATTCATTAATAATGATACAGTCTCACCATCAAACCCACTGAGAAGACAAATCACATATGCCTTCACAGTTCAGCTTAAATTACTTTTAGTCATAGGTTGATTAATAGTTTTATTGCTCAAAGGCATAATACCTCATTGTTTTGCCATTCAAAAAAGGAGGTCATATCAGAGATACATTGCAGTTTAATCTGTGTTTGCTGATAATTGAGGCCAGCATTATTAACAATTTGTAACAAACATTGACTTTGTCCCCAGTATATTACTTTATAACATGTTTTATAGAGGAGCTCACACGGTAGAATACAAAAAGTACACTGCAAATATGAAACATCAAATTATGCTGTGTAAAAGTGTTCATATGAATTTAATTGTTAGACTTCAGATCAATATATTATGATGGACACACATTACCTGCTTTGAATGCTTCATAGATCTCTTCTGCCTCTAGGTCTTGTTTGATGACCACTGAGAAGCCGAGTTTGGTGAGAATTTTGTGAAGTCTCTGATTGTCTCTCTTTACGCCCGGCCGCTTCGTCAGAGCCACACCTGGATAGAAGTGTTCCACAGACACAATTAATGCCCTGTTCTTCAAGCTCTTGTTTGCTGTGAAAGGAAATTTACAAACAGACATTTTCTCTCTGTTTTGTTAAACACTGAAATCTAATGAAATCACTAACTGTGTGAGAATAATTTCAATTCACTAGGAGAGTCTACATTATGAGCCTGTCTGAGCATCATATATATACTGTACAAGCCCATCCTCTGAGCCTCATTTGCATGTCTGTCAGCATGTATGAACACATCCTTCTTTTACAATACCTTTGTGTCATCATTTGTAATTATATAATTCCAGGCTCTCTGATATGACTCAAAGCCTGGAAGCTTAAAAGCTAATAAAAAGCACTTTATCATCTTTTCAGGTGCTTGTATTTGCTCTTGCAAATGTTTGCTGTAAGGTAAGAGGGAAGATGTCAGTTGGGTTTCAAAACAGAAAAGATATGGGGGCTAGTTGTCACACTTTTACTCCAGTGAATATTTCTAAGGGTAGGTTTATTTTCGAGAGTCAGTTTCTATATAGGCACATAAGCACATAAGTTTTATCTCCGAGAATGCAATCGAATATTTCCACCATAACTGCCCAGGATAAAAGATACTGCATTCATTGAACACATGTTGAACTACTGCAACTATATGCCCTAATAGCAGTCTGTGATTGCCTATTATAGGCTTTAAAAAAAAATGCTTTAAAACATTATGAAACACAGAACAATTAATGAAACAATGTAAAAGGTAAATACAAAAATATCAAACCATTATTTTATCTAACAATAATTGTAATTAATCAAGTGTATGAAATTACAACATTTGCTAAGTAAATATAATGAAAATGTGACAACGTGCCCCAACCAGACATTTTTTTTAAATAACATTGTACCTTGAGAACCCTTTAGTTCAAATATCCCTTTATAATATATGACACTTGCCTAAATGTATGCTAGTGTGATTTTATTGTTTACCCAAAACCTATTACAAAACATGATGAAATTGGAATTTAAGTTTGAAGGACTGAAATATATTATTCTAATTTAAAACCAACATTCAATACCACTGCTGGAGGAAAGAAGCATTCGTGCATAGCACCAAAGAAACATTCCTTTCATCACTGACATTTTACTTGGCAGTATTCCCTTCTCTGTCAGATTTCTTTAAAAGGTAACTTATCTTTTTATCTCTCTGTCTACCTGGGCATTTGAGTGTTTCCTTCTGAATTTAGTTTTCCCTTATAGCACACGTACATCACCCAGACATCTTGAGTGATGTTTGTGTTTACATCTGGAAGATGTATTTTTTACGTTGTTTGCTCATCTGCAAGATGTCTATAAGAAGTATGTCAATAAGTATGGCTCGGATGTCAATAAGACATTCAGCAGATGTCTTTGAGATGTTTATGATTTAGAATGTTTGTAAATCTGATCTTTTTAAGATGTATAGTAGATGTTAATTAAATTGTGACGCTTTCAAGATGAAAAGATCTAAAACAGACACATCATAGATGTACGTGTGATATCTGTTTTCTTCAGCTACAGTGTTCATTGCAGGATTTGAAAAAAAATTTTTTTGAACTATTGACTGTAGGCCTACACCCTATTCATTGTTTAATATCTGAAATATATTCAGCTACATTCAGGGAAAAGACTGACTAACAGTAACAGAGATTCAATGTGAAAGGTACTGAAAAGTATTTCCACTATCATTTTCAATAGTTCTGCATTTATTATAGGCCTAAATTGAAACAGAAACTTATCCAAAAGTCATAACACAAAGTTCAACACAAGTTCAGGTCAGTTGACAGCATTTGTGGCATAATATTGATTACCACAAAATTAATTTAGACTTGGCCCCCCTTTTCTTTAAAAAAAAGCAAAAATCAGTTCTAGTGAGGCAGTTACAATGGAAGTGAATGGGGCCGATCTGTAAATGTTAAAATACTCAATATTTCAAAAGCATAACCAAATGACTTATACAATATGCTTGTTAACCTGATTTTAGTGTGATAAAATCACTTACTAAACTTTTTTGTGTGAAGTTATATACAATTTTACAACTTTGTTGCCAAGATATAACAAAAAAGATTATTTAAACAGCTTTAGAGCCAAAATAAACATGAGTTTTAACAGAAAAATTAGTGTAAGTGCTTTTATAAAATTATAAGCTTCACATTTCTGCCTTTAAACCCTCCAAAAATTGGCCCCATTCACTTCCATTGTAAGTGCCTCACTGTAACCTTGATTTTTGCTTTTTTTTAAAGAAAAGTTTGTAATCAACATTATCAACATTAAGCCACAAATGCTGTCGATTGAGCTTAACTTGTATTGAACCTGGAATATTCTTTTAAATTCAATTGTTTTGTTTGTTTGTTTTTTTATTTATTTATTTTTGTGTGTGTGTGTTAATTCTATCCTCTAAACTAAAATAAAAAAGCCAGTTTTAATTAAGCTAAAGAATTGTATGAAATTTCAACATATAAAGCACACATAACATGCATTTCTCATAAATACCATTGAGGCATGTTTTCACGTGTTTTACATATTGTAATTTCGTACATTTCATTACTGTAACCTAATGACAATAGATGAACACCCCCCCCCCCCCCCCCCTGTTGTTTAACTGTTTTTATTTATCTGAAAAGCCATAAAATAGCTTGCCTTCATTTTAAAGCCAATTGTGTTGTAAAAGATTAATAATGCTATTAATAATGCTATTAATAATAATAATAAAGATTTTATATTAGACAGCTTTCATATGTCAAAATTATTCCTCTCAAATGTCAATATAGACAGCAGGTTCCCATGGGCGATAACGGTGGAAATGTTTAATAGGTTTTTGTAGCAAAGACTTCGAGATTTGTGCCTATACAGAAACTGACTTTCCAATATAAACATAGTCTGACAAATGTTTACTGGAGTAAAGTGTGACTTGTGTCCCCTCCTGACCTGAAGGCGGCAGCAGATCCCACAGATCCCACATTTCCCCAGCAGAAGAATGAATTGGGCAGTGCACGGCTGCTCGCGAAAGTCTGGCCCTGTCCCAATACCCCCACTTTGGTCTTGCCTACTTACCCACTTGTGTTACGTATTTCCGGTGTTTGGCCACTAGTGTGCAAGTAGACGTGAAGACTGCCAGTGTGTTTGACTTTTGATTGCACATTGGGACACTCGTAGATTTAAAGATGTTGGTGCTGGTTGCGACAGCAGTTTTTGTATTATCACTCAGGTGAAGACTGATTGTTTTTGGTAGCAGTGACTGTTATAGCCTACATAAAATAATAAATAACTGAAAATTGTACCCATCTTTTCATTTATTAATACACTGGTACATACATACTTGTTGTTGGAAGTGTATTGTGCTGTAGAAAATATGTAAGTACATTTTTTATAGGCCTAATGTTTTTATTGTGTGAAAATAATTGTAAAAGTTCATTATTTTTACTCATTTTGATTTTCAATACTTACGCACAATAAAAAAAAAAGTTTAACTGTAAAGTTGTGTCATCCATAACTGCTGTAAAATATGAAATATAAACAATTTCTTTCTACTTTGTTTCTCAATACACTGCATAATATGTAATTTAAAAAAAAAAAAAAATTTATTCTATAAACCTGTGTGATCCATTAATAGCTACTAATACAAACCATATAAATTATATGCTTTGGCTTGTCATTTATATAAGACTGCTTTACACAACTTATCAGTATGTGGTTTCATACAACAAATAAAAAGCATTAAAATGAGTACTGACGCTGACTACCACCTCTGGAGTTGCAAGTTCGAATCCAGGGTGTGCTGAGTGACTCCAGCCAGGTTTCCTAAGCAACCAAATTGGCCCAGTTGCTAGGGAGGGTAGAGTCACTTGGGGTAACCTCCTCGTGGCCGTGATTAGTGGTTCTCGCTCTCAATGGGGCACGTGGTAAATTGTGCGTGGATCGCGGAGAGTAGCATGAGCCTCCACCTGCTGTGAGACTCAGCGGTGTCATGCACAGCAAGCCACGTGATAAGCGCAGATTGAAGGTCCCAGAAGCGGCCACCCGGACTGAGGTGAGTAATTGCGCCACCACAAGGACCTACTAGTAGTGGGAATTGGGCATTCCAAATTGGGAGAAAAGGGTATAAATGTTAAAAAAAAAAAAAAAATATATATATATATATATATATATATATATATATATATATATATATATATATATATATATTAAATACATAAAGATGAGAAAGAACCTGTGGTAGTAGTTGATATTTTTATTTTCTTTTAAAACAACATTTACTAAACCGCATATTGTATGCCACACTGGCTGATAAATGACCAAAATGACCAGCAGTATTAGGCAAGAACAAACAAAATAATGTGATTATTGGGTGAGAAGGTTAACCAAGACGTATATAAATATACACATAAATAATATTTTGTAATTATGATGCTGATGTTAAATCATCCCAAACAAGTTATATAATGTTGAATACTTTCATTTATACTAAAATAAATATATGCTTCACTTACGATTCACTACCTGATTATAATAAATAACTTTTGTTGAAAAGCTTCCCTTGACGTCATCATGGCGAAACACCCGTCGCTCGGGCAGGCGGGGTTGTGAGCTCCTGATCGTGATGAACTCTGGGATACCCTTAGCCTGAAAGACCGCTCCGAAGCGGTATTCGCACTAGTGAGGATTTAGTGTGGGTTAAGTGCACTGAGCTTTGGCGTGATTTAGACATGGGACAGCCTTGAACACGTACTTCCTGTCACGTGCACGCGCACTCAAGTGGCCAAGCCCGCAAGTGTGGGTATTGGAACAGGGCCTCTGTAAACGTGGAAGGAGAATCTTGCCGAAGTAATTATAATCTGTTTATCTTTTTAAAAATAAGATTATAGTATGAAATGGATCGTGTCGGAATAATGAATCCGAACACATCTGTTTAGGTGTTTTAAATGGTCGTTTAGATCATTAAATGAGGTTTGTTTTGGCAAGAGTTGATAGTGAAACTAATGTCTGATTCTGACAGACTTGTATTCCTCACTGTTTTCTTTGACTCTTTTAATCAAAATACTTGAAGAGTGAATGTTCAGTGCAGTTATGTGGGTTTGCTTGAAGGGTAAATACAGTGATGTCTGCTGGCATAAGGATGTAATCAAACAAAGTTTTGTTTTGCAGAATTTCAAGTTTGTGGCCTTGCAAAACAAAGACCAAAGCAGCTGTGAAGACATGCCTTCAAATAAGAAAAATGCGATTCCTGATAGGTTCGTTTTTATTAATAAAATCAAGTTTGGTTTGCTGAAGTTAAAAGGGATAATTCACCCAAAAATGAAAATTCTGTCAGACTATACTTGTTTTTATGTACTTGTTTTATGAAACATAAAAGGAGAAATTTCGCTGAATGTTAGCCTTAGTCACCATTCACTTTCATTGCATCTTTTTTTAATTTTTTTTATTCCATACAATGAAAGTGAGTGGGGACTGAGGCTGTCAGTCCCTACCATTCTGCCTGACATCTCCTATTTGTGTTCCACAAGTTCCTACAAGTTTGGAATGACATGAGGATGAGTAAATATTGACAGACTTTTCATTTTTGGGTGAACTATCCCTTTAAGGGTGTCTATTTACAATGCCGTGTGTACCCTTAAGATGGACAGAGTATACAGCAGTGGGTAAACGGATCCCAGGAACACGTTTTGTTGCCTTCAAAGTTCCCTTGAAACAGGTTTGATGACTTCATACTTGAAGAAATCCTTTATTTGTTTCCATTTCAAATGATCATTTGAACATATTAAATATTATTTACCCCAGTGCTTCCTGTTCTGTCTGTTGTAGTCTTTTAGAAATCAGTTATCACAGTCAGAAGTCTTTGGACCATTTGATCTTGTGCATATGTTGGAGAAGGAAGGCCATGAATTGGGTCTTGTTATTGATCTCACCTTCACAACACGCTACTACAAACCAGAGGTAGGATTTACATTGTTTCTCGCTCACAACTTTAAACACATATCCTCACTGACAGTCCGACTTGTCAACTTTGGTACAGTTTATGCATGCTTGATCTACTAATTGTTCAGTTCTAAATGTGTGTTTGTGTTTGTGTAAGGATTTGCCAAGCACGCTGCAATACTTGAAAATTTTCACAGCTGGGCATGAAGTGCCGGACGATGCCACGATTCTCAGTTTCAAGAAAGCCGTAAGATGGTTTCTGCGTGAGAATGAAAACAATGGTGAGTTACAGTTTTTTATGAAGACAACTTGCAATAAAAATCAACCGTGTGTAGTCTTTGAATTCATATATCTGGTTTCATTGTGAACAATTCATCGCTCCATATTTTTCCAAAGAACAAAATGGTCTTCATAATCTTTCATCAAAATGGAATAACTTGCTCTGCCTCTGAAATGAATTTCCTTTTTATTCCTTATGTTTTTTAACCACATGATATTTAGAGACCACTTTTCATGATCCAACAATTTCTTATGGATACAATCAAGTCTTGTCTAACATTGTTTACCTTGCAATAAATATCTTGTTTCACTCAGAAATATGTCACATTATGGAAGTAAAATGGGTTGCAAATTACATTTCATGTTGACTTAAAAGTGCCTAACTGGTGCATATAAGAAGAGTCTATTAATTAAAAAAGCATTTGATATTTTTTACAGATAAGCTGATTGGTGTTCATTGCACGCATGGTTTGAATCGCACTGGCTATCTTGTATGTCGGTATGTAAATTAATTTTCTTGTTGATAGATTGCTAGCATACCAGCCGTAGTAGTGATCAGTTAATTGTATTTGGATTAGTTAATGCATCCAGCAGTGGTCAGTGTTATGTGAAGTATGTAACTTTTTTAATGTCAAAATATGTTCTACTATACCAGTTCATTGACAGCTACAGTGCATCTAGAAAGTATTCACAGCGCTTCACTTTTTCCACGTTTTGTTACGTTACAGCCTTATTCCAAAATGGATTAAATTCATTATTTTCCTCAAAATTCTACAAACAATATCCCATAATGACAACGTGAAAGAAGTTTGTTTGAAATCTTTGCAAATTTATAAAAAAAAAAAAAAACCCACACACACACACCACACATGTACATAAGTATTCACAGCCTTTGCTCAGTACTTTGTTGAAGCACCTTTGGCACTAATTACAGCCTCAAGTCTTTTTGAGTATGATGCTAAAAGCTTGGCACACCTATTTTTGGGCAATTTCTCACATTCTTCTTTGCAGGACCTCTCAAGCACCATCAGGTTGGATGGGGAGCGTCGGTGCACAGCCATTTTCAGATCTCTCCAGAGATGTTCAATCGGGTTCAAGTCTGGGCTCTGGCTGGGCCACTCTTTGTTATCTTGTCTTTGTGCTTAGGGTCGTTGTCCTGTTGGAAGATGAACCTTCGCCCCAGTCTGAGGTCCAGAGCGCTCTGGAGCAGGTTTTCACCAAGGATGTCTCTGTACATTGCTGCATTCACCTTTCCCTCGATTCTGACTAGTCTCCCAGTTCCTGCCGCTGAAAAACATCCCCACAGCATGATGCTGCCACCACCATGCTTCACTGTAGGGATGGTATTGGCCAGGTGATGAGCGGTGCCTGGTTTCCTCCAGACATGACGCTTGCCATTCAGGCCAAAGAGTTCAATCTTTGTTTCTCATGGTCTGAGAGTCCTTCAGGTGCCTTTTGGCAAACTCCAGGCGGGCTGTCATGTGCCTTTTACTGAGGAGTGGCTTCCGTCTGGCCACTCTACCATACAGGCCTGATTGGTGGAGTGCTGCAGAGATGGTTGTTCTTCTGGAAGGTTCTCCTCTCTCCACAGAGAAACGCTGGAGCTCTGTCAGAGTGACCATTGGGTTCTTGGTCACCTCCCTGACTAAGGCCCTTCTCCCGATCGCTCAGTTTGGCCAGGCGGCCAGCTCTAGGAAGAGTCCTGGTGGTTCCAAACTTCTTCCATTTACAGATGATGGAGGCCACTGTGCTCATTGGGACCTTCAATGCTGCAGAAATTTTCTGTACCCTTCCCCAGATCTGTGCCTCAATACAATCCTGTCTTGGAGGTCTACAAACAATTCCTTGGACTTCATGGCTTGGTTTGTGCTCTGACATGCACTGTTCTTTCGTTTTTTCTTTTTAATAAATTTGCAAAGATTTCAAACAAGCTTCTTTCACGTTGTCATTATGGGGTATTGTTTGTAGAATTTTGAGGAAAATAATGAATTTAATCCATTTTGGAATAAGGCTGTAACATAACAAAATGTAGAAAAAGTGAAGCGCTGTGAAGGGGCAGTGGTGGCTCAGCGGTTAAGGCTCTGGGTTACTGATCAGAAGGTCGGGGGTTCAAGCCCCAGCACTGCCAAGATGCCACTGTTGGGCCCTTGAGCAAGGCCCTTGACCCTATCTGCTCCAGGGGCGCCGCATCATGGCTGACCCTGCACTCTGACCCCAGCCTAGCTGGGATATGTGAAAAAGAAGAATTTCACTGTATATGTGCAAATGTATAATGTGTGATAAATAAAGAAAATTAAATTAAAATTACTTTCCGGATGCACTGTATAAGTAAGCCATTTGTGGGATTACCTCCCCCAAAAGTATAAACGCTGAGCCTCCCAGGCACTGTCAAAACATTGATGTTTATATTTTGAGTGGCCTGCTCAGCTCCACCCATCCCTTTCTAACTTGGAGCGTGGCTACTTGATCTAGATGTTCAGCCGGGGGAATATGAACAACCATGGCAGACATGTACAGAGGAAAATCAATTTAGAAATAAAAGTTTCCACTGAACACCAAACAAATATTTTTTGAAGAATATCTCTGTAGGTCCTCACTGTGCAAGTGAATGGTAAAAGAACTTTGAAACTCAAAAAGCACTTAAAGTCAGCATAAAAGTAACAACACAGCTCAAGTGGTTAAATCCATGTTCTCTGAAGTGATATGTTAAGTATGGGTGTGAAACATATCTTTTTTTTAGTATAAATCTCCACTTTCACCTCCTCTTATGTTTTTGGTGACTTAATATATACTTAAATATTGATCTGTTTCTCACCCACATCTATCATATCACTTCTAAGGACATGGGTTTACCCACTGGTGTCGTATGGATTACTTTTATGCTGCCTTTATGTGCGTTTTGCAACTTCAAAGTTCTGGTCATCATTCACTTGCATTGTATGGACCTACAGAGCTGAAGTATTCTTCTAAAAATCTTCATTTGTATTCAGCAGAAGAAAGTCATACACAGATGGCATGAGTTCTTACATGAAAAACGTTTAAAGAATATAAAGTTAGTGCAGAAAATAGTTAAAATATACATATATGTATAATGTGTGTATATACAGTTGTGCTCAAAAGTTTGCATACCCTGGCAGAAATTGTGAAATTTTGGCATTGATTTTGAAAATATGACTGATCATGCAAAAAAACTGTCTTTTATTTAAAGATAGTGATCATATTAAGCCATTTATTATCACATAGTTGTTTGGCTCCTTTTTAAATCATAATGATAACAGAAATCACCCAAATGGCCCTGATCAAAAGTTTATATACCCTTGAATGTTTGGCCTTGTTACAGACACACAAGGCGACACACACAGGTTTAAATGGCAATTAAAGGTTAATTTCCCACACCTGTGGCTTTTAAAATTGCAATTAGTGTCTGTGTATAAATAGTCAATGAGTTTGTTAGCTCTCACGTGGATGCATTGAGCAGGCTAGCACTAGCAGTGTGGTTGTTTCAAGGAGCACAATACTTGTTGACCCCTCTCCAAACATAGCGCTTATGGTTGTGAAAAATTCTTCTGGCAGTTGTGGCTGAAATCTTTCTTGGTCTACCTGACCTTGGCTTGGTATCAAGAGATCCCCAAATTTTCCACTTCTTAATAAGTGATTGAACAGTACTCGCTGGCATTTTCAAGGCTTTGGATATATTTTTATATCCTTTTCCATCTTTATAAAGTCCATTACCTTGTTACGCAAGTCTTTTGACAGTTCTTTTCTGCTCCCCTTAGCTCAGTATCTAAAACTAAACTTTAATTGCCATTTAAACCTGTGTGTGTCACCTTGTGTGTCTGTAACAAGGCCAAACATTCAAGGGTATGTAAACTTTTGATCAGGGCCATTTGGGTGATTTCTGTTATCATTATGATTTCAAAAGGAGCCAAACAACTATGTGATAATAAATGGCTTCATATGATCACTATCCTTAAATAAAAGACATTTTCTTTGCATGATCAGTCATATTTTCAAAATCAATGCCAAAATTTCACAATTTCTGCCAAGGTATACAAACTTTTGAGAACAACTGTATCTGGAGCTCGACAGTAATGAGCCAACTTGAGTTTAGCTTACCTGTCGAGAAGCAGCTTGGCAAGTTTGGTGTCTCCATTGAACCCCAAAAATTCCCTCAAAGTCCCTCACCTTGTAAATGCGATGCTAATGTTCACTCTGGTTTTACTCCTTTTTCTGTCTTTTCTGTCAGTTTTCTTTTCCTCTGTACACGTCTGCCATGGTTGTTTATATTCCCCCTGACTGAACAGCTAGTTCAAGTAGCCACGCCCCAAACTAGGTTGAGCTAAAAAAGGAATGGGTGGAGCTGAGCGAGCTGCTCAAAATATAAACATCAAAGTTTTGATAGTGCCTGAGAGGCTCAGTGTTTATACTTTTGGGAGAAGTAAACCCACAAATGGCTTACTTGTAGTTGTCAGTAAACTATAAACTGGGATAGCAGAGCATATTTTGACATAAAAGAAGTTACATACATCACCTTTAAATATTTTATCACAGATATCTCATTGATGTTGATGGAATAGAGCCTAGAAAAGCGATTGATTGTAAGTATACACATTCAGTTACTTATAATATGTATTAATATTCATTAATGTTAATTTGAAAATACTTTTATTGTTTGATTGATTGTTCATGTGCGTTCATAATATATTAAGTAATGTTAACATATATAAGTTTTAAATTTGAAACATGTATCTGTGTATTTAGAAATGAGCAATTGTTGTTTATTGTTAGTTCATGTTAACCATTGCAGTAACTAATATTAACATATTACCATATTTTTATGGTATATGTTGGTTTTGTGTTTGCACATTATTAATTATAGATTTGTTCTTTAGTTGTTGGTATTGAATACTTGGGCAATTTCTTCCAGTGTTCAATGCTTCAAGGGGACACTCAATAGAGAGGCAGAACTATATTGATGATTTGAGTAGAGGCCCCAAGAGAAGGTGAGGTGATCTAAACAGGATTAGTGTTCTTATTGGATGAAGTTTACCATATAATTTTATATTGATCTTCTATGTAGTAATGTAGGAATCGAGGAACTAGACCAAGACCCTGCTCAGGGATGTGCAAACTGGACACAACATGATGTACCTCCTTATCGAAGAGAACAGCATAATCGTTACCCTCCTTTTAATGGATGGGGACCTCATCCAGAGCGCAGAGAACCCCAGAACCAATTTGTGTAGGCTTCTACACCTTTAAGACTTTTAAAGATGTTATTGAATGTTGTGTCAATCTTTGTTAAAATGTGTTTTCTTTCATGTCAACATGCAAATGAAATGGACTCAAAATAGGTTGTTCGTCGATGGTATTTGCTTCTGTTGAAGCCATCAGTCCGTGTTATTTCAACTTTCTTGTTTAAAAATCGTGTTTGATAGCATAATTCCTGGTGAACAACTACATTACCCATGGTCCAGCAGAGACCGATCCACCAATCAAAGAACAAAGCCCGCTAAACAAGCCCAGCAGTGACCGCCCACTCCAATGACGCACTGTGAATGACATAACCGAGTCGGTCTCCCTGCACCCTCAAACTACATGTATATTTGTAAATAGTGGAATATTTTGCAGTACACTTTATTCTATCCTTAAAATTAATAGTTTTATAAGTTTCCATAGTTTTTGTTCGATTATGTCATTTGCAATTCTTCATGGGATTGTAGTTTGTACCCTCATGAAAGATGGTAAGAGCACAGTCTTTTGCCTTTTATCTTCTTTTTAATTTTCAAATACTCTTTTGCTTCAAATCATAGTTTGTATTGTTGTGATTCCCCTTAGTGTTGGTTGGTTTGGTTCATGGCTTAGAACTCTTTTATTCAGGATTTTATAAAAAGCCTATGGAAAAAATTCATGGAAAAAATACCTCCGGAACACATACGGCTGAAAAGGTGGGCGAGCACTGTTGTGCTTTATAACCAAATAGCTATTGAGGAAATTGTGGGCTAATATTTTAAGTAATACAGCCTTTATAAAATCTTGCCAATTTTAAGCACTGTTATTTAATGCCAGTTAACGTAAAGCCACTTCAAAATTGGGTGCCGGCACATTCTACAAACTCGTATTCAGGTCTGGCTCCATTCTTGTATGGAACACCCATTTTTCACAACCTAATCAATTACCAAAAGTTAAAAAAGGTCTCACTCATACAGACACATTAAATTATTTTATGTTGGGTTCAAATATTTTGTTTGAAGAAAGTTGTTTCATTACACATTCTCACAATCTCATCTCTGTGTTTTCATCCTTCTCAGTCTGTTTCACCAGAAAAACAACGCAATGCGGTTTGGACCACCTGATCGAGTGCCTTACTGTCCACCCATGGGCATGAGACCAATGAGACCCCCTCGTCCCAGCCAGCGTCCAATGAGACCCCCTCATCCCAGCCAGCGTCCAATGAGACACCCGCATCCCAGCCAAAGCTTTAGAGGAGGCTGCTTTGGCTCAACGCCCCCCTATCCACCTCCACTGCCTGCCTGCAGGTTTGGTGAGCCATGCGGACTTCCCCATCTAGAGGTTTCTAAGGGACCCCAAGGACCTCATAGAAAATATCAAAATAAACATAGGAAAGGGCCGAAAAATAAGACTTCATATGGAGGAGACTTTCAGTAATCAGGATCACCTGTGCTACCAAAATTGCTGGACTGTGCTTCTTTCTAAACACAAACTGACATGGCTCTTGTCTATTCATTCTTTTTGGGGAGAAGCTGTTTATTCTTACGAATTGAATCTGGTCTTTCTAAAAGTTGACTATTTATTGGCCCCTGCTAGTTCACAGTACTATAAGATACGATGCATTGATCTGATAGGTTTTATGTGTACCTGTTGTTCTGTCCTGTTGTCACCTGCCTTTATGCCCTCGAAAACAAACCTTTGTTTTTAGCATTAAAGCTATTTCTGAGTAATTGAGGGCAGTTTTATTATGTTTAATTGTGTATTCAAGGCATTTTGTGACCAGGTAATTTGTGCTTGACCTCTGACTCTGTTGGCTAAAATTAGACATGCATACCATGGGTTTTAAATCAAATTAAATATCGCTGAAGTGCAACAAAAGTTGTTGTTTTTTTTAGGTTTTTATCATTTATATGGACAACTATGCTATATGAGCCTTTATTATGCTTCAAGTTGGTTACTCCAGATTTTTAAGAGAGTCTGGTTGAGACATTACTATATTGAACCCCTTGGCGTAAAAATATAAAGAGGGTAGAAGTGCAAAAACCTAACTGAAATAAAAGGTTTACCCATACCCACATTTTTCTTTAGTTTAATGTGTTTTTTTTTTTTTTTTTTATGGGATACATATAAGTATTAGAAATAATTTGCTGTAACCAGGGGTTCAGTTTATTTTTGTTTTTTTTTATATATATACTTTTGCCTGAAAAACTTTTAAAGAATATACAGTTAGTGCAGAAAATAGTTAAAATATACATATATGTATAATGTGTGTGAATATACAGTTGTGCTCAAGTTTGCATACCCTGGCAGAAATTGTGAAATTTTGGCATTGATTTTGAAAATATGACTGATCATGCAAAAAAACTGTCTTTTATTTAAGGATAGTGATCATATGAAGCCATTTATCATCACATAGTTGTTTGGCTCCTTTTGAAATCATAATGATAACAGAAATCACCCAAATGGCCCTGATCAAAAGTTTACATACCCTTGAATGTTTGGCCTTGTTACAAACACACAAGGTGACACACACAGGTTTAAATGGCAATTAAAGGTTAATTTCCCACACCTGTGGCTTTTAAAATTGCAATTAGTATCTGTGTATAAATAGTCAATGAGTTTGTTAGCTCTCACGTGGATGCACTGAGCAGGCTAGATACTGAGCCATGGGGAGCAGAAAAGAACTGTCAAAAGACCTGCGTAACAAGGTAAAGGAACTTTATAATGATGGAAAATGATATAAAAAGATATCCAAAGCCTTGAAAATGCCAGTCAGTACTGTTTAATCACTTATTAAGAAGTGGAAAATTCAGGGATCTCTTGATACCAAGCCAAGGTCAGGTAGACCAAGAAAGATTTCAGCCACAACTGCCAGAAGAATTGTTCGGGATACAAAGAAAAACCCACAGGTAACCTCAGGAGAAATACAGGCTGCTCTGGAAAAAGACGGTGTGGTTGTTTTAAGGAGCACAATACGACAATACTTGAACAAAAATGAGCTGCCAGACGAAGCCAATGCCACAAAAAAGCACAGTTACAATATGCCCGACAACACCTTGACACGCCTCACAGCTTCTGGCACACTGTAATTTGGAGTGACGAGACCAAAATAGAGCTTTATGGTCACAACCATAAGCACTATGTTTGGAGAGGGGTCAACAAGTATTATGCTTATATAACATAGTTTTGATTTATTTTGGATTTTTTTTAGTCACAACATAATTCCCATATTTCCATTTCTATTATTCCATAGTTATGATGACTTTACTGTTATTCTAAAATGTGAAAAAAATAAATAAAAAAATAAAGAATGAGTAAGTGACCCTAAACTTTTGAATGGTAGTGTGTGTGTATATATATATATATATAGGTGTATGTTGTTGCATAACTCCACACAAATGTGTCATTGTAGTGCCTCAGAATTTTTTTTTTATTTATTATTATTTTTTTATTATTATTATCTGGAGATCAGGAAAATTGCATTTTTGTTTATTAATTTTTAAGCAAAATGTATATTCAATGCGCTTTTGCGACAACTTTTGCGAATTTTTTTTTTTTTTTTTTTTTTTTTTTTTTTTTTTTTTTTTTTGGTGACGTTGATTCACAAATATAAGTGGTCTGATCTGTTCCCACACATTGATGGCATTTGTAATGCCAAAATTTCCAGAGTAAGAGCATTTTATGTGCCTTTTTTATGTCACTAAAAATATAGCAGTTTTTAATAGCAAGGAAAGCACAGAAAAATCATATAAATTCTTATATTTTGATCCATTACATTTTTTACTTTGTCAAAATGATACAAGCTTACCTTACTCAAATGCATGTGATATCAAATAAACAAGAATTAGGTCAGAAGTAATCCAAAAGTAATCAGATTAGATTACTTTAATAATGTAACCCAAGAGATTGTTACTGACTACTATTTTACTACCATTTAATCACTACCAAATCCCAATTCAGAAGTCATCTAACCAGCACTGTGTATAATTTATAGTATATTAAAAATAAGTACATTTGATATAAAATTAAGAAAGAAGTGCTTCGCGATTGGTCCGTCTGAGGCATTACGTCACAGTCAGCTGATCTAAGTGGGCGGAGTCTTTACATCCGATGCAGGAAGTGTTGCGATATTACAGCTTTTGTAGATACAACACAATTTATTTTTATCATGTCTAAATATGACGAAGATATTTGAGCTAAACAAATCAAAGAGTCTTTGAAAACGTAACGGAGTGCACTGAAATCACGTAAGAAATTTATTTGACTCTTTTCTGTGTCTAATAATGCTGTTATTGTCTTTAACTGCTTGGCCTTTCAGTCATCATGGGTGGCACCAGGTTTATTTAATTCGAAGGGAAAGTTTAATCGAGTGTAATGAAGTCTCGCCTCATTCCATGCATATCACAGTCTGAGAGATGTTTCTTCACTTTGTATGGTATGTGTATATCATAAATAGATGTGTGAGTAAATATTGTATGCACAGTGGCCCCCAAAAGTATTTGAACACTTAAAAATATATATGAATTTCTCATTACATTATAAATAAAATAGAAGGGAAAAGTACAAGCACACTTTTCGAGCAAAACATTTCACAAAAAAGTTATTAAATAGATGTAAAATAAATTTACTGATCTATGTAAGTTTAGAAATAAAAGCATTTGGACGAGTTCTGGTTGTCAAATTTGAGTGGAATATGTCCATGTGTGTTGAACTACACCTGTGGTTACTGTGCAAATGCACCTGTGTGAAGTAATTGCAATAATAGAAAAGAAGAGTGTAGTTTTTTTATTTTTTATTAATTTTTTTAGAAAAGGTCTAGCATAATTTGTTTGCTGATTGGTTTGAGACTTTATCTAATTCAATTAAATTATTAGTTTTAAATGCAACTCAAGTATCCAAATACTTTTTGGGGCCATTGAATATATGTACTGTACATATATATATATATATATATATGCACAATATCTGATTTCAAATTGGACCTTTATAAGTTTCAGAGTATGAACACTGCTGTTTTAAAAGCCATTGTGTCTATATGGAAATAATAACTCTCTCTCTCTCTCTCTCTCTCTCTCTCTCTCTCTCTCTCTCTATATATATATATATATATATATATATATATATATATATATATATATATATATATATTCTAAAGTGACTTATTGATTCTCCAGGCAAGAGACAGCATGTCTGAGCACAGTGACTTCAGTCTGTCATCAGAGGAGAGGGTGCGGGTGCTCACCAAACTTGGCAGCTCCGTGGATGTAAGCGAGGATGTGCCGCCCCGTCGATACTTTCGTTCAGGCATGGAGATCATCCGAATGGCCAACATCTATGCTGAGGAGGGGAACGTTGAGCATGCATTCATTCTGTTCAATAAGTACATCACGTAAGTAATGCAAGAACAGTTTTTTTCTGCCAAATGCTTGCCACTGGTTTGTGGGTTGATTCCACATAGCAGATTCAGTGGCTTATGCCCAAGTTCATTCTCCTAATATAATCAAGGTTATTTTCTCACTGTCGAGAATGCGTTCGTGAGTCATTTTCTGAATGACATCATTTTTTAAATTATAATCTGCAACCAAACTGCAGCCTTTAGGGACAAGAAGTGTCAGTCTGGATAGAGTGTAAAAACATTGCATATTCTGCTGTGAAAAGGCAAAATTGTCTACACATTTTGTCAAAATTGAGTTATGACCAAAATCGTGTCTCTTGGAATATAATCTATCCTGTGTTTCAATGTTTGCGTCGTTAATGTGTTTTGCCTTTGTAGTTCAGTGTTGAGAAATGGTGTTATAAGTTATACGCAGATAATGTACAAACTTGTTTTACTTCCCTGTAGGTTGTTTATTGAAAAACTTCCTAGACATCGGGATTATAAAACCGCCAACATTCCTGAGAAGAAAGAAACTATGAGGGTAGGATATGATTTCCCACTTCCTGGGGAAAGTTGACATCTTTGAATCTTGATGGAGCGTGAAAAATTTGATAACATTTATCACGCTAAGTAAATCCCTTTTTAATTCCTCTGTGCAGAAATTAAAGGAAATTGCCTTCCCAAAAGCTGAGGAACTGAAAAAGTTGCTTCTCATGCAGTATGATAAAGAACATGCTGAATATCTTGTCCAGAAGGTGGGTTGATACAGCACTAATCCATCCATGCCCTCTTTAGAGAGTCAATTTAGAGATCTAAGCTTTTGTGATTGTAACTATTGTGTTAGTAGCAAAGCAAAGTCAATATAAAGTCAATTTTGACCCTATTTACTTCCTCAACACATCATTGCACATTATTCTAAAGTAAAAAATAAACATTTGTCTTTGTAATCTTTCATCAAATTGTAATAATTTGCTCATCCTCTGAAAAGACTTGCCTTTTTGGCTGATGTCACCAAGCCCTCTTTTTTTATCCCCTTTTCTCCCAATTTGGAATGCCCAATTCCGACTTCTTAATAGGTCCTCGTGGTGGCGTGGTTACTCACCTCAGTCCGGGTGGCAGAGGACAAGTCTCAGTTGCCTCCGCTTCTGAGACAATCCACGCATCTTATCACGTGGCTCGCTGTGCATGACACCATGGAGACTCACAGTATGTGGAGGCTCATGCTACTCTCCGCGATCCACGAACAACTTACCACACGCCCCATTGAGAGCGAGAACCCCTAATCGCGACCACGAGGAGGTTACCCCATGTGACTCTACCCTCCCTTGCAACCGGGCCAATTTGGTTGCTAAGGAGACCTGGCTGGAGTCACTCAGCAAGCTCTGAATTCAAACTCGCGACTCCAGGGGTGGTAGTCAGCGTTAATACTCGCTGAGCTACCCAGGCCCCCTGTCACCAAGCCCTCATTATTTTTTAACCCCTCTCCTCCAATCACCTGACTCCATTCTGGTTATACCGCCCACTTTTCATGATCAAATCAATTCCCACTAGATAAAATCAAGTCCTGCCATGCATTATTTTTCTCACTGAATATTAAGGCCTTCAAATTAAAATTCAAATATTCTTCAAATTTAAGATAAAATTGCACAATTTGGATGTGTGCCAAGCACCGATGATGACTTACATTATTGGGCTAAAACAGACGAAGTGCAAAAATTAAAACAGAATGTGGGTGTCTTTATACGCGTTTTACAGGTTGAATTTCCTTTTTAAATTAGTTACCTTTTTAGGATTAGTTGTACATGTTTATTTATGACCATGTGAATCCTGGCAGAGAGCAGAGGAGGAGGCCCAGGCTCAAGAGATGGCCAGACAGCAGAAGCTGGAAGCTGAGCGGCAGAGACAGGCCGATCTGCAGAAGCGTCAGCGTGAACAGGAGAAGTTTAGCGCTTTTGAAGAGATGATCCGCAGGCAGGAGTTGGAGAAGGAGCGGCGGCGTGTCGTGCAGGAATTCAGTGCCCCAACATCACCGACTGCTCCCCCAGATCTTGTGCCTGATGTAGGACCTCCACAGGCCTCATTTACAACACCGATGCCTCCTGGAGGAACTCCAAACCATATCTCTTCAACTTCAGGCCTCCCGGTGTTTGACCGCTCTCTAAAGCCTAGCATTCCAGTCAGTGCAGGACACAGTGAGCATGTCCATATTCACTGTTGACGTTTAGATGTGGCCGTTTGTAGCCAGGACTATGAGGAATTGCTATAGTGTATTTTTTGAGTGTTATAGTGTTTTTGTATATATTGTGTGTCTTTTTTCTTAGGTGCTGTGGTAAATGGCTTGCGGCAGCTGTTTGTGCCTGCAGAGCTGTGCCAGAAATTTTTAAAACTGGCAGATGCCAACACTGCACGGGCAGTGGAGACCTGTGGGATTCTCTGTGGCAAACTGGTATGTTCGAACCATTCCCAAATTGGCTTTGAAAGACATATTTTGAGATAAAAGAGTCATATTTCACCCCAAAATCATAGAAAAAATACATCATTATATTTTGTATTAAGAAAACAAAGCCCATTTGTGGGATCATTAAGATTTATGCATTGTGACTATTTTCATGACAATTAATCAATTTTGCCCCACATTATTTCTTTCTTTTGTTTTGGGGGATAATTATGATCCTGACCTGTAATTGACACGTTTCATGAGATTCACCCACTTATACTCATGTTACTAACTTCAAATTAATACCAGGGTAATGGCCCATTTTAAACTTAGGCAACAAAGTTACAAATTAACAAAGTAATGAATTGGATCTGCCATATGTCTGTAAATCTATTTTCAATTGCCAAGAAAGTAGTGGAAAATGTCTATAGATATATTTGAATCGTGCTTAAAATCTAATGAATAACATTTAAAATAGCATGAAACCCAAATGACCTGTGGCTTTCCCCAGGAAGAATAAATATCACTGCTTTATCTTTTGAAATGTTTCATGTGTAGAGAGCACATACTGTTAGTTTGTCTTTACAGATGAAGAATGCCTTCACAGTGACGCATGTGATTGTGCCCAAGCAATGTGGAGGGCCAGACTACTGCGACACAGAGAATGAGGAAGAACTTTTCCTGATTCAAGATCAGAATGATCTCATTACACTGGGCTGGATACATGTATGATGACTTCCGTGTCCCTTTAATTGCAGTACATTTTTATACTCCTGAAATATCCGAGTACAATGTACTTGTACTCGGTCTTGTAAAAATGCTCCGATACCAAAAACGAATACCATGTGATGTACATATGTCATGTGACACGATATATCCTAGTGTGATTATTAAACCACAAAGGCTGCGATTTAATGAGATAAAAAATATAGTTACCATGTGAAGCCAGCTGCTCGGACTGAAGACACCTCATCATAAATGTCACGCGCACTCTGTTTGTAGCAGATTACAAAGAGCAGAGTGTTCGTTTACATTGTAGCGTGCAGCACATACAGACTAAATATTTATTTCATTAAATTGCAGCCTCTTGCGGTTTAATAATCTCATTGGGTCATGTAGTGACCTGCGTTTCCAGAGGTGAGAAGCTGTCTTCAAATACACACAGAAACTGAAAAGGCTTCACTCCAAAATAAAAGATTCAGCCAAAATAAAAGCTCTATTTAAATGGAAAAACATGCAACAGAAATATATCACTACTGTATAGTTATGTAATATTCACTGTAATAATTCTGCTAATAGTAATAATAATAAATTAATAATAATTGTATTATATTTAACCCTTCCTTGGCCTTGCATAACATTTGGACCCAATAAGAACCTTTTTTAAAAATGGGTCAAAATGACACGCAAGACCAAGGAAGGTTAAGCAATATCTCACATCTGTGATGCACTATTTTGCAGCACTTTATTTGACAAAAATAACTTCAATGTTGTATTTTGGATTGTGATGTGAGGTTCTGCATAGAAGCACTTAATTTGTTTAAATATATTATATTTTCATTTGATTAAAGTTTTAATTGATTGATTTATTTAGATATTATTTTGATAATTAAAAAAAATTAAACTGTTAAATATCGAATTTAAAAAAAATACTTTTTTGATGATTTATTTTCCAGAACAGTTGCTGAAAAATAATAAACCCACTGTCCTCAAATCATCAGTTTGTATTTGGAAACTGCAACATTACAAAAAATTTCATAAAACACAAACTCAAGTACAGACAAAAAAAAGTAACGGTACTAGTACTCGTTTCCAAAAGATGGTATCGGGACATCCCTGTTAAAAGTGTGTTAAACTTATATAAAGTCTTTTCAACAACTTTGCTGACAATATACAATGTTTAATTTCTTAAACATTCATAAAAGTTCTTATTCTCTGTTAGACCCATCCCACCCAGACGGCCTTTTTGTCCAGTGTGGACATGCACACACATTGTTCTTATCAAATGATGCTTCCTGAGTCCATAGCCATTGTATGCGCGCCTAAATTTAAAGAGTAAGTTATCAGCTGTACGTGGTTAAATTGTTGTCATTATAGTCATTATGGCTTTAGGGTGATAATTAGCTGGAAAAGTTTAATATGTGACAACATACGTATGTTTCAGGACGGGTTACTTCCGGTTGACTGACTATGGAATGGACGAGATTGGTTTCTGCAAACAAAGAGGATTCCACCCGCATCCAAAGGAGCCACCACTCTTCTCTGTAAGGGGCACCTTTTTAAAGGAATAGTCCACACAAAAATGACAATTTAGTCATCATTTACACACCATCATGTGGTTCAAAACTTGAATGACTTTTCTTTCTTTCATGGAACACAAAAGAAGAAATTCTGAAGAATATTCAAGCTGCTTTTTCCCATATAATGAAAGCATAGAGTGACCAGGGGCTATCAAACACCCCAAAAAGACACAAAAAGCATGATAAAAGTAGTCGATATGGCTTTGGCATTATATTGTGAGTGTTCTGAATCCATACATGTGAGACTTTATGTGAGAAACACACTGAAATTCAAGTCATTATTTACTGAAAATCACCTGCCGTAGCTCTGAAATCTGATTCACCTTCATTCAAAACATTGACAAGTTTTGTGTGTCTTGTGTTTGTCTACATTATATGTTTGATATAAAAGCTGGTTCTATGTATATGTAAATGGCAGTGTCTTGTTCTCTTATCTTTTAGGCTAGCAAACATGTCACTATCACTGATGGAAGTGTGACAGTGCTGGATTTGCGGTGATGTCATCACTGCTGCTTTAAAAATATGTGCCTTTGCTCCTGACCTCACGGTAACACACAAACTTGCCAAGAAGTACCCAATGGGCCAAAAAGCACTGCGCTCAACATGACTAATGATAGCTTAAAGGTGAAGTGTGTTATTTCTGTGACACTAAAGGCATCAAACAGAATTGACAAAAATATTATGACTGTTTCCAAACTGGATATAACTGAAGAATGAGTTTTGACCTCAAATTTTGTAATTCTGTTTGGTGTTGCAAAAATTGCACACTTCACCTTGTTTTTTTGTTTTTTGCTATTTCATATTTTAAAATTGTAAAAGCTTAATAAAATGGCTCATGTGCAGGATCACCTAAGCCATCTTCATACTATTGCATTACTATTCTATGGTATTATATACAGTTGAAGTCAGAAGTCTACATACACTTAGGTTGAAGAAATTAAAAATAATTTTTTAACCACTCCACAGATTTAATATTAGCTAAATAACTATAGTTTTGTCAAGTAGTTTAGGGCATCTACTTTGTGCATGACACGAGTAATTTTTCCAACAATTGTTTACAGACAGATTGTTTCACTTTTAATTTACTATATCACAATTCCAGTGGGTCAGAAGTTTACATACAGTAAGTTAACTGTGCCTTAAAGCAGCTTGGAAAATTTCAGAAAATGACATCAAGCCTTTAGACAATTAGCCAATTAGCTTCTGATAGGAGGTGTACTGAATTGGAGGTGTGCCTGTGGATGTATTTTAAAGCCTACTTTCAAACTCAGTGCCTCTTTGCTTGACATCATGGGAAAATCTAAAGAAATCAGCCAAGACCTCAGAAAACAAATTGTGGACCTCCACAAGTCTGCTTCATCCTTGGGAGCAATTTCCAAATGCTTGAAGGTACCACGTTCATCTGTACAAACAATAGTATGCAAGTATAAACACCACGGGACCACGCAGCCATCATACCGCTCAGGAAGAAGACGCATTCTGTCTCCTAGAGATAAACATAGTTTGGTGGAAAAAGTGCAAATTAATCCCAGAACATCAGCAAAGGACCTTGTGAAGATGCTGAGGAAACAGGTAGACAAGTATCTATATCCACAGTAAAATGAGCCCTATATCGACATAACCTCAGTCCGATAGAAAGTTTGTGGGCAGAACTGAAAAAGCGTGTGTGAGCAAGGAGGCATATAAACCTGACTCAGTTACAGCAGTTCTGTCTGGAGGAATGGGCCAAAATTCCAGCAACTTATTGTGAGAAGCTTGTGGAAGGCTACCCAAAACGTTTGACTCAAGTTAAACAATTTAAAGGCAATGCTATCAAATACTAACAAAGTGTATGTAAACTTCTGACCCACTGGGAAAGTGATGAAAGAAATAAAAGCTGAAATAAATCATTCTCTCTACTATTATTCTGACATTTCACATTCTTAAAATAAAGTACTGATCCTAACTGACCTAAGACAGGGAATGTTTTCTACGATTAAATGTCAGGAATTGTGAAATATTGTGAGTTTAAATGTATTTGGCTAAGGTGTATGTAAACTTCTGACTTCAACTGTATGCAGTTGAATTTAGTTCTGCATCTGTCTGTAATGGAAATGCTTTATGTTAATAAAAAGGTCCTCACATGCCAATGCAACCAGCTTTAGACAGAGATGGCATTTGTACTTAGCTTAAGAAATAATGATTAAACCACTGTCTAGCTTTTCAATTTGTTTTTGCCTCTTATAATTAAATCAGTCACCGTAATTAGATTCTGATTGCTATGCACCTTTATCATAATATATCACGCTATCATTTTTAACAGTTTGGGTCTATTCACAATTTATGGTTCACTTTCACAATTCATACATGTACCAACATTTTGGGTAGTATTGTATTTAAAATGCACATGCATCAATGTCTTGCAAAAGTAGCTCTCTTGGACTGTTAAATTACACTTAGATGTTTCATAAACAACCAAGACTACTTAATGTGACATAACATATTTTTAAAACTCTTTTTTTTCAGCTAAACTATTCTCTTTTCCTCTATTCGTGATGTAATCATAACATTTAGAGTTTTGTTAGACATTAACACTTATATTATTTATGTAGTCATGAGGTTTTCATTCTTATGTTTTTAAACTCATACAGAGTAAATGCAAACATATCTTCACTTGAGATATTATCTGTTAAGCTTTGAAAACTAGCATTCTTTTGTGCACTTATGAGAAAGTGGTCCAGTCATTTCAGTCTGAAAATAAAGTAAAATTAAATACAAATAAGTTTATTGTTTATTGAAGTTCACAGAGCTTATCAAAATTACATCATTTTAAAACATTTTTGTAAAATTTACTATTTATGTGTTTACTCATATTTCAAAGGTTCAATTACTATCAATCTCATAACAGAGTAAAGTTCATGTACAGGACCATTTGTCCCTCTGCAGTTGACAATAACTATTTGCAACGACGGTAACTAGTCAATAGGGGCGATAAAGAGTCACTCTGATTCACTGTTCAGCGGAAATGAGGCGAAGAAGAAGAAGACGAAGAAGAAGGTGATGATGCGGATAGTGCGTACGATGTGACGACGTTCAGAATTATTTTTACTTAAAATGTGTATTTATCGTTTATTATTCGCGACTAAGCGTTAACACTAACATTTGTCTGAATAAAACAAAGAACTTTAGTAAAAATAGGTGGTAAAATAGCTAATTTTGTGTTAAATGTGATTTAATAAGAAAAGGAACGCGTAGCATAGTGGCTAACGTAAACATCTTACGTAATTGATCTTTACATTAATCTACAAATAGCTTGTTTTCAAATATTAAGAAAACATGACCGACTCCAAAGGGAAAGCTTTGTGTCAGAGGTCTGATGTCAGTACAGTTGCTGTCAGGCAGCCTGTGGAAGAACTAAAGAGGAAGATTCTTGATGAAGATCAATATATAGAGGTATGATAACGTTTTATCTTATACACAGTATTAATACTAGTTTCCTTACAGAACTCTTTGTGTTTTACTGTATCATTATTCTGATTGTGTTATATTCATTTTATTATGGGTAGTTAGTTAGTTGACATATGTCCATTAATCATATTTATTAGCCTTATTTCTAGATTTTAGCTTAAAATGTATATGAATGTGAGAGAGAGAATACATTTTATATATTTTTTTAATCAACTTAATAATTAATATTATTTTCCACTTTCACTGATTTTTTTTTTAAAACCAACATCAGTCCTGATCATATCTACCAAATGGTCATTAATTTTCAGGATTTTAACCCTTTAAATGCCAGTTTGTTTACATAAATCCACTGTTGTTTTTTTACACACACACACACACACACACAAATTTCTCAATACACACATACAAAACACACTCTGACATCCATACCAACACACCCACACAATTTTAGCTGCATCATTTATTCAACTGGCCTGCAGTGCTATATAATACAGCAAACAGAAAATAGGAAAAAAGCATGTATTTGCTCCATAGGCTAAATATGAGAAAAATGGTGCTATCTGGTGGAAAATATTAACAATTTAAATTTTGAAGCCAGGGCTCCGGAATGAAAGCATAATATCATAGAATTCATGATTTTATGCTTTAATGGCACTGGGATCAAATATTGCAGTTTTAATGTGTTTCAATGGAGACATTTTTGTCCTTAAGGTCCTGAGTGTAACTATTTTGTGTACACAGTGTATTATAGATGTATTATAGGATAGTAGTGACACTGAAGTTGAAATATCAAAGTTCCCCCAAAAATACACACCTTTAGCTAAATTTATGCCGTTGGCATTAACACAGCCAAAATGATAGAAAAAACAAAAATGAAACAGACAAAAATGTCACACAGGGGTTAAATGTTCCTTGTGTGACAAAGTACAAATATTACATGTATTCTCTCAGTTAATATGAAGTCTCAAAAGCTCCATGCAGAATAATTATTAAAGATAAAATGCTGTTTAAAGTAGTTTGTGTAAAGCATGTCAAACTACAGGACGTGTCAACTACCCTTGTGCTTTTTTAATGTAAATGTTGATATGTGCTCGATAAATGAAGTTGATTTTACATGACAAACCTGTTTTTATTGTGAAAAGTTGCCCTCCACAACCCTGAATCATCAAAACTCTACAGTCTACACATAATACCAGAGACCTATAGAGGTTAAACATAGTACAAATGTGTTTTTCCAGCAGTTTGTGTTCCATGTGTCACCTATAAACACATCTGATATCTGTTTCGATTTCTGCTGTCTTCACTTGCTAACAACACATGATTGTAATGACATCTGACCTTTTCTTCTGAAGAGTTTGGAGAAGATCATCCAGAGAGACTTTTTCCCAGATGTCTCCAAACTTCAAGCCCAGAAAGATTATCTGGAAGCAGAAGAGAATGGAGATCTGGAACGGATGAGAGAGATAGCCATCAAGTACGGGTCTGCGATGGCTAAATACACCCCACGCACCTATGTGCCCTGTAAGTGACATTTTTTACTGTGCAAGTGGTAAAAGTGAAGTAAACTTATGTTTAATTACTGAGCAGTACAGCAGTGATTTTCTGCTATCACATTTGAGGGTGTGATTTTTAAAAAATCTATTTGTTCCCACCCAGATGGGACCCCTTTGACATTTGTGACCCCAGATGTTCGGAGTGCATCACCTTCATGTTCACAAAGCAAACACAGAGCAGCGAAAGAGGACGGTGAGTGACTGCTGCTGAAAATGTTTATGAAGTCTTTCAATTTGTAGTCATTGGCGACGGGAAACTACTCCTTGGCTGACATCACTAAGACCTCCTATTTTTACAAGCAGCTGTCATATAAAGACCATGTTTCTTGATCAAATTCCCAATGTATATAAATTACAGAAGTAAAATGAGTTGCAAATGGTGTTTCTTGTTGACTCCAAAGCAAAATAAGGCATTTTACGTGTGGGTCTCATCTTATGTTTTAGGAAAAGTTGGTGAAACAGACGAGGAAAAGGAGCTTCCGTGCTTAGACCGTTTTCTTGCTAAAAACACGAGTGAGGACAACGCATCCTTTGAGCAAATAATGGAGCTTGCAGATGACAAGGACAAATTGAGGCATGCATGGCTGTATGAGGCGGAAAATGAATACAAAGAGGTAGAAAACAAATGCAAAAATACACCCTGATTATTGCCAGTGTTTAATGGATTTTTTGTTTCCTGACCATGTGTATTGTTGTATTGTTCAAAGAGGCATGAGCAGAACCTGGCTCTGCCATCCACAGAGAAGCAGGCGCTTGAATGCACAAAGGCGGGATTGGAAACATGGCAGTACAAGGCCAAAAACGCACTCATGTATTATCCTGAAGGTAAAGTTTGCCTACTAGAATACCCATCAGTATATCATTATATGATGCTGTCTAAGGCTTGCGAATGAACTATTAAAGGGATAGTTCACCCAAAAATGTACATTCTCTCATTTATTCACCTTCATGGCATCCCAGATGTGGATGACTTGCTTTTTTCTGCTGAACACAATGCAAGTGATTAGTGGTCAGAACTTTGAAGGTCCAAAAAGCACAAAGGCAGCATAAAAGTAATCCAACTGACTCCAGTGGTTTAATCCATGTCTTCTGAAGGCATATGATAGGTGTGGGTGAGAAACAGATCAATATTTATGTCCTTTTGTACTATAAATCTCCACTTTCTCTTTCACATTTTCACTTCTTTTGTTTTTGATGATTCACATTCTTCATGCTTAGGAGAATTTATTGTACAAAAGGACTTAAATATTGACCTGTTTCTCACCCACACCTATCATATGGCTTCAGAAGACATGGATTAAACCACTGGAGTCATGTGGATTACTTTTATGTTGCCTTTATGTGCATTTTGGACCTTCAAAGTTCTGGCCACCATTCACTTGCATTGTATGGACCTACAGAGCTGAAATATTCTTTTAAAAATCTTTGTTTGTGTTCAGCAGAAGAAGTAAGTTAAACACATCTGGGATGGCATGATGGTGAGAAAAAATGTTAATTTTGGGTTAACTATCCCTTTAATCCCTTGATTATGAGTAGGGCTGTGCGGTATATATATATATATATATATAAAAAGGTATATTTGCAATGATTCCTAGACTTTAGATTAGTAATCCTTCCTTGTTTCGAAGCTCAAGTGACAGAGGTTTTAGAGGTTTTTCTGATTTAAATCTCCACCTGCCATTTTTTTATATGTTTAAATTAGTTGAAATATATGTAGGTAAACATTGCTGTTTCTTACTATGCATTATTATTTTGGTGCATATAAATAAAATAAATTATATCATATTTAATATCAGCAAAAGGCTGAAATATAAAAAGATATTTTTTTAGCTATATCACTCAGCCCTAATTATAATGAGATAATACGTGAAGAGCCATACTGTACACTGCATGTGTTTCTGTTGTTCCCCAAAAGGTGTAAAAGATGACACGCTGTTCAAGAAGCCGCGGGAAGTTCTGTACAAGAATACACGGTTTGATGTTGACCCCTTCTGTAAAGCCCTGAACAAATCTCAAATCCAACAAGCTGCTGCACTCAATGCACAGGTAATACTGAATTCTGCGTCACAACAGACAGCATTCGATCTTTTCCCACTTTTATAAAATATGATTAAACTGATTGCATATTTCTCACTTCTATTTAGTTTAAGCAAGGCAAGGTTGGTCCAGATGGCAAAGAGCTCCTACCTCACGAATCCCCCAAAGTAAATGGATATGGATTTGAGGGAGCACCCTCCCCAGCTCCAGGTCAGTAGGAATGGAATAAACATTTCTTTATGTATATTACCTTTTAGTTCATTTTATTTAGACTTTCTTTGGACTATACTGAACTAACTCAACAAGGGGCATGTTATATGGTAGTGACATTTACATTTGTTTTTTTCCTTGTGTAATCTACATAAACATGGCTCAAACAAGACAAATATATTGTTAAGGTTTTGAAAAAACAATTTATTCTTTTTAAAATGAGTGCTTAAATGTGATCTGTTTTTGTCCTTAAGGTGTTGCAGAGTCTCCCTTGATGACCTGGGGTGAGATTGAAAGCACCCCCTTTCGTCTGGATGGTTCGGAAACTCCTCTTGTGGAAAGAAGTCACGGTCCAACATTCAAGGTCCAGTTCACTTCTAGTGCTCTTGAATGTGGTTTTTAGCAACCATATTGCTTTGAGTATATTCTTAAAAAAAACATTTATTTCATATACACGTGTGTGTGTGTGTAAATACATTTGATATTTTTTTATGTTTTATTAAACACCAATTTTATCAAATCAGACAGACCTTTAAATGTTCATTTGGTGGCAGTGTCCATTGCATATAATATTTCATCATTAATATTTGGATACACATTCATTAATATTTGAATTAGTGTTTTTTTTTTTTTTCATCTCTAGAGAGCAGGGTGGCCAATATAATGCCAATATATCACACAATTTTATAAAGTAAATAACATATACATAAAATTGCTAAAAAATTTACTTTTATTTAGCACTATATTTACTCAAAATTTCACACAAAACTTAAACTTTGTAGAAATAAGAATGAAAAAAAAATCTTTAAATTTTTTTTGGTGTGTTTTAAATGGCAGACAGCAGTTTCTTCTGGTTTCTGTTTAGTCATCCAATTTTAGTCATTTGTTTGCACATAAAGAAATTAATACATTAGGAAGAAGAAAATAATAATAGTGCTCGCAGTAGTCCAGCAACCACTGGCCTCATGTGTGCATTAGCAATGCATTAGCATTTTCTCACAAAAGACCAAATAAAACATGCAGTGCAAAGTGAATATGACATTTAATAGTGCACGAGAAGTGCTTTTACTTTGAAGTTGCTCTATCGCACTCTGGCGGATCCAGCGAGCAGCAATCTCCTGACACTTTTCAGGTGACACGGCCCAGTTCGCCTGCTTTGCTTGTCACAGACTGACCGTCATACAACATTTGTGAGTTTTGATCCAGGCTGATAGAATGCTTGCTTCAGAAGAAGATATACACTCACTGAGCACTTAATTACAAACACTGGTACACCTACTTATTCATGTGATTATCTAATCAGCCAATCATCTGGCAGCAGTGCAGTGCATAAAATCATTCAGATACGGGTCAGGAGCTTCAGTTAATAATGTTCACATTAACCATCAGAATGGGGAAAAAATGTGATATCAGTGATTTTGACCGTGGCATGATTGTTGGTGCCAGACGGGCTGGTTTGAGTATTTCTGGAACTGCTGATTTCCTGGGATTTTCATGCACAACCGTTTCTAGAGTTTACTCATAATGGTGCCAAAAACAAAAAAACATCCAGTGAGCAGCAGTTCTTGCGGACGGAAACGGCTTGTTAATGAGAAAGATCAATGGAGAATGGCCAGACTGGTTCGAGCTGACAGGAAGGCTACGGTAACTCGGGTAACCACTCTGTACAATTGTAGTGAGCAGAATAGCATCTCAGGATGCACAATATGTCAAACCTTGAGCGGATGTGCTACAACAGCAGAAGACCACGTCGGGCACTTTATTAGGACCATAATGTTCTGCTGGATTTGCACACATTTTGCCAAGTTTGTGAAATACATCTGTTTAAACAAGATATCTACATATTTGCAGACAGTATATTATAGGAGTTTTATTGATATTTATATTTATATCATTAGACAAGACAGTGAAAAGTTACAGGGAACTGTTGAGGAAAGATAGATAGAGAGAGAGAATGAAACACGGGAGCACTTTAAACATCATGAACTCCTGTCTGTTGTGGCTTTGATACACAGGACCGTTTAAATGAGATGTTGTTGTACGCCGATCTGTTATTGTAGTAACACAATGTAACAACAAAATGAACTGTGATAAGACGTTTACATGTCTCAGATTGTTCCAACACATGCAAGCAGGCGATTCTCAGCGCCTTCACGACTTGAGAGACAAATTGGCCAAATGCGTAAATTTTTCAGCCTGGGCGATATATTGGTCAACCACTAATTTATATACATGGATCTTTTACAGATTCCTGAGCCTGGGAGAAGAGAGAGACTGGGACTGAAAATGGCAAATGAAGCTGCGGCAAAAAACAGAGCAAAGAAACAAGAGGCACTGCGCAAAGTCACAGAAAATCTCGCAAGGTAATGAAAAGGTTTTGGCATGTTTTTACTCTCCAAGAATGCTTAGGCATAAAAAACTGTCCCAAACCAAAAAGAATAACGTTACATGTGCATAACTTAAAAATAGTGTATTTGACTTGTTTTTATTTTTACATCTGAAGACCGTAGAGAAACAAACCATGGTAAGAGTCATATGCAATTTCTTACTGCAGTGTTATTTAATAAATTGTAATTATGTTGTGGTATTGCTTGTTTACAGCCTCACTCCAAAGGGACTGAGCCCCGCAGCACTGTCTCCCGCCCTTCAGCGTCTAGTAAACAAATCATCCAGCAAATTCACAGATAAAGCCTTGAGGGCCAGCTACACCCCATCTCCAGCACACGGAAGCATCGGCTCCAAGACTCCACTCGGAGACCTGGCCACTCCCTCCTCCAGCACACCAACACCTGGTAAATCCCGAACACCAGCCAATCAGGACCCAGCCTCCATCACAGACAACCTTTTACAACTCCCCAAAAGGAGAAAAGCCTCAGATTACTTCTGAAGCAGCAGCACAAACACAGACTTCATAAGGACATTTACATGACCTTAATTTAGACCATAGTTCATTTGTTTTTATTTTTTTTTTATTTGCAAAGCATTCACACATCAGCTGATTCAAAAAGATGAATTAGATATGTAGCCAAGAGTGCTCCAAAATGTCACCTGTAATGCATTGTTGAAAATATTGAATATGAAAATCAGGAACCATTTTAGAGAGAAGTTGATTCTGTGCTCCTCCTGAATTCTGAGCATCTTCTTGATACTGAAGTCATCACAAGAGACAATAAAGAGAAGTTATAATACAGAATGCTGTTTTTGTTATTAGTTTGCCATCCTTATTGTATGTGATTTGTTGGCAGACTCCAAAGTCTAAAGCCTTTGTTCTGAAGTCTTCATCTAGAAGCAGGTTTACACATTTCAGATCTCTGTGGGCAATGTGCTGGTCATGGAAGAACTTCATGATAAGGAGTTTATTGAAGAAATCTTCAGGTGTGCATTGATAGATTCTAGCAGGTCACCTGGAACTTTAAACTTCTCAAAGTTTCAAAAAAACGTCAGAGGTTTTCACAATTTAGCCACCTAGTGATTTCAAGGTCTCTTGGAAAAAACTGAAGAATGGTGGTAGTTTTTAACAGGGTTTGGTATTGATACAGATTTCCCAATTTGATTCTGATTCACAAGCTCTTGATTCGATTCATGAGTACATTTCTGTTACAATGTTCATTTTGCTTTACATATGAAAGAAATTGTCAGCTAATGCTCTTAATTATAAAGGAACCTTCTAGGCAACCCCTCTAGGTAAAATGCGAAAATCGTAATTATACCGATTATATTTTATCATTGGTTTTTCATGAAACTGGTCACATTTTAGCTTATGAAAAAAAAATTCAGTCTATTCATCAATTAATGTCTTGAAATTTCATATTATGTTGCATATATATTTTTGTTTCATTTTTATTGTATACTTGCATAATTTGTACTTTTTATAAGTATTTACATTGATATGTAGAACACATGCTAAATAGGTACTGTCTCTTTAAGACTACAAGCATCAGCCAGTGAGTGCATATAAGTAGAGAAGACCTGCATGGTTTCTTTAGCACATCCATGTGTGATTAGCATTAATAATAATTTTTTTTTTTTTTATTTATTTTTTTTTTTAAATCAGCAACTGCCTGTAAAGAACAGAAAGAGTATTAAAAGAGACATTATTCAATGGCACATGGATCTGTGGATCTCATCTTTGGACAAACAAAGAGTTAAACCACACTTTTACTCTCAACATGCAGGAAAAGAACCTCTGTGCTAATACATTCTCCACTATACTACTCAATTGCTGATGAGAGAAATCTGAACATTTACAGGCCAGTGGCTAATCATAGACATTTTTGTCGATTATCGTGAGATTTAGGTCGCACATGCGAGTGATTTACTTACATTATAGAGGGTTGCCACATAAAGTCAAAGATCCTTCTTGGGATTTAAGAATCAATATCGAGATCGTTCAAACGAAGATCACGATTGATTTTTGCTTACAATATTTTTTCTATCTTTATTGTAACTGATTCATTTTCCGAATTTAATGACTGTAATCTTTAAGTTGAAATCTTTGTCCAGAATATTTTACGTTCTGTTGGCTAGGTTTGGGGCATGCACAAATTTAAGAACATTTCTTGCAGAAATCCTCTGGAAGAGCACCACATACATTGACAAATTCTAACTCCATGACCATACTGTACCTTTTCTGTATTTGAGCGATTCCATATTCACGGGACAAAACCAAAGTGCTGCTTGTTTTACAGTCAATGATCTTAAAAGTAACATCCATTTGACCAAAGCATGTGATTCCCATTCTAAACATAAATGGTCCAAAGTGTTCCTTTCTACCCCATCAGGTGATTCAAACTTGCTTCCAAGAGTGCTCCAGAATTACACAGATATGTATTAAAGGAATATTCCAGGTTCAATACAAGTTAAGTTAAATCGACAGCATTTGTGGCATAATGTTAATTACCACAAAAATTAATTTAGAATCATACCTCCTTTTCATTAAAAACAAAAAAAGAAGCAAAAATCGAGATTACAGTGAGGCACTTACAATGGCAGTGAATGGGGCCAATTTTTGGAGGGTTTAAACAGAAATGTGTAGTTTATAATTTTATAAAAGCACTTACATTCATTCTTCTGTTAAAACTTGTGTATTATTTGAGCTGCAAAGTTGTTTAAGTTGTCATTTATATAGTCGTTTTAGGGTTTGTTGACATCATCATTGAAACGAAGTTGTAAAATTGGCTATAACTTTACACAGAAAATGTTTGTAAGTGATTTTATAACACTAAAATCATGTTTATACTCATATCCTTTGTCTTGTGGTTATACTTTTGAAACAGTGAGCATTTTAATGTTAGAAAATTGGCCCCCATTCACTTCCATTGTAAGTGCTGAACTGTAACCTTGATTTTTGCTTTTTTAAATGAAAATGAGGAATGAGTCAAATTGTTTTTTGTGGTAATCAACATTATGCCACAAATGCTTTTGATTGAGCTTAACTTGTATTGAACCCGGAATATTCCTTTAAGTATTGTGTTCTTTACACCACGTGGAAATAATTTAAAGCATGGCAATTGATTCTGTGCTCTTTCTTTTTTATTCTGAGCATTTTCATAAGTCAACTTATAAATCTTACGTCATCAAAAGTCTGAAATCTTTGTGCAGAATTTCTGTTATGTCCCTCTGGGTAATGTTCTGGTCATGCATGGATTTTATGGTCTGGAACAGCTGACCAAAGATTGTCTTGCATAAATCTCGAGGCAGAGCACTGATTGCATTAATGATTTCTAGCAGGATACCTTGACATGAACTACAAGGTCCATGTGCATAAAGTGCTTTTTCCAGGTCATTTTCAAAAAATGTAAACGACTTCACAGTGTTGGAGTGATTCAGTGATGTAATTATATAATTTTGCAGTATTGTTTTTAGAAATGTTCTCTGAATTTTAAAGGGATAGTTCACCCAAAAATAAAAAGTCTCTCATCATTTACTCACCCTCATGCCATCCCAGATGTGTATGACTTTCTTTCTTCTGCTGAACACGAACTAAGATTTTTAGAGGAATATCTCAGCTCTGTAGGTCCATATAATGCAAGTGAATGGCGGCCAGAACTTTGAAGGTCCAAAAAGCACAAAAAGGCAGCATAAAAGTAATCCATACGACTACAGTGGATAAATCCATGTCTTCAGAAGCGATATGATAAGTGTGGGTGAGAAACAGATCAATATTGATGTATTATGGAGTCCAATGGATTACATTTATGGTGTCTTTATGTGCTTTTTTTGAGCTTCAAATTTCTGGCCACCATTCACTTGCATTGAATGAACCTACAGAGCTGAGATATGTTTCTAAAAAGTTCAGCAGAAGAAAGTTATATACATCTGGGATGGCATGAGGGTGAGTAAATGATGAAAGAAATTATTCATTATTGGATGAACTATCCCTTTAATGTTACGAGAACTTTAGGAAAACGCGAGGGGAACCATTATGCAAACTAAAACTGTATGTTTCTGTAATTTTTATTTTTTATTATATATATATATATATATATATATATATATATATATATATATATATATATATATATATATATATATAATAACATGTTTTTTTTTTTTTCTGGCAAAAAAAGATTTAAGGTCAAAACAAGTGAACTCAGTCGACAGGATTTGTGACATAACGTTGATTACCAAAAAATTTCGACTCGTTTATTTAATAAAAAGCAACAATAAAAAAGCAGTTAGATAAGGTACTTACAATAGAAATGAATGGGACCAGTCTTTAAACGCTAAAATATACTGTTTCAAAAGTATAGTCACAAGACGTAAATATTATAGATGTTAACATGAATTTAGTGAGGTAAACTTGCTTGCTAACCTTATCTGTGTAAAGTTATATCCAGTATTTCAGTGTCTGTAGCGCATATGGACTGGCCCCATTCACTCCCATTGTAAGTGAACCAAAGACTAACGTTCACAGAACGTTTTGGCAACCAAACATTGTTAGTAAGGCTGTTGATGAAATGAGGGATTTCTTTGAAACGCCTTCTCCCCTCCTCGGAACATGGTCGGGATTGTTTTGATAGGACGGCGAAGGAGCCATCTTGTTTTATATTCGTCCTAAACTCGTGTACCGAACTAGAAGAAACAGCCGTGGCGTATGACACTATATCTCGACCCTAGCGAACTGAATTAAACATCTGAGTATCAAACATACTTATCATCGACGGAATATACACGCCACCCAAAACAGTGCGCAGTTGGATTTATTTTTCAACATTGAGGCTGGTGCAATAAGTGCATTTTCTCTGTGCACATTTTCTCCGGTGTAAGCTACTATGAATGGAGGATAAATGTTGCCGAAGGCTGACAGCGGTGGTTTTGTGCTTCTCCTTTTTTTCCTGACATTAACAGGTAAAACAAATGTTGCTTTAATAAAGGCATTTTCTAGAAATTATGTGTTCTGATGCAGTATAAAGCCCCGGGACTGGTTAAGGGCGTGCAGATAAGCTTATGTTCGGTTATAAAGGTAAAATAATAATGCGGCGAATGTCTTTGATCTGCGCGGATTATTGATACAATTGTATCATTTTGTGTCGCTCGCCTAATATAAAAGGCACGAACTGCAGAGCTCGCGCAGGCTGGTTGGGCCTTTAACAACCACTGCAATATTATGATTGATTCTCCAGTTGAATTGTGCATTACATTTTTTTATTTTTTTACTTTTAGGCATTTTTATGGCATGGCAGACGTTTTCATGAGATATTGTGATTGCACCGTGAGTGTTTTAGAAGCAGACAGACTGAAACTAAATGCCCCGAATGGGAAATAAAATCTAGGCGAGCTTGGTGTCTGCTGGTGTCTGGTCTGATGTGCCCCTGTGTAATGAGATAATTATTATTCGCACTGATGTAAGACGGTGCAAATAAATATGACGCTATTTAGGTTAATGGATGGTCCGTTGCAGTCCCGGTTCTACGGGGGTAGAAGCACCCTCAAACGAAACTCAGTTGGCAGGTAACTGCTGCCAAACTGCTGCCCGCGGATCGATTTATCATGAACGTTTTTTATTAGATCTTTCATTTATCTGGTTTTTGGACCTATCACGCATCCACAAGCTTTTAATATGCTCAGGGTTGCCAGATAATGTATCCAGCACCCCAATCAGAGATTTATACTTGCACAAATAGGAAATATTTCGCTTTATGTCATACTTAATTTATGCAATCTGGCAACCATACATGCGAGTGCACGCGCTTTCTCTCCGCAAAAAACAAACAAACAAACAAACAAACAAACAACAACTTAGCGCTCAATAGTGCAAGGAGGGGACACGCGAGTAATACCAAGTGAGAGAGGAATATATTTAGTGTTTGTGTTATTTGTAAAATACTGAAGTCCCTCACACCTGTATGTGAATATTACTCTGGCAGTAATCATTTATCAGTGTCACGCAGCCTGTTTTATTCAGTTGTGTGCTGAATGAGGTGCCAAACATTGACAAGACCCACATCATGACCCATGAGCATGCAAACAGGTTGATAATGTTCTGAGAATAAAACAAGTAAACAGGTCCACTTTGCAGCCAACATTAAAATAAGCTTTTAGAATCTCTTTCCTGAATATTTTATTTTACTTTTAAACCAGACTCTGATATAGAGTGTTAAATTGAATACTAAATTACCATTGAATTGAAGTATGGTAAAATAATCAATTAATAATTTTATTCAGCCTTTATTCAGTTTTACTAACACATGATAGAAAGTATAGCAGCAAAACTTTAAACAATTGCAGAATGGTCCCATCAGTCTGTGTACACTTCAGAAAATTGTGCATCATTCATTGAGTGCATGTCTGGGCTAAAAAGATAAAACTATGCAGAACTTTTTATCTTCTATATTCCTTGTTCTATTTAACGGCTGATGTGGCCCCTGTATCAAAATAATTGCACACCCCTGCTCAGTTGAATATGTAAGACTAATACTGTAAATTGGCAAGCAGATTTTCTTGAATACCAGGAAACACACAAAAATCCTTGCATTTTGTGAATGCACAAAATGCTGCATCAAAACCTATAAACGTGTATGATTTTGCAAATCAGTATGTCCTAAAAGGCACAGAATATTGCTGTCATTTTCAGTGACAGATCATGGGGGAAAAAAAACCCTGAAGCAATTAATGTTTTACATATGAAAAAAACAAACTTTTCTTTACGTTGTTTAAGTAGCATTTAAACATGATTTAATCTATTAAAAAATGTGTAATTATGATACATCTCCACTTTATACAGAGCACCCCCACTATATTCAGAAGCACCCTCAGTGATTTTGATCTGGAAATGGGCCTGGTCCGTTGTGATTTCTGTCTTTTAATTTTGCACTTCAAGCTCTGGTGTTGTGTCGAGCTCCCCATCAGGATCTGTTTCCCCTTAGCAGATCCATATGGGGGAACAGTATCTGACGGTAACATTCTCCACTGTTAGAATGCGTTCCCCCATGCACAAACCTAAGCCTAACCCTTCCCTACCGTATCCTACACTACCCTACCTACCCTAACCCTAACCTACCCTACGCTAACCATAAACCCATTGGGGCTAGGGGGAACAGATTTCAACAGGGAACACGATTCGATACAACACCGGTTATGGGATTGATTTGTTGGTGTGGTTTCCATTTGTTTTGGGGGCTGGTTCTGGTGGTCTCCATATAATGCAACACAGTATCCATATTGACTCTCTCTATTGGTTCCCCCGTGGGGACCCGAGGTAGAATATGTCCCCAGCACCCCCTTGCTGATCGTAAGAGGTGACAAATGGGGCGACTTCTTTGCCGTAAGCTGCAACCCGTGACTGTGGAGAAAGAGGTCCTGGCACTTGAGGAATGTGGGTTGCTGAGGCTCCCCCAGGTCCAACACAGTGCTTTGGCTCAGACTTCTCATAGACGGGAGGTTGGAAGGGCCCAGTCCAATCAAGTGGCTGGTCACTTTGTTCCTTTTGCTCAAGTATATTACCCCCGTATCCTTGGTGCATATCTGGAGGTTACCCATGGCGGGAGCATGGGTGGGGAGCGGGAGTAATGAAACGAAATAACACAAACATGGCTAACCAAAAAAACCCTAAACGATTAAAGTTGGAACAGAATGTGGATGATCCCCCAAAAAAGTGAACATTGGCAGAGATTAATTATTTTAGAATCTGTACTACCTGACATGCCTCTGACTAAGCTGTCCCCTTTTGCAATACAAATAGGTATATCTGGTATAGCAGGGACAGTTAAAGATGTGAAAAAACTACGGTCTGGACAAATACTGGTGGAATGTTCCAAAAACATTCACGCAGATAATCTAATATGTGCATTGTGCAGAGTGGTTGAGGAGTCTCTTAGCTTTAATATAAGGAAATCTTATGCCTCTGTGGTAAAACCAATCACGAGCACTGCAGAATGCCAGACAGACTTGACCTGGGTGAATAATGCCAAACCACAATACATAAACAAAATTTCTGTCTCAGCTAAAAAGAAGACTCAAAGCACCCAAAGCCAAATTACATCAAGTAAGAACAAAGTCTGTCAGCTGAACACAATCAATCTTAAAGAGGGAAGAAGACACAGTGGTATAAGAACACAATTACCAGAAGTTAATCAAGGGAAAAGATGTAAAAAGACTGAACTTTCAAAGGATATTGAAATGAAAGAGAACATAACCTCTTGTAGCCATAGCTTATCTCCTGAATGCAGAAGTAAAGGCCATGTACCGGTTTTGCCTATTTGAGAATGAATAATCACATTATTCAGTGGAACTGCCGAAGGATCAAAGTAAACTTTGCTGAACTGCAACATTTATCTGCTGTTGTTAATCCCATTGCCTTTTGTCTTCAAGGGACTCACTTGGTACCAAGCAGCCCATTGACCTTAAAAAAAACTATGCAATATTTGATGCATTTGGCCAAAATATGCAACGCCCCTTGGGTGGATCGTCCATATTAGTTAGATGTGACAATTCACAGCCATATACCAGTAGATACAAACTTGCAAGCAGTAGCAGTGCATTTATCACTCCATAAAGCCATTTCCCTATGCTCCATTTACATACCTCCTGATGTTTCCCGTAGCATTACATGACTTGGACAGATTGGTACACCAGTTGCCATCCTCATACATCCTTATGGGAGATTTTAATAGTCATAGTCCACTATACAAATAAAAAAAAAAGCAAAATTATTGAGGACCTTATCTCTAATAATGATCTATGCATATTAAATGATGGTTCGTACACTTATCTGCATCCAGGACATGGAACCTACACTGCAATTGACCTAACTATATGTAAGCCTGAACTATTGCTCAACTGCTCGTGGCATGTCTGGGATGATCTGTGTGGGAGTGACCACTTTCCTCCGATTTTATCTTCATCAGAAGCAGAAATCCATCAAAGAACTCCAAGATGGCATCTTAAAAATGCCAACTGGTACTCCTTTCAGACACTTTCTTATGAGAAATTCAGCATAGTGCCCCAAGAAATCATGACCCAATAAAGAGGTTTATGGATACTTTAATAGTAATAGCAGAAAAGACTGTTCCAAAAAACATCAACAAAGCCATACTGATGGACTTAACCCATGGTTTGATGAAAATTGCAAAAAGGCTATTGAAGAACAGTAAAAGGCAGAAAGGATGTTTAACAAACACCCAACAAAAGAAAACCTCATTAAATTGAAAATTTGCAGGTCCAAAGCACGTAGAATCATTAATGAAACAAAAAGACAAAGCTGGAAAAATATGCATCAAGTTTAATGTCACATGCACCAACAAAGAAAGTATGGGACATTATCCGAAAGATGAAGGGCAAAGAAGGTGGATCACAAACATGACATATTAAGAGTCAAGGCACTTTATTAACTACAAAACAAGAAATTGCTTGCAGAGACTTTTGAGAGGAACTCTTCACTAGAAAACTGTCTCTCTGAGTTCCAAGAAATAAAAATACAACAGGAACAGAACCAACTTGACTTTTCTTCTGATAACACAGAGCCATACAAACAACCTTTTATAATGGAAGAACTTCTTAAAGCTTTAAAGAACTCAAATGATACTGCTGTTGGACCAGATAAAGTTCATTACCAATTCCTAAAGCACTTACCCCATAATGTATTATTAATTATTTTGGACAATTTTAACACCGTTTGGAAATCAGGAGAAATACCATCCTATTGGAAAGAAGCAACAGTCATACCCATACCTAAACCGGGCAAAGATCATACAGACTCAAACAATTACCACCCTATAGCCCTCACCAGCTGCCTATGTAAAACCATGGAAAGAATGGCCAATGACCGGCTTGTGTGGATGCTAGAGAAAGACCATAAGATCAGTGATTACCAGTGTGGTTTCAGACGAGGAAGAAGCACTGTACACCATCTCATAAGACTGGAATCATTTGTACGTAATGGTTTTATCAACAAAAAAAAAAAGAGCACGTGGTGGCAGTTCTCTTTGATATCTAAATAGCCTATGATACTACTTGGAGATTTGCCATTTTAAAGGATCTGTATGAAATGTGTTTTAGAGGGTACTTACCCATTTTCATTTCAAAGTTTTTATCGAATAGACTTTTTTGTTTTCCAAATAGGAACTACTTTGTCAAATATACACACACAAGAATTAGGTGTGCCTCAGGGAATTATCCTTTCAGTTACCTTGTTTAGTATTAAAATTAACAGTATTGCAAATGTTATCGGGTCAAATGTATTCTGATTTGTGCATCTGCTACAGGGGGAAAAATATTAATTGTATTGAAAGGCAATTACAGCTGTGCATAAACAAAATGTATGATTGGTCAGTTAGAAATGGATTTAAATTCTCCAAATCAAAAACTACATCTGGACCCAGAGCTCTTCATAGAGGGAGAACCTTTAAAAGTCACAAAAGAGACTAAGTTTTTAGGGCTAGCTTTGGATAATACACTTTCTTTTATCCCACATATAAAACTGTTAAGAAACAAATGCCTTAAAAAAATGAACATCATAAAGGTACTGGCTAAAACAAAATGGGGTGCAGATTGCACTACACTTCTAAGTCTCTACAGAAGGCTGGTATGATCCCAAATGGACTATTGGAGCATAGTTTACGGATCTCCCAGAAAATCTTACATTAAAATGCTGGATACTGTACACTGTATAGGATTACGACTTTCTTTAGGAGCATTCAGGACTTCACCTGTTCAAAGTTTGTATATTGAAGAAAAGGAACCATCACTTGACAACAGGCGCTTGAAACTTGCTCTTTAGTATGCAGTTAAGATGAAAACAAATCAATGCAATCCAGCTTAATCCTCAGATTTCCACCCTCAACATCCAGATTTGTATGAAGCCAGACCCAAGTATATTAGTCCTTCTGGCATCCATATAAAACCCCACTTGGAGAATATGGGCATTAATCTAGACATACTAACACAAGCCCATCTATGCTCTATTCCTCCCTGGAATCTAAGAAAATTAAACATCATGTTGAATTTGGCCCAGCAAAAGAAGACGATGATCCATCCAAATGAACACAAACAGGAATTTATATAAATGAGATATAATTTCCCGCTTCATAAACCTGTGTACACAGATGGATCCAACACAGAGAACGGTGTAGCTGCAGTATTTGGACAAAAGATCTTTAGTATCCGTATTCCAGCTCAATTTTTACAGCTGAGGCCCGTGCTTTACTCTTGGCCTTAGAGCAGATAGAGAGAGCACAACAACTGAATTTTTTAATTTGAATAGATTCCAAATCTTGCCTCCAAGCACTTGAATCATTAAAAACTGATCACCCCATAATTGTTAATATAATAGCAAAACTGAATCTCTTAAAGTAAAACATTTTAATATTGTTTTCTGCTGGATTCCGTGTCATATGGGACTGTTTGGTAATGAACGGGTAGATACTGCTGCAAAAAAAACTCTCACTCTGAGAATTACAGACTGTCAAGTCCCACCATCAGATCTCAAACCTGTACTGAATATGTATCTATATAAAAAGTGGCAAAAGGAATGGAACAATTGCATCCATAATAAGTTGTATGAAGTCAAACCAATTATAAATGAAAGATCTTTCACAAGTTTTCCTTTTGAGTGTTGATATGACCAGACTGTTTACACAAGATGCCGCGTATTGGTCATTCCAGACTTACTCGTATGATTTTATTGAAAGGTGAAGTGCCACCAATATGTGATTTTTGTCAGACACCACTGTCTATAAAACACATTTTACTGGAATGTCCTACTTTTAATGCCACAAGGCAATGTTTTACTCAGTTTTTTTAGTGGATGTTTTAAAAAATGTGTCATTTCAAGTACTGTTTCATTAGGAACACGATTGTTTTTAAGACAACTTTAGGGTTTAGAGAGTAATGGTAACTTAAGTAAAACTAGTAATCATTTAAAAAAACTTAAGCTTAAAGGCCTGATCACACCAAACCCATTTTTTCGGTGCGATTGTTCGTACTGAACAAGCTTTTTGAACGGTAACAATGGATTCCTATGAGATGGACCACTTCTATCAAAATGAATGGGAGAAATTGGAACACCCAACCAAGAAGCTCTAGCACCCAACAGTCAGCAGATGTAAAAAGGAAGTCCCGCCTTACAGATAAGAGCCAATCGCTTGTCAATAATCTCGAGAAAGCACAAGCGCATTAGCTATAAAAGCCTGGGAAAATTTTGTTTTTTAGTAATCTGAGGTAAAGAATCACAATTTATGATACCAGCTTTGTCAGATTTTACTGCTGATTTGAAATATGTTCTTTGATTGTAATCTTGACCAACCGTTTTTGATATTTTGGTGTTCCCCCATTCAAGTAGATAGGAGCTGCACTGTCATGACTGGAAATAGTCTCCTGGGAGCATTACAAAGATGGCCACCAGTGGACTGACTAGCTAGAAATATATTGCTTGTAGTAAAATCCCATAAAATAGATTCTGCAATGTTTTAGACGAACAAATTGCAGAACCACGCTGCTATTTTTATTGCAAGGACAATATAACAAAGTACTGCAATAATTTAAATAACGAAAAGACCGTGAGCAGTGTTTTCTTTTATATTATGTTTAATATATGCATCATATTTTATACATGTTATTCTCAATGTACATTATTCCACGTGTATTTATATCACTGTACCTTGTGTTGTATTATCTAGGCATTATAAAAAGAGAAGTTGAGTTCAGGAGTCTGGAATATAGACCTACTTTTAGCGAAATACATGTGCAATTAAATATGTAACAGTGCTCTTTACTCATCTCACTGGCATAAAAAAACAGATTATATACTCCTCAAAATGCATCAACACCCTGGAAAGAACATAATGGAACAGTTATGCCAAAGTAGGTAAATAAATGCTTTAACAGCAGTCAGTATATTAATCTCTATCAGCTGAAGGGTGCGGACAGGAGACCAGTATGACAACAGCACCACCTACTGTACCGGAGTGAAATAGTTTTTAGTTTGTTTTTACGGACTCTGTGCATAGACCTTCCATCAAACCAAAAATCTTAACCGATTTGGTGTAGCCTTGGGGGTAGGCTTCTGTCCGGGGCCGATGCTCCCCTCTAGAACCGCCCCTGTTCTAAGTGGAACTCCTTGACACATGGTCAAGAGATTTTTTTACCAGTTGAACAGGTGTTCACATGTCAAAAGGGTCTTACTGTCTTCAGCAGTTAATGTGCTGAAAATCTGGTCTTGGTAATCCATAGAAGAGAACAAACTGCTGTTCACAAAACATTTCAGTTGTTGGGGTGTTTGTGTAGGGATAACTTTAGACTCATGGGTCAGAGAGGTCATGGCTGATATCTGTAAGTGATTGATCTGAATGTCTGGACCTCCCAAGAAGTCCTTTGGAAAAAATGTAATCACTGTGTAAGATGTTTATTCTTTTCAGCTTGTGGGATGTAGCATGTTGTGCTGTAATTGGGTGTTTGCTGACATCAGATAACAAAAATAATTTTATTAATGCCATCAAATTAGATGGCTGTCTGACAGTTTGTCTCTATGTTATGAAGAGAACATTTTAACTGCATATATCATGAATACATTGGAACCTGCTAAACTAACACATAAACTATCAGAGTACAATTGTGCAAAGTATGCTTCTTTTTTGGCACAAAAAAAAGCTTTAATAGACAGTAAAATATATATATATATATATATATATAATATATATATATATATATATATATAAAATGCTTAAGACTTGGCTGGTCACTTTGAATTGGTTTGTAATTGCAGAAGTTTCTATATTCAATGTTGTTTTTTGCCTGATAACCAAGAGAGAAGTCTTTTTAGCTTGTAAGGGATTAGGTAATACTGTATTGCTGTATCAGCCCATTCAGATAACTAAATCTGTCTTGCCCCCCGCAGGTCCACGGCTTGCTCTGGCCAGACTGTTGTCAGGTAAGCGGCATTCCTGCATTGGAATTCTCACAATTTATCTAAAAAGGGGTCATGTCTTTTTTTTTATGATAAAATACATTCTTGTGTCCCAGCTTATGCAGAGATATATTGGTTCCTCCAAAAAGTGTAAATACTGTGGTGCTAACAAAACATTGCTCTGTTTGAGCAATATTGGCTCAAGTTTGGGAATAATCGCATGATTTTTCATAGTTAATCGTTATTAATTGCAGATTTGGAAAGTGCTGAAATTTGACTCTAAATATACTTCTTTTCCTGTCAAAATGCATTTATTTCCTTCTTAGGAAAAAAAACAACAAAAGGTAACAATATATTGCTTTAACATTTTCCAAACAAAGACTTCCACAGTTTAAAGATAGAAATGCACTAAAATAGCACCAATTCAAGTAACATTAAACATTTCCCAAAGTCTAACTGGGAGGTTGTCTAATTGAAAGAACTTGTCCCCACATAGGTCACATATTCATTGCAATGGGCATTAAATCTCTTAAACACTCATCCTCCACAATATTAATCAGCCGGCAGACTGTGGCAATCCACTATGTTGCATGAACCTGCGTTCATGATTTGCGTTAGGACATCAGTGCCAGCGTCAAGCGCCGCTTTGAACACCACATGAAAAGCGCTTGCAGACAAAAGCATCTCAGTCTGCATTTTGGTTATAGTAAAGACTTGACGTGCTTCTGTGGTAATTAAAATACGCCTTTCTTACGCTGAAAAATACTTGATTTCTGTCAGAAGTTCCATCTAGGCTTGTTTTGTACAACAGATACCATTTAAGAGCTCTTTTCCCCATCATTTTATCACTGTAACTGTATCACTGTTGTGTGTGTTAGTGTTGTGTACGTCAGTGTAATGACTCCAGACGGACACATCGCAAAGGTTCCACCCTTCCAACCAGTGTTTACGCTGGTTTACGCTGTATTAACGGTAAATGCGTTAATCGCGATTAAGAATAATTTATGTGTTAAACTTTTAAAAATGTTGACGGTTCTAGTGGAAAAAAAAAAAAAAAAAAATATATATATATATTTTGTGTTTCTATTTATGGAGCGCGTGTGGTGCAAAAATTGTACACTTCACCTTTAAGGCCATAGAGATTGTGTAGTACTGTTTTGGGTTGGGACTTAAACCCTGCCCCTTTTTCTGCGATTGGAATTGGGTGTTCCATATAAATGTGTAATTGCCTCTTGCAAACAACACTAAAGAGACTTTTTCTGTTGCATAATAAATAAAGTTCATTTGTAATTGCACATAATGTGGGTTCTGACCAGGCAGGATGTCTCTTAATAGATTAATGTTGTGTTTTAATGCTGTATTTCAGAGCTGCGCTGCAGTCCGGGCCAGTTTGCGTGCCGGAGTGGAAAAATGCAGTGCATCCCTTTGTCCTGGCAGTGTGATGGTTGGACGGCCTGTGAGGACAAAAGCGATGAGATTGATTGCCCTAGTAAGTACACACACTTAAAAACGCACACAGAGCCCTCTCCCTGGCTTGTTTCTGCAACATTCTTGTGCAATCATCATTTTAAATAAACACACTCATTCTTCTATCCACAAGAGGATCAGTTTGAATTCCAATTAAGAGTATATGTCAAGATATAGTTATTTTTGCTGCAGTCTCAACAAAAAAGTATTTTATGTATTAAAGCTGATTCTTTCTCATATCCCAGCTTAAAGGAATATTCCAGGTTCAGTACAACTTAACCTCAATCAACAGCATTTGTGGCATAATGTTGATTACTACAAAAAAAAAAAAAAAAATTTAGACTTATTCCTTTTCTTAAAAAAAAAAGCAAAAGTCTGTTACAGTGTGGCACTTATGATGAAAGTGAATCGGGCCAATCTGCAAATGTTAAAATACTGTTTCAAAAGTATAGCGACCAAGATGTAAACAATATGCATGTTAACATGATTTTAGTGTGATGAAATCACTTACTAACCTTTTCTTTGACAGTTTTATCCAGTTTTACATTAATATGTTGCGCTATAAACACTAAACCCCTAAAATGACTGTAAAATGACTAATTAAACAACTTTACAGCTCAAATAATAGTCATCATTGTGTAGTTTGATTAAATATGATTGTAACTTGTGTATAAAAATAATCATTAAATAAATAATAGTTGTATTTAGACCCCCAGTGAGCAAGCTGAAGGCGACTGTGGCAAGGAACACAAAACTCCATAAAATGTTGGTTAATGGAGAAAAATAAACTTGGGAGAAACCAGGCTCACTGTGGGGGCCAGTTCCCCTCTGGCTAACAGCATGAATATAATGCCAATATTACTTAATTATGTATAGTGCAAGTCATGGTTTAAAATTATTAAACTAAGTAAGTGTTAAGGGTCAGTGTTTAAACAAAGATTTTGTAAGAACTGTAAGATTAATGACTAATGTCTTTGAAGTTCATCCTGGATTAACTGTAGAAGTTCTCATTGATGCATTGTCCTTTGTTAGTTGGCTGATGAAGGGTTTTGTTGGCAGTTAATTGATAGTCTGTGTATTTCTGTGTAGTCCATCATTAGACCGAGGTGATGCTGGCAGAGGTCAGTGAGGTGCATCACAGTTCAACAGCAGGTCATTTCAGTGAGGTCTATCCTAAGTCCAAGGTTCAGGCAGTGACATATGAAGTTTCCGATACAATTGGAGTTGGCAACAGCTCATATGAATCCCGAGGTTGAGAGAGGGAAACAATAGAATAATATTAGCGTAGATGCCGTTTAATTTATTGCAGAATTATAGATTACGATAAATGTTTCTGGTTTCGGCAGACCTAACTAAAGCAGCCTAATTGTGAGTTGAAGGATAAATTAGGTGTATGCCTGACTAAACAGATGAGTCTTTAGTCTAAACTTTGAGTGAGTGTGTCTGCGTCCCGAACATTGTTAGGGAGACTATTCCATAGTTTAGGAGCCAAATAGGAAAAGGATCTACCTCCTTTTGTGGATTTTGGGAACTATTAACCTGAACATTGAACGTGATGGATTATAGTGTGGTAGAAGGTGCTTTTATAAAATTATAAGATTCAAATTTCTGCCCTCCAAAAATTGGCCCCATTCACTTCCATTGTACAGTGCATTCAGAAAGTATTCAGTTTTTTTTTTTTTTACATTTTGTTATGTTGCAGCCTTATGCTAAAATGCTTAAAAAAATAAAAAATAAAAAATAAATAAAAAATTTTTTTTTTACATTTATCTACACTCCATACCCCATAATGACAAAGCAAAAACCAGATTTTTGATAACTTTGCAAATTTATTAAAAAGAAAAAACTGAAATATCACATTGACATAAGTATTCAGACCCTTTGCTATGACACTTGAAATTTAGCTCAGGTGCATCCCATTTGTCTATATAAGCCAAGCCATGAGGTCAAAGGAACTGCCTGCAGAGCTCAGAGACAGGATTGTGTTGATGCACAGATCTGGGGAAGGCAAAAAAAAAAAAAAAAAAGAATTCGGCTGGTTTGAAGGTTCCCAAAAGCACAGTGGCCTCCATAATTCTTAAATGGAAGAAGTTTGGACAACCAGTACTCTTCCTAGAGCTGGCTGCCCAGTCAAACTGAGCAATCGGGGGAGAAGAGGTGACCAAGAACCCGGTGGTCACTCTGGTTGAGCTCCAGAGATAATGTGTGGAGATGGGGGAAACTTCCAGAAGGACAACCATCACTGCAACACTCCACTGATCTGGGCTTTATGGCAGAGTGGCCAGACGGAAGCCTCTCCTCAGTTCTAGACACATGAAAGCCCTTAAAGGACTCCCAGACTATGAGACACAAGTTTCTCTGGTCTGATGATATGCGGATTGAACCGTTTGGCCTCAATTCCAAGCGCCATGTCTGGAGGAAACCAGGCACCGCTCATCACCTGTGCAATACCATCCCAACGGTTAAGCATGGTGGTGGCAGGGACTGGGGGACTGGTCAGGGTTGAGGTTTGTGTTTTTCAAGAAAAGGAGGGATGAGTCAAAATTATATTTTTTTGTGGTAATCAACATTATGCCACAAATACTAACGATTTAGCTTAACTTGTATTGAACCCTGAATAATCATTTAATATGTACAGTAGAGTCAACAGTAAATAAGTCATTTGTTGGTTGAGTTATTCTAGAAGTGTAACACTGTGGCTCTATAGAGCTATCAAAACATTCCTCCTTTTGTTTGAGCAACCTGTCCAGCCTGAGACGGCAATATTGGCTCAACCAGTGATTTGAGTTTGAGGCGGGGCTATTCAGTTGTACAACCAACGGAAGACAGGGTGGGGTTTTCTGGTATTTGTTTGATAACAGCAATGTGTGTCTGAAGCCGTTGTAAAATAGCCAATATACACATACTGTGACAGCATATCAGTTGAATTCTGTATTAATTTAGCAAGTTGTGATGTGGCAACCATAAACAAATCTAACAACACACCTTAATATCAAGTTCTTTTATCATCTTGATTTGTTGTGACAGTTCTTGCTCTGTATTTTCACATTACTATGTTTCTTCGCTGATATCACATGTAAATATCATAAAGCAGTCCTGTCCACTGATAGTCGTGTGGATATTTTTACCACAGTAAAAAAATTATAGCAAAATATTTACTTGAATAATTTTTACTGTCATACCGCTCAGTCCTACTTGGCATTCAGGATTTTTGTTTTGCCTGTGGAGGGTGTGCTATAGCTTCCAAGTCTTAACCCTGAAATGAGACGAGGTGCTCAGTATCTGATTCCTGGACAGGATAACAGGAATTACAGAGCAGATTTACAGAGCACGTGACCACTATCTCGCAGCCACCTGCCTCACAAAGGACCACATAAATAAAATAGAAAATAACCTGATCTACATCATGTTTTTTGAAAGATAAAAGAGTATTTTTGGTTTATTTTGAGGCTGCACGTAGCTCCTCCTCATGATTGTTAGGTTTTGATTTAATCTGTTGGTGTTGGTTTCCTTGAATTCCTAAATTACCTTTAATCAGATAATTGAGCTTCAGATCGCTATTTTGATTTATGATGCTTTTCATAAACTCAGACTCTTCGTTGACCCTTTCTGAAGCAGTAGATAAAATAAATCCATCTTGGCAAGCCCCACAATGAAATAAGAAACCGTAACTGTGCCAATCAGCCTGGATCAGTACAGAACAGCATGGTTCTGCAACCATTTGACCCAGTGGTGAAAGGCAGCTAATAGTGTCCGGTGAGGCTGGGTAATTTATTGAATAGTCACAATATATTTGTGATGAGTTTAATATAAAATGAGGCAACATTGTGAATATTGACATGATTTTTTACTTGCACATTACGCTTTCTAAAGACATGTCATCCACGTATGGGAGTGTTTAGAGATGTTTTAAGGGTGTCTCTAACTTAAACTTTAGTTGCAAAAACAACATTAGTGTTGGTTTGTTTAATTTTCGTGAATCGGTTTAAACTGCATTTGAACAAATGCAAAACTCTTGATTCAACAATTCGTTGAACTCTTGGCTTAACTCACTAGTCTTCTGAAGCATAATGTTCAACCAATATACTGAAGCAAACAAAGCTGAAGAGTTACGCAAACTGTCAATTTTATTACTCATAATTACACTGGCCTTTTCTGACATTATTGAAATAAAGTTGATATTCTCAAGGGTTGTTTCCAAGGTTTCATTCATTTTTAGATGTCGCATTTAGTGCGGTCTCCCTCTTCTTTTCTGAAAGAAAGCAGGAAATAAGAAAGTATTTTAATTGGCAAGCTATATACAGTATATTAATGCCAATTAGATTCTTGGAAACTAAGCTTTTAGCTCAGCAGGCCTGCTGTTTCCCTTCAGTTTGCTGTGGATTAGGGATTTAGCCATGATTTCCTTGAAAGCATGTTGTCTGATTTAAGGCTAATTTATACTTACTGGGTGAATAGGCTTCTTTTAGTTGGCTAAAATGATGACTAAATGCAGTGACGTTTTTGTTCTGCCAAGGTTTGTTTGGTGATCTTTCTCCTGTTGGCGACATCTCTGAAATTCTTGACCTAGGAGGACTAGACTAAGAGTATTGATGATTGGTTAAAACTAATCTTGGGTGTGGTTTGGACGTGACGTTTTTATTTATAATCGCATGTGCAAGCTGAGTAATTACCAAGGTTACTAGCGTAAAAAATGGATAACTTTGAAGCCCATCTTCAGAAATTGTGCAGAAGTACACATTTTATTATGATTTACAACACCGACTAACTCGTTTTAAAACTACGCCGTATGTAGTGCCTTAGTTTGTCCAGGAGGAAAAAAGTTTGGCTTCTTCCATAGTATAAATTAGGCTTTACACAGCCTACACTGTAGCGTCTTGTCATAGATGATTATGTAAGACAAATATGTAAACTTGTAGTAGATCATGTTCACAGATGGTTTAAGGTTTAGTCTAATATTTTGGCCTGGTACAAATTGTAATGTTCTCCAGAAAGCTGCGTTCTCATGATATTTTGTTCTTTTTTGCTCTTTTGCAGCTACTAAAGAGGAGAGGTATCGTTACAGCAACAGTTTTGAGCCAGTGGAGGATGTTATGGGTGTCGCTCAACCAGTGCGCTTCAACAGTAAGATCCATACGTATCTCTTCAAGGCTGTCCACACTAATTCACTTTCATTTGAAAACTCTGTTTTCAGTTTTCTAACGGCACTAAAACAGTGATTCCCAGCTGGGGGTACGTGTACCACAGGGGTAACATAAGCATGTTCCAGGGGGTATGTGAAAAGATTTGGATTTTGCCATGTTGAACCCAACAAAATGTATGTCTTAAAATTAAAATAATAGGAATTAGGGATGTGTAAAAATATAGATTTTCCTGTAAATCCCAAAATCAGTGCGAAGTTAGGAACTGAGATAATTTCACTGTGTGTTGAGAGTAAAAGTTTGTCTTGATCCGTTTTGTGTAATGTGTGTCCAAAGACAAGATCCAAGTAATCAATTTGTCAATCAATCTCTTTTAATATCCTTTCTATTCTTTACAGTTAGGGCTCTCACGATTATGAAATTGGGCAGACGATTAATTGTCAAAAAAAATAATTGCGAATATGTCAATTGTCTCTTTAAGGGCTTTCACGATTAATTGTCATAAATTATCATATTTCTTAAGGTGCATGTGTGCTTCATACATCTTAAAGGTCGAAACATACTTCACGCAAGTAAGCAAATGCAGACGCGAGCGCTTGGCCACCGCATGGCCAACTTGTGGTCCCGTTGTACATGCATCACGTGCGCTCTTGTTGCTCAGACCACGTGGGGAGTAGATTTTTTAGGCGTGACCACGAAAACAGTGCTGCGTCCAAAACCAGGAAAATGCTGCCTTCGGAGGCTGTATATGGAGGCAGGATGAAAATAAGGTGCTTTTCAAACTGTTCGGAGACTAGTTTCCTTAAGAGTTCCATTTAATTCAAAACAGCTGTCAGTTAAGTTAATAACTGATTAGGCGGCAAGTCATCTGTCTATGTTTTCGGATGCAGCCCGGATGTGGTAGATGAGTCGATAGTTGTGGAGTGGGGAGAGACACGGAGAAAAAACAAATTCATTTGAATGGACAGGGGACAAAAGTTGTATATATTTTTCGAAAAGATTCAACTCAAATTGCTGCTTGAGTCCGCCATGACAGTTGTTGATTGAAAGAAGAAAATCCGCTCTAGCGCCCCTTGTGCCAACGCTGAGAATGCAGTGCGTACTTGCGTTGTGTTATGAATTGAGTGCTGACACATTTCACAACGCAACAATGCGTGAAATCGAGCTTGCCAAGCAAGGTGTGTCTGTGTTCACGTATTTGCGTAGAGTATGTTTGGGCCTTAAGAAGTCATTTTTACATATTTAACTTCAAATGTATAAATCAAATATTAAAATAGGGATATATTATTTTCTTTTAAGGCTTTAAAAACTAATGAATGACATGAAAAATAATGTTTTAAATGTCAAAATATTTCTAAATACTTAAAATATGACTCTCCTTTTGGTCAACTTTAGTTTTGGTCAATTTTACATGTACACTGTTGTTTTGGAACTCATTTATTTTATAATAAATATTTTTTATATATTTTTTTTAATTATATTTATATGTTATAATAAAAAACAACAAAAAAGAAACTTTAATTCTAATTTCACATTGCACGAATGCGCTAAAGAAACCATGCGCGTACTATACACCGCTGGCTGAATTACTGGTATTCTTAAAGAGACGGTACCATTTTAGCTCTTGTTCTACATATCAAGGATTTACGGTCAGTGGTTTTAGGGTCACTTAATCATTCTTTATTATTATTATTTGTTGTTGTTATTTATTTATTTATTCACATTTTAGAGTAATAGTAAAGTCATCAAAACTATGAATTAACATAAATGGAACTATGGGAATTATGTTGTGACAAAAAAATCTCAAAATAAATCAAAACTGTTATATTTTAGCATCTTCAAAGTAGTCACCCTTTGCCTAGAATTTGCAGACATGTACTCTTGACATTTTCTCAACCAACTTCTTGAGGTATCACCCTGGGATGCTTTTTAAACAGTATTGAAGGAGTTCCCATCTATGTTGGGCACTTATTGGCTGCTTTTCTTTATAATTCGGTCCAAGTCATCCATTTCAAAAAAGATTTTTGTAATGAAATAAATTAATATGGTGGCACAATTATATTTCTGTCTATAAAACTAATTTCAAAAATTTAAGCATATGCCTTCAGATCAAAAGGTTTTCAAGATCATGAGAAATATTACAGTCAAGTGACCCCAAACTTTTGAATGGCAGTGTAAATACTTGTAAATAGGACAAATTATGCATATAAACAATAAACATGTAATAAAGTATATGTATGCAAGATAATATATGCAATTTCAACATCATATTTACATGACATCATATGTATTGATGGAATATGTTGAATTTGTACATTTAAAAAAAAAGGTAAAATGTGACTAAAATGATGAAAAACTAATGATTATTTTCTAAAATTAATATTTCGTAATCTACTTTAGTATAAAGTTACGTTTTGAATGTATCACACTTCATAAGTGTGATAAGTTAATAATTAATTAGCAAGCAAAATTCACATAACATCAGCAGTATTGCATGCAGGGAAAAAAATCAGCTGCCCCAAATGGAGGAGTTCAAGTATCTCGGGGTCTTGTTCACGAGTGAGGGAAAGTTGGAACATGAGATTGGATCGGTGCAGCATCTGCAGTAATGCGGTTGCTGTGCAGGACTGTGGTGGTGAAGGAGCTGAGCCTGAAGGCAAAGCTCTCAATTTACCAGTCGTTGTACATTCCAACCCTCACTTATGGTCATGAGCTTTGGGTAGTGACCGAAAGAATAAAGTCAAAATACAAGCAGCCAAAATTTGCTTTCTTCGTAGGGTGTCAGGGCTCACCCTTAGGGATAGGGTGTGAAGCTCTGACATCCAAGAGGGGCTCGAAGTAGACCCGCTACTCGTCCATGTTGAAAGGAGCCAGTTGAGGTGGTTCAGGCATCTGATTAGGATGCCTCCTGGACAGCTTCCTATGGAGGTGTTTCCAGCATGTCCAACTGGGAGGAGGCCCAGAACACGCTGGAGGGATTATATCTCTCGGCTGGCCTGGGAACGCCTCGGGATCCCCCAGGATGAGCTGGAGGATGTGGCCAGGGAAAAGGACCTATGGGCTACTTTGCTTAGTTTGTTGCCACCGCGACCTGGTCCCGGATAAGCGGTCGAGGATGGATGGATGGATACAAAATTAAGCCCAAGGCCATTAAAAAAGAGGAGACAATACCGATTCAAATCCTCTCCCAAAACCCTGAGAGAAAAAAGAATTAATTGAAAACATGTTGCTTAAAATGTTGTTTTTTATATTAAATAAAATTCCCCCTTCCACACACAGAGAAGTGTCCGAGCGGCTGGCACCATTATGAAAAAACAGCGAGCTGTTATAAAGTCTACCTGAGGAGCGAAAACTATTGGCAGGCGGTGGAAACCTGCCAGAAAGTCAACGGCTCGCTCGCTACGTTCGGCACCAACGAGGAGCTGCAGTTCGTCCTCAAGATCGAGGTGGATTTTGACGAGAAAGTGTGCGAGCGCAAAGACCAGTGCAAGTGAGTCTGTCTTCTGAGGAAATGATGGTACTTTGCAGTTGAATGTTTTGTGTTCTCACGCCATGGATGTACTTTGTCATGGCAGGTTCTGGGTGGGATATCAGTATGTGATTACTAGCCAGAATCATTCTCTGGAAGGCCGTTGGGAAGTGGCATACAAAGGTTGGTTTTGTCACAGAGGAATTAATTTCATTTAAGACCCCATGGTATGGCGTGATGAGTGCAGATTTCTTTCCTGTGTGGATGTATTTTATATTGAGACTGAAAATTTGGGTGGTACGTATAAAAGGGCTTGTTTAGGCTTTAGTTACATCACAGCCATGAGCCATGGCTTGCTATTCAGCTGAAGGGGTAAGGACATTCTCATTCTAGAGAGCATTTGATAGGACGAAATCTAGTGAAATGTAAGATGAGTCAATTTTCCAAAAGAAGAGAATGACTGACTGTAAATTTAAAATTCTCATATCTGCTAAAAGGTCATTTTGTTACCTTTTGAGTACTCCAGCATATAGACGGCTTCAAAACTAACAAGCTTGAACTAAAATCCACAACTTCATTTTGATTTTTAAGCTCCATTTGCATTTGTATATTTACTTTGCATTTGTAATCTCCAGCTGTCATAATGTGGATTTTTGGAACTGTTACCTAAAACTGTAACTCATTAATCCGTCTGTTCTTCTCAGGATCCATGCAGGTGTTTCTGCCTCCGGAGGGGCTGGTTAACTTCAGCGAGGCAAATCCTACCCAGGGCAACGTGTTCTGTGCTCAGCTGCAACGCTTTCAGATCAAGAGCATGAACGAACGAGGCTTGCACAGCTGGCACACTGAAAACTGCTACAAAAAATTCCCTTTCCTCTGCAAAAGAAGTATGTCGTGTGCCATGCCAATAAGAACATTGTTTAATAGAATAAAAACGTAAAGGAAGGCATTAATGTTTTTTAAATGCTTTATTTGTGATTACATAGCTGCTGTAAGCTCAGTTTAAATCAGGCAGACTCCAGAATACTAGTACTGATGAAAGGGAGACCGATATATCAGTTTAACTGATTAATTGGTGCCGATAGTTTCTTTTTGGAACTATGAGTTATTGTTTTTGGGGGGATTTCTACAGTTAGAACGGCTTGGTTCTATATTTTAACAGCGGCGGTGAAAAAAAACAAACATCTCTCAATATTTTTATCCTCACTTCAATGCATTTTTGTTGTTGTTTTTATTAGATAATCAAGTGAAAAATTGAATTCAATTTTAGAAAAATTTAAGCAAGGGCAAAAAACTTGCCCCGTCAGCACATGCATCATGTCTCCAACTTCATATCTTGTGAATAATCATAAACTTTATACATCATTAAACCTCATCTGGTGAAATATCTAGGCTACAAAAAGCTTAATTTGATAAATATTTAAATAAAGATCATTGAAACGGAGCCAAGTCTCCGTCATTTCAAAATAAGAGTCCCTTTTGTGTTTTGGGCTCGTTTATAGTTAAAATTCCCAGGTTATGCACCATATCTTAATTTTTTATTTTTTTTCTTCTGGTTATTATTTGGATTTTGATTGAACAATAAACTTATCTTGGATTTAATTTATTTTTGACTCTTGTAGCCTTAACGTCTATGCCCATCATGGTAATGAATGACTAAGCATTTTATTTTTAACATTCTATAAATCGATTTAAAAAACTATTAGCCGATTAATCGGTTGTCGAACTTTTCCTCCAGCTTAGTCATTGGTATCGGCAAACTCCACTATCGGTCGACCTCTAGTACTAAAAGTAAAAGTTAGGTTTATTATTATACACATTGCAGTGCAATGGATAAAATACGGAATACTTCAGAAAACTATGCATGTAAATGTAAACTGTGCATACATTTAACATAGATTTGTGTGCACAGGATGTTTGATATTTGCAGTAAATTTCAGATAGCAAATAAAAGGCTATACAGACAATAAATAAGACCGTATTAGCAACATACTATATGGTAACTTAATATAATATTCGTGGTGTGTAAACTTGGTATATAAATGCAGACTATTAAGTTCTATTTGTACTAAGTACTAATCTATCCATTCCTCTGTTTCTTTAATAGGACAAACATGTGTAGACATCAAAGACAACGTGGTGAATGAAGGCTATTATTTCACACCTAAAGGGGACGACCCTTGTCTGAGCTGCACGTGCCATGACGGCGAGCCAGAGATGTGTGTGGCTGCCCTGTGTGAACGCCCGCAGGGTTGCCAGCATTTCCGCAAGGACCCCAAAGAGTGCTGCAAGTTCACCTGCTTGGATCCTGGTACAGTATTGGCTCATGTGTCTTCAAGCCTCACCACTAGATGGAGCTGCTCGCTCTTAGATTGTACATGTAGAATGTCAGGGTATCTTTGGAATGGTGTGCTTCCAAACTACTCTATTTGTGCTGTGTTTTCTATATGCACAGAATACCCAAATTACCTACTACACTTGCCTAAAATGTTCAGTATACAAGCAGAGCACAATGCATAGGATACTGTATCCCACAATTCAATGTGCTCGACTTGAGTGTCCATTTCCAGTATGATGCATTTTTAACATCACCTTCATTACTGAGTATTTGATGGGACTAGTTTCCCTAAAAAAAAATTTTATTTACTCAACCATTTTGTTTCAAACCTGTCAGTTGTGCCTAACATCTTTTGTGTAAGACAAGAAAGGAAGACTTAAGAATTTGGAAAGACATGAGGGTGAATAATAGTGACAGAACTTTCATTTTGGGGTGTACTATCGCTTTAAGACTTTTTAAGCAAAACTGGATTAGAAAATCACTGCAAATGACCTAAATTGCCATATTTATTTCCTGGATAATTGAACGCCACTCACTGAATTAAATATGCAGTGTTGAGAGGTCATATGACAATAATGTAACATACTACTGTTTGAAGCATTTATTGTTGCACATACTGCTTATTTCAGATGCATCTGTTTATAATTAGTAGGCAGTATATACTGCGTAGTATGCTAGTATTCCATTCCAGAATACTAGTACTGATGAAAGGGAGACCGATATATCAGTTTAACTGATTAATCGGTGCCAATAGTTTCTTTTTGGAACTATGAGTTTTTGTTTTTGGGGACTTTTTTTATTCCTCATTGTTACTTTGTAGCCGCTGCAGGAGATTTCTACAGTTAGAACGGCTTGGTTCTATATTTTAACAGCGGCCTCTGAAGGTGAAAAAAACCCCCCAAAAAAACATCTATCTATATTTTTATCCTCACTTCAATGCATTTTGTGGTGTTGTTTTGATAAGTGTTCTAAATTAAACCAAGGGCATGACAAGAAAAATGCTACTATATAAAAACTTGCCCCGTCAGGACATGCATCATGTCTCCAACTTCATATCTTGTGAATAATCATAAACTTTATTCATCATTAAACCTCATCTGGTGAAATATCTAGGCTACAAAAAGCTTAATTTGATAAATACTAAAATATAGGTCATTGAAACGGAGCCAAGTCTCCGTCATTTCAAAATAAGAGTCCCTTTTGTGTTTTGGGCTCGTTTATAGTTAAAATTCCCAGGTTATGCACCATATCGTAATTTTTTTTTTTTCTTCTGGTTATTATTTGGATTTTGATTGAACAATAAACTTATCTTGGATTTAATTTATTTTTGACTCTTGTAGCCTTAACGTCTATGCCCATCATGGTAATGAATGACTAAGCATTTTATTTTTAACATTCTATAAATCGATTTAAAAAACTTTTAGCCGATTAATCGGTTGTCAAACTTTTCCACCAGCTTAGTCATTGGTATCGGCAAACTCCACTATCGGTCGACCTCTAGTACTAAAAGTAAATGTTAGGTTTATTATTATACACATTGCAGTGCAATGGATAAAATACGGAATACTTAAGAAAACTATGCATGTAAATGTAAACTGTGCATACATTTAACATAGATTTGTGTGCACAGGATGTTTGATATTTGCAGTAAATTTCAGATAGCAAATAAAAGGCTATACAGGGCTCCAGAAAAATAACTGATTGCTACAATCATTTAAAATCTAGTCGCATTGGCGACAGTCGGGTTATGTGCGTTCATATGTGGTTTCGTCAGATATCAACTTGAGTTATTGAATACATCTATATAGCGCCAGTGTGTCTCGCACCGTTTTTCACCCATTCTGTTTCTGACAAGCTCGCAGCACCGCACGCAACAACAAACCAAGTGCGAGAGAGTCATGAACAAATGACTCTTTTGAACCGGATCTTTTTCATGAATCATCTGAAAAGAACTGAGGGTTTGAACTCAGGAGCTCAGGTTAGCAGTTTGAATCAGATTCCCTTTCTCAGCGAATCAGCCGTCAGTGAGCTCACAATTGGGAGTGCAGACATTTCAAATTAAGTGTTACATGTGTATTTCGGCTTCTTTATAATTAAAAGTCCCATATTGTGTGCCTTTTTTTTCCCTTCTGGTTATTATTGATTGAGATTGGAGTAGCACAATAAACTGCATCTGGGATTTCATTCAGTTTGCACTCTTGTTGTCTCTGTATCTGGGCCATCCAGTAACAGTAAAGAAATACTAAGGCAACATTTTAAAACAATTTTTATATATATATATATATATATATATATATATATATATATATATATATATATATATATATATATATATATATATATACACACACACACACACACACACACACACACACACACATCAATCAGCCACCACATTAAAACCGCCTGCCTAATATTGTGTAGGTCCCCCTCATGCCGCAAAAACAGCGCCAACCCGCATCTCAGGATAGCATTCTGATATGATATTCTTCTCACTACAATTGTTGTGATTATCTGAGTTACCATAGACTTTGTCAGTTCGAACCAATCTGGCCATTCTCTGTTGCCCTTTCTCATCAACAAGGCATATCCTTCCGCAGAACTGCCGCTCACTGGATGTTTTTTGTTTTTGGCATCATTCGGAGTAAATTCTAGAGACTGTTGTGTGTGAAAATCCCAGGAGATCAGCAGTTACAGAAATACTCAAATTAGCCCTTCTGGTACCAACAATCATCCATGCGATTATCTAATCAGCCAATCGTGTGGCAGCAGTTCAGTGCATAAAAACATGCAGATACGGGTCAGGGGCTTCAGTTAATGTTCACATCAACCATCAGTATGGGGAAAAAATATGATCTCAGTGATTTGGACAGTGGCATGATTGTTGGTGCCAGATGGGCTGATTTGAGTATTTCTGTAACTGCTGATCTCCTGGGATTTTCACACACAACAGTCTCTAGAATTTACTCCGAATGGTGCCAAAAACAAAAAACATCCAGTGAGTGGCAGTTCTGTGGATGGAAATGCCTTGTTGATGAGAGAGGTCAACAGAGAATGGACAGACTGGTTGAACTGACAAAGACAACGGTAACTCGGACAACCGCTCTGTACAATTGTGATGAGAAGAATATCATCTCTGAATGCTGTTCTGAGATGCGGGTTGGTGTAGTTTGGCGGCACGAGAGGGACCTACACAATATTAGGCAGGTGGTTTTAATGTTGTGACGGATCAGTGTATATATAAAATCAAGTTTTTGACACTTGGGTCAATTGAGGGACTTGTACACAACTATAACAAAAGGTGCAAACATTCATTGATGCTCAAGAAGACAACACACTATTATATGCATACTATATGTAAATATCTAATGTAGATTCTGAAGAGCAGTACTAAACATTTTTTTAATCTCTTTTATATTTGTATAAATTGTGAAAGGGGTGTGAACATTTATGTGACAAAAGGGAATGCAAACTTATCTTCTCAACTCTATATACTGTTTATTAAGCCTTCGATTAATGGGTTATCAGCTGTCTTTTCTTTGGCTATCTATCTTGTTTCTGAACAGCAATCTAAATTGAGCATTTCTGTGAATTGGTGATATAAAACAGCCATTTGGCTCCTTAATGTTTCAGTTTAGGAGCCAATGGCTCCTAAGTAATTTTTTTAGTCTGGAGCCCTGCTAAACAGACAATGAATAAGACCGTATTAGCAACATACTATATGGTAACTTAATATAATATTCGTGGTGTGTCAACTTGGTATATAAATGCAGACTATTAAGTTCTATTTGTACTAAGTACTAATTTATCCATTCCTCTGTTTCTTTAATAGGACAAACATGTGTAGACATCAGAGACAACGTGGTGAATGAAGGCTATTATTTCACACCTAAAGGGGACGACCCTTGTCTGAGCTGCACGTGCCATGACGGCGAGCCAGAGATGTGTGTGGCTGCCCTGTGTGAACGCCCGCAGGGTTGCCAGCATTTCCGCAAGGACCCCAAAGAGTGCTGCAAGTTCACCTGCTTAGATCCTGGTACAGTATTGGCTCATGTGTCTTCAAGCCTCACCACTAGATGGAGCTGCTCGCTCTTAGATTGTACATGTAGAATGTCAGGGTATCTTTGGAACCGTGTGCTTCCAAACTACTCTATTTGTGCTGTGTTTTCTATATGCACAGAATACCCAAATTACCTACTACACTTGCCTAAAATGTTCAGTATACAAGCAGAGCACAATGCATAGGATACTGTATCCCACAATTCAATGTGCTCGACTTGAGTGTCCATTTCCAGTGTGATGCATTTTTAACATCACCTTCATTACTGAGTATTTGATGGGACCCTAAAAAAAATGTTTGTTTATTGAACCATGTTGTTCCAAACCTGTTAGTTGTGCCTAACATCTTTTGTGTAAGACCAGAAAGGAAAACTTAAAAATTTGGAAAGACATGAGGGTGAATAATAGTGACAGAACTTTCATTTTGGGGTGTACTATCGCTTTAAGACTTTTTAAGCAAAACTGGATTAGAAAATCACTGCAAATGACCTAAATTGCCATATTTATTTCCTGGATAATTGAACGCCACTCACTGAATTAAATATGCAACGTTGAGAGGTCATATGACAATAATGTAACATACTACTGTTTGAAGCATTTATTGTTGCACATACTGCTTATTTCAGATGCATCTGTTTATAATTAGTATGCTGTATATACTGCGTAGTACGCTAGTATTCAATTCCAAAACTGTCAACAATTGAGCTTTGTTTGAAAACGCATTGATTTTGTTACGTTAATGCCACTCATCCACACTAGAACGGTGCTTTCCTCCACCAAAATCAGAATTTTGAAAATGCTCACATAACCGCATATTGATGTTAGGTAACTGAAAATGGAGGTTTCAGACTTCAGCCATCAGGTTGTGCTCAGTTAGATACAGAGAAATCTCATCTGTGTTGTTTTTTGTTTTCAGATGGCAGCAGTTTGTTTGACTCTATGGCCAGTGGCATGCGTCTCATCGTGAGCTGCATTTCGTCCTTCCTCATCCTCTCTCTGTTGCTTTTCATGGTGCACAGACTGAGGCAGCGGCGGAGAGAACGCATCGAAACCCTCATCGGAGGCAACTGTAAGTCCTGAATGTGTTATAGCATTCATAAAACATCAGCCATGACCTCTTTTTGTACAGTTGCATGTGAAAATGCTTTGATCTTTTTTTCTATTTGTTTTAACAGTTGCGTTTTTACATGCACTGGAACAAGAAATCATATGCCTTTTTTCTGACAGAATTTTTGCAATCTTTTACAGTGCATCATTTTAATCTGGGTCGAAGGGTACCTGGCTTTGACTATGGTCCAGATGCGTTTGGAACAGGCCTGACTCCTCTGCACCTCTCTGATGACGGTGAGGAGGGAGCGTTTCACTTCCAGGAGCCGCCGCCCCCTTATGCTGCTTACAAATATCCTAATATCCACCACCCTGAGGATCCTCCACCTCCCTATGAGGCCTCCATCAACCAAGACAGCATCATTTATATGGACCTTGGTATGCTTTTACAATTTAAACAAATTTTGCCCAAAATTGAATAGGGTTCAAAACAGTGTTACTATGAATGCAAACTTTAATACAGTGAAAAAGACACTCTATTAGCATAACATAAATATATATAAATAAATACAAATTTCTAACATTCTTTTGAATGTCCATGTACTAAAATAAAATATTTGATGCCATGAGTGTACCTTCATTTACTATTACTATTATTTTGAATGGCCATGGAAAATGAAGCAATGTGATAACAATTTTACCTGGTCGCAAAAAGTAGTCCGTTAATTTACCTGATGAACTTTCACCTTTTGCTGACCCTTTATGATTCGCAGAGCTAATGTGTGCTTCTAAAATCACTTGCACCTTTATTAGCAACTGACACATAAGTGCCAGCTTTACATGTCATACATTCTGCTTCCCACGGATCTCGACCTGGACGAAAGCATGGGAATTTTTTGTGTAAATTTGCACTTTCGTTTGGGCATTGTTTCCACTCAGCTGTCAAGCAACTGTTTGATGCCGAACACAACAGCGCTTCGCGCATTTGCGGAGAGATTGACAGGCAGGAATTTGGCCAGTAGTTGCTGCAAGCCTCTTATAATCGACCAGTTGGTGTGCGAGAAGGCGGGACTTACAAAGAGGGGTTAAAACAATGCAAATATGCGCGCGCACAATGAAGTATTAGACCAGATGCACGGACATTTTCGCATATTTAGAAATCCCGGCTGGACGCTTTTAAGGTCTGAAAAAGAGGACATGTCTGGGAAAAAGAGGATGTATGGTCACCCTAGTAGAGTCACATGTGGTAACCTCCTCGTGGTTGCTATAATGTGGTTCGCTCTCGGTGGGGCGCGTGGTGAGATGTGCGTGGATGTTGCAGTGGATGGCGTGAAGCCTCCACATGTGCTATGTCTCCGCGGTAACGCGCTCAACGAGCCACGTGATAAGATGCGTGGGTTGACGGTCTCAGATGCAAATGAGATTCGTCCTCCTTCACACGGATTGAGGCGAGTCACTACGCCACCACGAGGACTTAGAGCGCATTGGGAGTTGGGCATTCCAAATTGAAGAAAAAAAAAAAAGAGTATGGATTAAAAAAAGTCCTGTCTAATTAAAAATGACATGAATTGGTGGTCTGTATACAGTTGCAATCAAAATTGTTCAACCTCCCAAGACAGTAAGGATTTACAAAGGTACGTTTTTCTGATGACCCAGAATTTTTAAACAGATCTATATCAGTTGAGTGACACATTCATAGTCATAGTGTGAATATATAACCTAATATTTCTAAATAGCAGGATTTTATTTTTAAATACAGCCATGTAATAATTATTCAACCCCTATTGCATGTAGCTTCATGCTTAAGTTCAGTGTCGTAAGCAAAAATGTATTTCTATTCCAAAAATGCAATTAAAAATAAGCTGTCACATAAAATAATAGAGGAGATTATTTCATTACACAAGGTCATGGCTAAAACTACATGATACAACAGCAACCTTCTTGGGTGTGTAAGAAAGCAAAACTTCACCAAGGGAAATGTTGACTTGAATATTCAAGAAGGAATTTGGAAAGACCTGTGAAGAAGGTTTTATGGACGTATGACACTAAATTGAAAATAAGTTTTAGACCCATGGGTCAGCAGAACACCTGGAGTAAGATGATAAAGTGATGACGAACGATGCTATCCCCACAGTCAAGCATGGAGGTGGGTCAGTCCTGTTAATGGGGGTGTTTTGCGGCTGCAGGAAATGGCTATCCTGACTATGTGACTGACACCATGGATTATTTCAGGTATCAGAACATTTTGGCAAAAATGTGATGCCTTCAGTGTGTAAATTGAAGCTCGGTGATCACTGGATGTTCCAGCAAGACAATAACACCAATGATACATCCAAGTTGTCTAAAATCAGGTTCAGGGATAGGTCATGGAATGTCCTTGAATGGCCCTTTCAGTCCATCATTAAAATCCCATTGCAAATCTTTGTTGGGATTTTAAGGAAGCAGTGGCAGCACAGAAACCAAAGAATGTCAAAGAGCTGGAAGCATTTACTCATGAGAAATGTGTAAAAATTCAATGGAGAGGTGTCCGAAGCCTGAGAACACTTACCTAAAACATTTATTTGCTGTTATTAAGGGTAAAGGATGCTCCACAAATGATTGACTTTGGGGTTGAATATTTTTGACATGACATTTGTGGAGACAATTAGTTATTTTTTATTTTTAAATTTGGGTAAACTGAACTCTTTGTTCTCAATATCACTTATATGTGTATTAAAAACTTACTTTGACTGTTTACTGAGGTTTTCACATCACCAGAATGTATTGCTGGTTGGGGGTTGAATAATTTTGATTGCAACTGTAAATGTGCCTGATGGATGTTTTTGACCGCTGTGATGCCATGAGCGCTGCATTTTTAAAGTGCCGTTTCATGTTAAAAGAAGCTCAGCTTTTAAAAATACATCCATTCCACTGTGCCTTGCTATTTTGAATGCAAGAAATCATGCGTGAATAGCCCCTTGTAAGGCAGCTGCCTAGGTAGACGGTAGACAACAAAGCAGCTCACCAAGTTTTGGAACAGAGTTTACAGTAAGTGACCAATTATTGAGCATTCCTTCTTTTCTCTGCAGGGCGGGCCGGGGTTCCTCTGGCGACCAGGCATGCGAGCACCACGGCTGACTCTCTCCAGAGGGATTTTTTAGAGCAGACGCCCAACCAACCTCCGCCCCTGGAAGAGCGCGAGGACTCCATCGACAGCAGCACCCTACTGGTGTCTCCAGACACTCCCAGCGAATCAGAGAACAGTATCATACAGAGCTTCTCCACAGACTGCAGCAGTGGTCCATCGCTGAGCACTGTAGTATAGAAAAGGAGAAATACGGAGATCAGAAAGCCTTACATGCTGAGACTGATCGCTTTTCTAGGAATGAAGGCATTAGAGGCTGTAGGACTCAAGAAAACTCCGGCAGTTCAGAGTGAATACTTAAACCACTAAGGAGGACTATTTTGAGCTTGTTTTCGTTGGGTAACCCTCTGGTTTTTCAGCGTGAGCATCACTTTGTGCAAATACTTGCTTCAGTCCTTAAAGGGATAGGTCACCTAAAAAGACATTTCTGTTATCATTTATTCACCTTCGTGTCATTTGAAACCATATGACTTTTTGTTATGTGGAGCACAAAATTATTTATTTATAGCAAAATGTGCAAGCTGATCTTGTCCATAAAAAGTGAATGGTGACTTTTGCTGTAAGGAAAAATTTAGAGTGAATAATTACTTAAATTTCGGTCTGTTTCTCGCACAAAGCTGTCGTATGGCTTAAGTTGACTTTGAATACAGTATAAGTGAAGTAGTCCTTTGAACTACTTTTCATGATACTTTTATTGTCCTTTTTGAAGCTCGACAACCTCTGGTCACCATCCACTTTTATTGTATGGAAAAGAGCAGCAAGAACATTTTGCTTAATTTCTTCTTTTGTGCTCCACAAAAGAAAGTAAGTCATATGGGTTTGGAATGACAAAATGTTCATTTTGTGGTGAGCTATTCCTTTAGCTTGATATAAGCTTTCTCTGATACACATTGGGGAGGGGAAATAGACCACCCCTCTCTCTCTGAGATTTACACTGGCATGTGTCAATCACCTCACTTTGAGTGAATGAACCGCTTGATGAAAAGACGTTAAGGCCTCAGTGATTTAATGAATAAGACCTGACATTCTCTCAATGGAATTGTGCACACTGACTGTTTTCCTGGCACGAACAAGCAATTTTACCTTGACTTGATACTGCTCTGTCCAAACTGACCCCTCCAAACCCTTTCACAGGCTATTTTGGGTGGTCTTCCCCTGGCCTCCTGTATTCCTAACTCCTGCCCTGTCCGTATGTCCTAGAGATGCATAAAGGGCCGTTCACACATACAGGAATTTGCAGCAACAAAGTGACAGGAAGTTATATGATTTCCAGCGTGATGAGTGACAGACCGTTGCCGATGCAACAAAGCTGAATGGAACTCAACTTTATACAAATTAGCAGCAACACATTGCGGCGACTACCAATGGGAGTGCAGACAGTGATCTGCTGCTGGATACATTTGGATACTAGAAACCAACAGCACAAAGACTTGGCAACCTCCAGTGATTTAACCGCTGTTAGTGTGAGATGCCTCTTAAGGGATGGATCCATTTGGATGCGAGCAGTACCGTGTATTTATCTGAATTTTTGAGATGTCTGCTTTTTACATTTTTGGCTGTTGGATCAGTAGCATAAACTTAAAAAAAGAAAAACATTCTTGGATTTTGTTGACGTTGCATTTGATTGAGGTACGAATTTGTTTTAGTCTGCATTCTGCTACAACTTCTATATATCCTGCTGTGACGTTGCAATGCAAATTCATTGCGTAATTTTTGGAATGTCACTGTTAAATTTGAAGCATTTGCGATTCTTTTGGGAGGTGTACTTGTATGAAACTCTGTCTTTGGTGTATTGTCCCAGTGATTGATGTTGCATTTGCTCACATCAAAAAAGGGTGGATCTCACCAAATCTGTCAAGAAATGCCCGGTTCATATTTTAGCCCCAAATAAAAATATTTAGCATAAAGTTAATAAAGCCGATTTTTAGAACCATTAAAGTTTGTTGCATTGTGACATTATTACCATGACAATTAAGAAAACAATTAAGAGCATGGTGCTAGCAATGTCAAAGTCTCCAGTTCAGTTTCCAGGGAACACGCATACTGATCAAATGTATACCTTAAATGCACTTTAAGGGGATGTCCAGACAAGAAGCGTGCTTGTGCAAAAAAAAGGACGACGCAGAACAAAGTGCATTTACTAGTGCATTTACATAGAAAAACCATTGAAAATCTGCGCGGACGGATGCAAAAACGTTTTTGGTGTGAAAGGCCCTTAAGCCATTTTGGATTAAAGTGTCTGCCAAATGTGTAATAATTATAATAAATAGTGTGCTGATGGGACCGTTTTAATTTCTGTATAACAGAAATGAGAATGAAATGTGTTTTTATATAATTGTATTGATACATTTGGGGGAAATGTGCGTAATTATCATAAAAATGGTGTCATAATGCAAAAACTGTAATTGTCCTAAAAACAGGCTGCATTTTCTTTAAGCAAAATGTAATTTTCTTTTTTTATTTTATTTTTTTTTATATTGATTTTGGAAAGAAATATGACCTGGGAGTTTCTCTGAGATTTTCCCAAAAAGTCAGACACTACTTTTATTTACTTTTTTGGAATTCATAATGTAACAGCTCAGTTAAAAAAATATTATGATGATTTACATTATCCACACATTTTTGCCTCTCAATCTCAAAAAGGTGTTCTGAAGCAAATCATGGTGTTTGAAAAGTATATTTCTTCTTGTTGCGATTTGAGTTTTTAGGATTTAAGAGTTTAGTTTTGGCAACGATGAATTACAAGGTTTGCATTTATGGTTGGTCTTTTGGTGTGATGTGTGTGGATGTTCCCTTTTTTTTTTTTTTTTTTTTTTTTTTTCAGCACCTTTAAAGGTTCACTCAGTAATTTTTTTTTTCCTCATTTGAAAAGTTTTACTTCTAAAGAAATTAATAGTAATTTTGAAACACATGTATAAAATCATGACCACTCATGTGAGATGAAGAGTTCAGTCATATCAGTAACCTTATAAAAGCTCTTTTATTCTACATGGAGCAGGGGCGCCTCATGGGAGCAGCCATGTTAGCATGACATGACCAGCTGTATACTACTCGCTTAATCTCAGTAACAGCCTTGTTATTGGATACTTTCATTCATGGATTAAATTAATGGTGGCTTACTGTGCACAATGAGTTTCTACAATGACATTAGTAACTGAAAACTGTTTGAATGATGCAGCATTCAGGCCACTATGTGTCAGTGTAAGCCAATGCAAGTCACTTCAAAATACTTTTCCTATGTGGATGGTGTTTGTTTTGTCCACTTAATGAAATGTGTAATTAATGAAATTCCCAAGTTATATATGAACTTGAGAGATAGTTTGGTTTAAAAATATCTACTTGGTCTGCATAGTTGCTTACTGAAAATAACATATGTTTTTATAAATGTATCATCTTGATTCCTGTGGTTTTGTAAACTAAAAACATGCCTAATTTTTGCAACAAAAAGCCCATAGCAAAGACAATCAGGCATTTGTGATAATGCTCAAGTCATTTTGGCACACAGTCCAAGTACAAAGACAAATTAATGGGAAGTTGCCAGATAGATCCATTTTACTTTGCTAACGATTTATTAGCCATTGGACAATTTGATAGTGACCAGCACCAAAATAATTGAGGATCTGACATTTATAAAGATTTTTCCTTTCTGCTAGGTAATTATTTTCACTGTATAGTATTTTTATTATTTAATTTTTATTTTTACATTTTTATTCAGTATTTAAAGGATTAATTCACCCAAAATTGTACATTTCATCATCATTTACTCACCCTCATGTGGTTCCAAACCTGTATGTCTTTCTTCCATGGAACACAAAGGAGATGTTTGGCAGAATGTTAAGGACCAACTGGCTTTTTTCTCTCCATACAATGAAAGTGAATGGTGACTGATGCTAACATTCTGCCCAACATTTCTTTTCGCGTTCCACAGAAGAAAATTATATCGGTTTGGAGCAACATGAGGGTGAGTATATGATGATAGACTTCAAGTCTGGATTTTCATCAGCACAGATAATCCTGTGAACATACGTTTTTCTTTTCTAGTATGTGTGTTATAGGTATGTCAGTGAGTGGATCGGTTGTAGGCAAAGTGTGTAATGTGAAAGTTTCGCAGACCTGCGGTTGCATGGTTTACCCTTTTGAGCATGCAGAGAGTTTTGTACTCTTCTGCTGTTGTACTCTTTATTTCTGCTATGTTTACAGATGCTTGTCTACAAACTGAGGACGATACACAACCAATTCCTCTTTCCCACCTCCCAATTGCTGCATTTGCATAGTTTTTTTTTTTTTGAAGGAGATAATTGTGATTTAGCAAAGATAAAAAGCATCATGTTTTATGTAGAATGCAACAGTTGATTTTATTGTCAGTTTGCTTGACTTACAGTATTTTTGTTATTTTTTTTATGTAATGTTTGGCTTTTTTTGTCAGGACTTTGTTTCGCTCTTAAGTAGATGTGCATCTATCAAATGCCAAATAAATTGTACCATGAAGGACAAATATGTTTGGATCCCTTTTGTGAAGCCAAGATATGTTTGCATAAAATCTTGCTGCTGATTTGGGGGTTAAATCTTACAGCTTTTTATTTGACTCCTTTGTGTGTCATGACGCTAATCCAGAATGGCTCTTTTGAATATTCTCTTGAACAATGTAATGCTTTCTCACAGATTTTCTTGTCTGTCCTCATGTGTAAATCGGTCATTTGAGCCAACAGGGGGATCCCAAATGTAAGGAAGCACTCAGTTCCCTGATGGAAACGCCATCCCTCAAGTCTCCTGGGAATTCTTAATCCCTGAGGGGTTAGGCACCAATGCTTTTGTAGATGTGACATAAAGGTTTTATTGTTTCACTTGTCGCAGTTGTGATAAGATACTGTATATTGTCTCAAAAGAATTACAATGTTCACTCAAAAATGAAAATTCTCTCATCATTTACTCACCCTCATGCCATCCCAGATTTGTATGACTTTTTTTTTTCCTGTGGAACACAGAGATTTTTAAAAGAATATCTCAACCTTGTAGTCCACACAATGCAAGTGAATGGTGACCAGAACTCCAAAAGCTCCAAAAAGCACAAAGTTAATGTAAAAGTAATCCACAAGACTCCAGTGGTTGTATTTAGTCTTCTGAAGCAATCCAGTTGGTTTTATGTGAGAACAGACCAAAATATAACTCCTCCTTGACAGCAGTTTCCTTGGCGATCATGATTTCAAGCTTGATTACACTTCCTATTGCACCATCTAGTGCTCTGCACAAGCATCAAGTGCTAGGAAGTATAATTGAGCTTGAAATCATGATAGTGCCTAGAGACTGCAAAGACAAGATGTGAAAAAGGACTTACATTTTGGTCTGTTCTCACCCAAAACCAACAGGACTGCTTCAGAAGACATTGATTAAACCACTGGAGTCTGATGGATTACTTTTATTCTGACTTGATCTCCTTTTTGGAGCTTTTGGAGTTCTGGTCACCATTCACTTGCATTGTATGGACCTACAAGGTTGAGACATTCCTCTAAAAATCTTCATTTATGTTCAGCAGAAGAAAGTCACACTGGGATGGCATAAGGATGAGTAAATGATGAGAGAATTTTCATCTTTGGGTGAACTATCCCTTTAAAATTGTGTTGTATTATGAAATGTGTAATATATATATATGTTATTTTATAGTAGATCAAATGGTATATTTAGTGTTTTATATCAAACCTAAAACAAAACTTATTTTAATGAAATATTTTGCTTAAATTATTTTTGTGCTATGTTTCTTTTATGGGTTTTATAAGTCTAAAGTGTCCACTGCATATGGTCAGTGCTGGCATGTCAGTCTAGTTCCTCGTGTAACAAATGTTAATTGTGTGAGACCGTGGTGAGCACAGTGGCAGCGACACGCTCAAATGAGCAGTCACAGAAGGAAAAGACCTGACATCCTACCTCCATTCACGAAGATCAGTATTTAAACCCCTGTTTTCTTTGTGTTTCGTATTTTTGGGGTGCAGGACGGTTGGCAACATTAATTGTTTTAAGGGCATGATGCTACATCTGTTGCTGATTTTGTCTGTGGTTTCATTGGCACACAGTGATGATGGTGAGTGATGGAAGATGCATTGATAAATTTCCTCTTTATTGATGTCTATTATGGGTAAAACCGTTTCCAAAGTTAATATTTTGACAGAAATGTAAAATGTATCTTTTGGCTTTAAGGAATTTAGTCATCATTGTGTTTTGGATCAAAGAAAAGGTCAATTTATAGAGTATATCACAGATTCATACTATCTTCCCCCCCAATAGATTTCTGTTATGTTGAAAAGCATTGTGGTAAGTTCTTTTCAATTTTACTCTAAAAAAAAAAAAAAAAAAAAAATTATTCATGATGCCAAAAGCAACCATATTTGACATAATATTTCCATAACATCTTTAAGGGTAACAAAAAAACAAACAAACAAAAAAAAAAACTTTCTTTTAGATCCATATGCATGGGGTGACAGCTACCCCTCCTGTCATCCTCTTCTGTACAGCCATCATTCTCCGATCAACCTGAACCATGAGTTAACAAGGAACGATTCTTTAGACTCTCTGCATCTGGAGGGTTTTAATTTGACCCATAAAGGACAATGGAAACTTAGAAATCAGGGTCACTCAGGTAAGTGACTTTCTTTACCCTTAAAGGCTGGATTACACTGCACGATTTAAAATCTGAACCGGCTTTGAAAATACTAGGCATCACTTTGAAAATCAATACAGACAAGAAATGGCGATCACACACGGCCATGAGGGGTTGAGGTAAAATTTGTGTTATAGTCGTGTAGTGTAATCCAGCTTGGAAAATCCTAAGAATAAGGCTATGTAGGTATTCAAATAAACACAGATATAATTAATTTACCTTAATTTAGCATATACATTAATCAAAGCAACTTGGAGAACATTGAAGCTATACTTTTTTGTAAGTAGTAAGTAATTAGTAACCCATGACTTTGCATCGCTGGTGCCATGCTCTACCGGTTGAACTACAGGAACTGTAGCTCAGCTAACTTTTCATCTGAACACCATGTCTTTATGTGCAGTTGTGCTGGAGGTCGGTAACGGTATGCAGGTGAGTGGTGCAGGACTTCCTGGAACTTATCGCACCGTCCAGTTACATTTTCATTGGGGAAGTGTCTCCTCAAATGGATCAGAACACACCTTGGACAACATGAGGTTTCCTATGGAGGTGTGGGCCTTTATTTCACCATATCTCGAAACTAATAAACTTAAAGTACCAACGGCGATCACATCACAAATTTGTATGTGATTTTGACGTTTACAGATGCACATAGTTAACATCAAATCCACACATCCAAACTTGACGTCTGCACTGGAGGACGAAACTGGCCTTGCTGTGCTTGGAGTCTTCATTGATGTAAGGCGCAGTGTTATTATGTTGGCTTGACAAAGCCAACATACTGTTATTCTAAAAACATGGTTTGTTTTTTCAAAATTCCTAAACCAAGACCAAAATTTCTGACTGTAACTCCTCCTAGAGCTTTCAAGCTACATACACGAAACTTGGCACAGACCTTTAGACTGTTCTTACTCAGGTTGCTGTGACTTTTCTAACTGATCAGAATTACGGTTTTCGCACAACGGGCAATCAAAAATTCCCCAAATCCCATTGACCAACATTAATGGAGTGTTCAAACGGGCCAAAACTATTCAAACCTCAACTGTCGAAATATTCAAAAGTAAACAAGGTTTGTTTTATATCATTTCAAAGGTGGTGTTTTTGCACAATGAAAACTTTCAGCCCATCTCAAGCGCACTTCCTTCTGTCGCCTACAAAGGTTGGTTGAGGCTAAACTGTGATTTGCTTCAAAACAGGTGATTCTGTAATAAAAAATTCATAGTTTGTGTGGAAGTTCAATCCAAATACTGAATTTGTTGTTTTCTTGTAGGACAAACTAAATCAATCAGGCCTTTTCCTCTTATTGACCTGTTACCTCAGAACAACTTGACGCAGTATTACAGATATCATGGCAGTCTCACAACGCCACCATGTTCACAGGTGGTTTTGTGGACCATTTATGAAGTTCCCATCTACATTTCGTGGACTCAGGTAAGAACATGTTTGACTTAGGCCTGAAACATTCATAAAGCAAAGCAAGTACGCTCAAAGTCTTTCTAGCAAGTCAGTCCACTAGCGGCCATCTTTGGAACATTCTCGGGCAGCTATTTTTCTATGTAAACAAGCGGCATTCAAGAGCAGCTCCTGTCTACTTGAATGGGGTAAGACGGAAACCTGCAAAATGATCGGTCAAGATTACAAATAAAGAATATTTCAAATCAGCAGTAAAATCTGACATCACTGGAATCAAAAATTGTGCTTCTTTACCTCAGATTACACAAAAAAAAAATGTTCTGGCTTTTATAGCTAATGCGCATGGCGTATTCGAGTTGATTGACAGGTGATGTCTGTATCTAAAATGTGATTGGCTCTTTTACCTGTAAGGCGGGACATTTTTTGTACATCCGCTGACCGTTGAGCATTCCAATTTCTCCCATTCTTTTTAATAGAAGTGGCCCATCTCTGTTAAATAGTCTCTGATAACAGTCAATTTAGATCACATGAGTCTTCTAAACCAATTATATAATGGCCCTCATGTCAAGGATCCACGTTTAGAGTGTTACGACAGTAAAACGCTGTTGTGGATACCATACAAATGATGGGGAGAGCCGTAAACTCAAACCTACCTGTCACAAAATTGTCCATGACTTTTCTTATAAAACACCTATTTAATCGTAGTAAACTCCAAAAGAATTGTTAAGTGTAAAACATGTTGAAGATTAGTGGGCAAGTGATGAGCTGTTTCCTCAAAAAAGCAGTTTATTTAGTATACTGGTCAAACTGAACAACCTCTGGTCTCCTTGTCAGTGTACAGTCTAGTACCCCCTTGAGTACTATGTATGTACAGTGGAACCGCATGCTTGCAATGCGTTGGCCAAGCATTCATGTCTGCAGTTGCGTACTTGCGCAGAGTATTGCTGCGTCCAAATCTGCATACTCTTATAGTATGCCTGACTGGTTGGAGAAACTATATCTAGTTTACTATATATAAACTATATAACCAATCAGGTAGTGCTTTACTCATAAAAATAAATGACTCTTGCCTTTCTATCCTATCTTTTGGAAATCAGCTTCCTGGACATACTTCATCCGGGAACATGGGCATTGTCCCGTGACCGATATGACGTAGTAACAACAAATTTGAAAATAGTTTACAATTTAACCACAAATGAAAAATGTTCTTAATTTATATAGCACTTACAGTTGAAAAAAGTCGCCCGACTTGCAGTTCTCAGCCGTTTTTTTTTTTTTTTTTTAAACGGTCTCCTCAATTCACATGGCATTATGAGATAGTAAAGTGTCCAGTGCATGCACTTTTCAGAATCTCGATAGATGTAGTTGTAGTCATTCGCATATTTCTCGCCTACTGTTTTATGAATTTTGAGGATTCGGACAACCTACTCCATTGGCATACTGCTTTTGGCACATTATATACACTCACTGAGCACTTTATTAGGAACACTATGGTCCTAATAAAGTGCCCAACGTGGTCTTCTGCTGTTGTAGCCCCTACACCTCATGGTTCGACGTGTTGTGCTCTCTGAGATGTTATTCTGTTCACTATTATTGTGCAGAGTGGGTATTGGAGTTTCCGTAGCCTTTCTGTCAGCTCGAATCAGTCTGGCCATTCTCCGTTGACCTCCTTCATCAACAAGGTGCTTTCGTCCGCAGAACTGCCGCTCACTGGATGCTTTTTGTTTTTGGCACCATTCTGAGTAAACTCTAGAGACTGTTGTGTGTGAAAATCCCAGGAGATCAGCAGTTACAGAAATACTCAAACCAGCCCATCTGGCACAAACAATCATGCCACTGTCCAAATCACTGAGATCATATTTTTTCCCCATTCTGATGGCTGATGTGACAGTAAACTGAAGCTCCTGGCTCGTATCTGCATGATTTTATGTACAGGTGTTCTGGATCTGGTTATTGAACGCACCTTGAATATATATATAGTTTGCAGGTCTTTAGTGCAGTTAATTTATGCCAAATATAAATGTTGTTTCTAAACAGGTGAATAGAAATTAATATTTGATTTATTTTGTAAGTTTGAACAGTTTGTGAGTGGAATATATTCCACTGAAGAAGAAGCAGATGAACAGGTTCTCCTGCACAACAACTATAGACACATCCATCTAACCTACAGTCGGACCGTGTACGCTTCCAAAGACGCCAAGCTACTCACCAATGGTGTTTCTTCGCTTGTGATTTTTCAGCTTTTAAAAATTTTTCTGTTCATTGTTTTTGTAAACTTTTAGCATTTGGACATTGCAGGACAACAACACATAACATCTACTTCAATGAGTCTGGAGTCTGTTCTTGGTTTGGCACATCAAATTCTGTGGCAAAAACTACTCAGAATGTATCATGATCCAGCCTAAATGAAACACTGCAGTAGTTAGTCAAGGGCAATTGTTGAGGACATGATTTGTGAGTAAAGCAAATTGTAGTTGGGAGTTAGATTGCACAACAGCCCCATTGATAATCACAGGGTTTCATGACTACTCATACTAAGCTGTTAATGCTTGAGTGATTATCCTTGTAGGGTATCCCCATTTACGTATTTCCCTGGTCTTTGTTGAACTAGTTCACCCAAAACCTTTTCTTTGGTGAATTCCCCTTAGTCATATGTAAAGGCCACTGTTTAAGAGGTATGATCTAGTAGAAGATAAAGTTTCAGCTCATTGCATAGGTTTCAGGTTGACTATTAAGAGTAACTTATAGCCATTCTATACCATGTATGTAAATACAAACCAAACTTGGAAAAGCCAATGTCGATTTTATCATTCTATGAAAAACAAACTTACCTCAGATGCAAATTTCTTTATATACTGATGTATATACATAGTTAAGATAGCAATAGTTTGACTTAAGTGCAAAGTGTTCTTATACAAATAGGATTGATGTACATGAAAAGTGTTTAAATAAAACTGAAATGACACTGTGCAGTCTGATTGCTTGTAATGTGTGAGCCAGTCAAAATAGACAACCATGTTGTTGTAGTGGTCATACCCTTCACGTCCTGTTACTGACACTGGGGGCACTGCTGACTCACACAAAGAACAGTTGTCTCTCTTCTGTAAAGTTTGTCAGTGAGGTCACTCCCTGGTGCTCACTGACAGTAGAAAACATTCACTTGAGACAAGCTCATCCTGAAACTTAAGGGCTATTTAGGTAGAAACAGTATAGCCTTCAATCTCTGTCACCAGACTTGTATCAAATGGCTTCTGTAGACTTGAATGGGGCTATGAAGAGTAACTCAAGGTAATATGAAAGCCAGATGGTGAGGAAAGGCTGTGCTGACACCTCCTACTGACTAAAATATCTGAAGGTATTAATCCTAATTAAACTAGGATTAGCCTGCCCCTGTTAACTCCAAATCTAGAAATCCATCATGAGAAAACATCCAAATTGTTGTATACAGTGGCAAGAAAAAGTATGTGGACCTTTTGGAATTACCTGCATTTATGTATAAATTAAAATCTGAAAGTCTTAAAATCTGTTTTGATTTTCATCTAAGTTACAATAATGAACAAACACAATCTGTTTTAATAACACAAATTATTTTTAGTTCTTTTACATACTGAATACATTCAAACATTCATGGTGTAATTTGGAAAAAGTACGTGAACCCCGAGGCTAATGATGTCGACAATAGCTAATTAGAGTCAGGAGTTGGCAAACCTGGCAACCAATTAATAAAATGAGATTGTAGATGTGGGTTAGAGCTACTTATAAAAAGCACAAACATTTTGAGTTTGCTATTCACGAGAAGCATCTGCTGACGTGAATCAAGACGTGCAAAAAAAAGAGATATCAGAAGATATACAATCTTGAACTGTTGCTTTGCATAAAGACTTGAAGACCTTAACCCAACAGCTGTTTTGTAATGAAGAATGGTCCAAAATTCCTTCTGAATGTTATGCAGGTCTAACCGTAGCTGCTGGAAACACTTGATTGAGGTTATTACTGCCAAAGGAGGATTGACCAGTAATTAGATCTACTTTTTCCACAGCACTGTGAATGTTTAATGGGATGTGTTCAATAAAGACATGAAAGATTATAATTGTTTGTGTGTTGTTAGCTTAAGCACATTGTGTTTGTCTATACTTGTGACTTTGATGAATATATCACATTTTACGACCAATTAATGCAGAAAACCAGCCAATTCCAAAGGGTTCACATACTTTTTCTTGCCATTGTAAATGAGATGTAATTAAAAGATTTAAAGACAAAGCAGTTTGAAAAAAAAAAAAAGATCCTTTATTTTCCATTAGCTTTTTTCATACATTTGTGGTATAATAAATAGACAAGGGGGTATAAGTCAATTTCACATATGTTCCTTGCCATTTCTGAATGATAATGCTTTTCCCCCACACTGCAAACAGATTTTCATAGAATTTACAACCAAAAATAAAAAATAAAGCTTGACACAAGCTGAAAATACTGCCACCAGCTCTCTGTACTCACTGTCAAATAGACCTTCCGAGCCATGATGCTGTAGAAAATCCTCAGGAACAAAAAATATATATATTTATATTTATATATTCACAGTTTAAGTATTTACACAAAGGAAAATGGGCAGAAAAAAGACGTTTCTACAAGAAACAATCTTTCAAAAGGAAGTACAAATCTGTTTTATGTACAAGATGCATCATTTTCTTTAAATTAGCTATTCAACCCCTTTTTTCGTAGAATGATCCCTGAAAAAGTCATTTTAAATACTCAATTTGTCGCTTGTAAAAGCAGAACGATGCATCACTTCCCATCAAGATAAAAAAGCCTAATTTCTTTATACAAACAATCATATCCTGTACAATATAAACATATTTAAAAGAAAGAAAACCAACGGGGGGGGGGGGGGGTTGGGTTTAATGTAAAGGACGTTAGCTATCCTCTTAGAAGGTTTATAGCTTGGTCTTATGAGTGAGTGCCGGTTGGTTTGATGGGGGTGGAAGCTTCTAGTGCATTTATAAACATAACCAAGTCAAACAAGAATAGCAAAGTGACCAGATGCTGCCTTGCAAAAGTCCTCTTTCTGGAGGAGAAATCTGGCTGTAACAGCTCTTTAAACACATTTTGATGGTTAAATACGGAGCAAAATGCTTATGGAACTCAACAGATCACCCAAAGTATCAATGAACTGAAGATTTCTAGATACCATCTACGGACACAGACCTGTGTGGAAACAAGTTGAGAAAGGTTTGCCTTTGATGCTGTGACACTTCAAGGTCCCCAAGTACATATTTGGCACTGTATTTGACTCATTGATCTTCAGGGTCTACACCAGACGATTTCAGGTTGACTTCAACCAGAGCAGCTTTTAAAGCACTGATGGACCTAATACTCCAGGGGCCTTGATTATTCTAAACACTGGTTATGTATGAAGATGCATTTACCTAGATTTTCAGTAAAGCGTCAGCATTTAAAGTGTGATATTATGAATGAATTTAAGTCAATGCACACATAGAGAACACTTAATACTATGAGAACCAGAGTCATACACCAGGGTGAATCTCATGGAACATGTCCAGGTAATATTTCACCCTAAAGTAATAAAAAACAAATAAATAAGAAATTACTTTTTTTTTTTTTTTTTTAGGGCCATTAAGATTTTTTCCTATAATGACAATATTTTCATGACAATTAAAGTACACTTTCACACATTCACATTACTGTATTATGAAAAAATTATGATATATTAATGAATTTATACATTGTTAGTTTGTTGTACTGCCTTTAATTTATGATATTTAAAAAATCTGTTAACTGCATGCAGTAAAATATACTGTATTACAGTATAGAGAATCTAATGAGAGTTATCATTGTGAATAATTACTAGAAAACTTCAAAGTAAAATCTCCAGACACTTTACAGTAAAGAGAACTGGTGGTGGGGGGGGGGGGGTTGGGATATGACTTAGATGTGTTTTCATGAGATTCACCCACTAACTGACCTGAAACCAGTGCAGGTGGAATTTGCCATCTGTATTAAAAAGAACTGGTAGAGAAAGAGCTCTCGTGAAAATGCAACAGAAGTTTGCAGTACCGCATAATAGCAGCACTGTATTGTCGACACTGGCAAGAATTCCCCCATTATAGAAAATTCAGCACCAGTGAACCAATGTATATGAAGCCAATTGCACCTACAAAAGTAAAAACCAAAGTCTTGACTTGAAAAAGTAAGCTGACACATAAGATGATGCAGAATTATTAATACGCTGTACCTCTTGATTGTTAGCAAAGTGGAATCTGAATTTAAGCAGCTTTCGGTCTTTGCAGCTTGAAGACGATAGGGGGCAGTGCACACACTCAAATTTGCATAACACTTTTGGTAAAAATGTCACAATGTATTAAATGAGAGAGTAAGTGTAGTCTGTAGTGTATTGTTTGGTTTGCTTTTGATCCTCAGAAAAGATCGAGTCGGTAGATGTCACACAGCTCTGGATCAAGAATTGCGGAGGGAGCGTTTCACTTTGTGTAAATTTGACTGAGCTTTGGACCTTGTCTACTCATTTGTTTTGTGGCCGGCGCAGGTGTGCTTTTGTTAAGCTGTTGAATGTTCTGCAAACTGAAGACAATCAACCCAAATCCCCCAACATCGATTAGTGTCACAAAGAATGCTAAACTTAGTAAAATCTTTCCTGGTAGCAGAATTTTTGCATAAAGTTGTGAATATCTAAGTAAGCTTGTTTCACACAGAATGAGGGGGATAATGGACAGAGAAGCTATTAAAAAATATTTAAAACTGTGAATTTTGTGCGTGTTGGACAGATACAAGCAGCTTAAAGTGTTCAGGGTTAGAGTTCAGGGACGGGGAGGTCTCTCCATACCCGAACCGCAGAGGAAAAGGAGACTGACACAGACCTTGAGCTCCACGTGACAAAGTGTGCCAAACGGGCCGACAGCAAACCTAGTGCCCAAACATTTGGGGATAAATATGGTATTTTCGTACATACAGAGGTCAATGGAAGAGTGGTAGAAAACTCATTTTTGAAAGAGCACCTGTAAATTGTAAACAATCATGAAAAAGTACAAAAAGAAGTCCCAGACACTTAGCTGCACAATATAAATTTAGTGGATGTGTTGAATTCCACCCACTGATTCCTCTGTAGCTCCCTGCGGTTATGGCATGGTGTTTACAGAAGACTGGCGTCTGGGCTTTCGGGGCAGTGCATGTTAAGTTAGTTCTCACCTATCCAGCTGGGGTTAATTTAATGTTCCCCTGCAGTTCTCTGCACCACAGAGGCAAGGTATCTTCTCGTCCTCGATGGGGAACTTGTAATCATATGTGATCTCCTCGTTAACATTTATTGGCTGCCGGGAGTAGATGACGATCTTTTTCTGTGACTCCACAGTGATGACTTTGGCATAACAGTTTGGCTAAGAGACACAAAGAACAACAGACAAGGTCAATATGATTTCCACTTTCAAAATTAGCCATTGCTCAAAAAACAAAACACAAACCAAAAGAAAAGAAAACATACAAAATAAATAAACAGCATTCAAGGTCGTTAACTCACATTGCAACTGTGATTGATGAAGCGGGCGAAGTTGCCACATTTGGTTGCGTCTATAATGGTATCGTGATCCACACGGAACATGTAGCTACTGCCGATGCCCTCTTCCTCATATCGCTTCTCTCGCATGTCTGCAATAACCTGTAAACAAAGAAAAGCCATTAGGTACAAACTGCCCAACAGCAGTTATGCTGAAAGTCTGGTTAAGTTTGTGCTCACCTGTCGGATATTCTGGCCAACATATTCAATAACCATCTCATCAGCAGCAATAGGTTCCATGGCAAACAATCCCCAATCATGAATGTGACTTCTGCAGAACCGGATCTTCTTTTTACGGAACTGTGGAGAAGTTGTGACTCATTAGATGTTGCTAAAGGCTCATTTGCAAGAAACAAATTGCTGGTTTTCAAATTAAAGGTGCACTCAGGAATTTTTTTTGCTGGCTGAAATGACACCTAGCAGCATGGACACAGCATCAAGTTAAAGCAATAGCTTTCAGTTACCGATGCCATTGTACAAATGCGCTATTATCAGCCGATGAGTGAAAGGGTCTGTTAACAGGGTTAACCATCTACTGAGACATCATGTGATCTCAACATGGCAGCCACTACGAAGCAGCCCATCAATATGTAAAATATAACATCTTGTATTAGGCTACTGACATGACTAGATTCTTCATCTCATGTGAGTGTAAATGATTTCAAATATATTTCTTAAAAGTACCATTGATTCTTAAGGGGTAAAACATTTTTAATGAGAAAAAAGTACTGAGCGCACCTATAATTTCAATCTTTGTTCTTACCTTAAGCTGGTTAAACTTGAGGAGGTCGCTATCGCAACTGAAGGATGAGAGCAAGCGACGCTGTTCAGATCGCCGCTCCGACCCTGCCCTAGAGGATGCTTGGGGCTGTGCTGGAATACTCTTCCCCTGTGAGAAAAACACAAGCAAAATCCCATCAGGGCCTTTAGCAAACTAGCTTAATGAAATATTGATTGCGAGTAAACATCAGTATGTCATCACTGCTGCTCACCTGAGTGTCCACATCAGGCTCTTCTGACTGTAGGCGTGAGCTGTTCAGATATTTCATTTTGTCTTTCTTGTCGATTTTGTAGTAGCCCTCACTACGGGCGCAGCCAGTGACATGATCCCATATGCCATCTTCTCTCCGCTTTCGCTTCACCCCTGACACGCTGACCACATTGGTGGGTACAGAGGAGTCAAGGAAAAACTACTTTTTACCAAGAACAAATAGGTCTTTACATTAGTGATTAATGCATCATTACAAACTCAAAACTACACAAATGTATTTTAAAGACATCAATTTCATAAAGTTTAAAGTGGATGTTTAATACGCTAAGATAACTATAATAAACCATTCATATGTTTATATCCCTAAAAAGATTATTTGCTAAAACTGCTGTTTTTGTTGTTGTTTTCTTTTTTTTTTTTAGTGTCTCAACATAACAACATTAGCTCAATCATTGGGGTAGTGCTCCTGACTAAAAAAAATTACTATGGGGCCATTAGCTTCTAAACTGAAACACTTAGGAGCCAAATGACTGTTTTTAGTTGCCAAATTCCAGAATTGCTCAATTTAGATGGTTGTTCAGAAGCAAGTAGAAAGTCAAAGAAAGACAAAACGTAGAGGAAAAAAAACGATATACACCGATCAGCCACAACATTAAAACCACTTGCCTAATATTATGTAGTTCCCCCTCGTGCCGCCAAATCAGCGCCAACCCGCATCTCAGAATAGCATTCTGATATGATATTCTTCTCACTACAATTGTTGTGATTATCTGAGTTACCATAGACTTTGTCAGTTCAAACCAGTCTGGCCATTCTCTGTTGACCTCTCTCATCAACAAGGCATTTCCATCTGCAGAACTGCCACTCACTGGATGTTTTTTGTTTTTGGCACCATTCTTAGTAAATTCTAGAGACTGATGTGTGTGAAAATCCCAGGAGATCAGCAGTTACAGAAATACTCAAACCAGCCCGTCTGGCACCAACAGTTATCCATGCGATCATCTAATCAGCCAATCATGTGGCAGAAGTGCAGTTCATGCGGATAAAGTTCAGGAGCTTCAGTTAATGTTCACGTCAACCATCAGAATGGGGAAACAATTTGATTTTAGTGATTTGGACCATGGCATGATTGTTGGTGCCAGATGGGCTGGTTTGAGCCAGACTGGTTCGAACTGACAAAGTCTACGGTAACTCAGATAACCGCTCTGTACAATTGTGGTGAGAAGAATAGCATATCAGGATGCTATCCTGAGATGCGGGTTGGCGCTGTTTTGGCGGCACGAGGGAACCTACACAATATTAGGCAGGTGGTTTTAATGTTGTGGCTGATCAGTGTATTTATATATATATATATATATATATATATATATATATATATATATATATATATATATATATATATATATATATACACACACACACACACACACACACACAGGCGGCCAAAAGTTTGTAATAATGTACAGATTTTGCTGTTTCGGAAGGCAATTGGTACTTTAATTCACAAAAGTGGCATTCAACTGATAACAAATTATAGTAAGGACATTACTGATGTAAAACAGCACCATTACTATTTGAAAAAAGTCATTTTTGATCAAATCTAGACAGGCCCCATTTCCAGCAGCCATCACTCCAACACCTTATCCTTGAGTAATCATGCTAAATTTCTAATTTGGTCAAACACAGCTGAAAGCTATTTGGTTCGTTAAATGAAGCTTAACATTGTCTCTGTGTTTGAGTTGCCGCAGTATGCAATAGACTGGCATGTCTTAAGGTCAATATTAGGTCAAAAATTGCTAAAAAGAAACAGCTTTCTATAGAAACTCGTCAGTCAATCATTGTTTTGATGAATGAAGGCTATACAATGCTTGAAACTGTCAAAAAAAAGATTTCATACAAAGGTGTACACTAGAGTCTTCAAAGACAAAGGACAACTGGCTCTAACAAGGACAGAAAGAGATGTGGAAAGCCCAGATGTACAACTAAACAAGAGGATAAGTACATCAGAGTCTCTAGTTTGAGAAATAGACGCCTCACATGTCATCAGCTGACAGCTTCATTGAATTCTACCCACTCAACACCAGTTTCATGTACAACAGTTAAGAGAAGACTCAGGGGTGCAGGCTTTATGGGAAGAATTGCAAAGAAAAAGCCACTTTTGAAACAGAAAAACAAAAATAAAAGGTTAGATTGGGCAAAGAAACTCAGACACTGGACAACAGATAATTGGAAAAGAGTGTTATGGATCTTAACCCCATTGAGCTTTTTTGGGATCAGCTAGACTGTAAGGTGCGTGAAAAGTGTCCAACAAGACAGCCACATCTATGGCAAGTGCTACAGGAAGCGTGGGGTGAAATGTCACCTGAGTATCTGGACGAACTGACAGCTAGAATACCAAGGATCTGCAAAGCTGTCATTGCTGCACATGGAGGATTTTTTGATGAGAACTCTTTGAAGTAGTTTAAGTTTTTTTCATGTTATTAATGTCCCAACTATACATTGTGATCAGTTGAATACCACTTTGGTGAATAAAAGTACCAATTTCTTTCCATAAGAGCAAAATCTGTACATTATTCCAAACTTTTGGCCACCAGTGTATATAAATACAGACAGACAGATAGATAGATACCAGACCCAGAGGCTACAAAATCCCAAACTCAATGAAATCCCAAGTGCAGTTTATTGTGCTACCCGAGTTGAAACCTGTTTCGTAAATCTTTTCAGTTAATTAAAAAGACTGGTTCAAAAGAGTCATTACAATAATCATTACAAACTCAAAACTACATAAATGTAATAAATAGATTTCTAATTTTTGTCACAATTATTTATTTTTTGTTGCATTTGCAACCATTTTAGTCGTAGTCTGGAGCCTGGTGGGGTGAATTTGGGGCAGGACTTACTGTTTGTCAGATGGAATACTGGGAAATTACAAACAACAGCTTTATTAAAATTCTACAAGATAGTCATCAAGATCCTGGGAGACATTAATAATTAGACAATAAATGTTTTAAAGATCAACAGAATGTTAAGACTGTAGCAGTAAAGGATATGAGGATGGTTGACCCAGAGAGTGTCGTTGAGCCAGTCATTGCCATTGTCCTGCTGAAGCATCTTGTCGTAAGTGACCTTAAGGTAGAGGATGTCCTCCTCATCGATACCGTTGTTCCAGATGTCATACAAGATGGTCATCTCCTTGAATTCTGAGCGGGGTAGGAAACTGGGATGGGGTGGTGTTGTCACAGGGGAATGCATGGACAACAACAACTCTTGCCACCCTCTCCTCTGTCGACGTGTCTTCTGAATAGGTTCCTCCACATAGAAAAGCCTGTCCTCCACCTCATGAGGTAGGACTGTCTGAGTTCGGTCTTCTTCTTCCTCAAAGGCCATGGCTGTGGAGTCGCTGTCTGCTTCTTTGAGCTTCTCTGAAGGAAGCTCTGGGTACAAATGGTTTACTGGTAGGTCTGGAGGCAAAGAGGCCACCATTTGAGCTGGAGGCTCTTGGGCATCTTCAGGACCGACCATAGGCCCCTTTTTAGACTTGGGTCGTCCTGGTTTCCTCTTGGGTGGAGTAGCATCTAAGGGCACAGGAACATCTATCGTTGGAACAGGTATGTCTTTTTGAGCAGGGGTGGAGTACATTTCTACAGAAGATGGGGAGGAGCCTTGGGGAGGCAAAGTTGCCTCCTGAAGTGAAGCAACAGGAAGGGGAGGGCCAGGGAAAGGAGAGGAAGCTGCATTGTTAGGTAGGCTGGCATGAGGAGAAGCACTGAGCAGAGGCTCTTTAAAGAGAGACTTCTCCTCCAAGCTCTCAGAGGAGGCCTTCCTGTGAATGGGAAGGCCTGCAGCTAAAGCAGCAGATTCAGGGAAAGCTGGAGTGAAAGTAAAGTCTCTACCTGGAGTTCGAGGGATCCCAGCACTGAGGATAGGGGATTGGGCGGGGTAAGAGAAAGGGCTGCTGGGAATGTGAGGGGAGCTCAAGCTGTTACCTGTTAGCGGAGTGTCGCTGCCTGGTGTGACAGGAACTGTATCAGTGCTTTGCGACTTGCCCATACCTCGAGGCTTGTCCATAAGGTCTCTGCCTGGCGTTCTTGGGATGTCCTCTTCCGTAGGCAATCGCCCACGGACAGGCAATTCAGGCAAAGCCTCCGGTGGTGGAAGAAGGGAACGTGCTTCAAGGACATTATTGGGGGGAAACGGCAGGTGCATGGAAGAAGCAGGAAGAGACAGTGGGATTGAGGCCTCTGATTCTAAGGGAACTGAGCCATCACAACCTGTGGTATGGGGGAATTCCTCCTCTACGGGGATCTTTGGTCGGTTGTCCTGATCACCGTCTCCAAACGAACCTGTTGGCGTGGGTGGCCGCAGGCTACCAACATCATCAAGATTTGTTTCAGCTTTGGGCACTGAAACACTGACCTCCAAGTCAATGTCGGGATCCTCAACTGGAAAGAGATGATAACCAATCACCATCTGGCACATAAACACAATGCTTAACTGATACAGGTACATCAATACATCAAGAGGTGCTTTTCCACCATCGGGGCAACGGTTACTGCTGCTGAAAGGGCCTCGTGACACAATTATGGTTTCGTTTGGCATTGTGGTGCTGCAAAATCAGAATTTTAGTTGACTGGACAAGAGAATAATCATTCCTCTCAACGTAACTAAAGCTATTTCACCAGCACAATTCTTCTATCCTGAGAACTGTTTACTAACCATGCTGAGAAATACATGTGAGGAATGGCTGTAATCGTACCGTACTGAACCGTGTTCAAGCAGAAATGCTATTGGAACCGTTACTCAGCGTGCTCAAAACCATATGGCTCAATGGTGGAAAAGTGCCTAATGTAAAATCAAGATTCTGACCTGGCACTCCTTTGGGTGATGGAGTTTGAATGATTTCAAAACCAGGTTTGACTGAGCTCACTGTACCACCAATCTCAGCCTCTTCTAACCCCTCTGTTGACTCCTCCTCTGGGGGTGGTCCTATGGGAGTACCGGGGGCTTTTACATCAACATCCTCCTCTTCATTAGACGATGAGGATGAGGAAGATGAGGATGACGATGAGGTTCGCACTTCATCTTCATCCTCCATTCCTAATACTCTTTCCTCTTCTTCCTCTTCTTCCTCCTCCTCCTCTGAACTTGATTCATAGTCAGACGAGCTCTCGCTCCCAGAGGAATCTGAACCAGATTTGGAGGATGACGAACTAGAGGCTTCTGAGGGAGGAAATGTGATAAAAGTCATTACCTCAGGCCCATGACAGTGACCAAAAGGACACAATATTCATCACCATTAAACTTAAGAGTCATTACCGTCATCTGAAGAGTCTGATGATTCACTCTCACTAGAGTCTAATTCACTCTTTTTGTCGTCATCTTCCTCTTTCACGATATCCTGAGAGGGCAGGTTTGTGTTAGGGTCAAATAAATCAGTGTGTTAGATATAAAGCCTGATAACTAGATTTTTACTATTTCTGAAGAAAATGAGAGTAATGTCTTCTGTACACAATGCTGTCACAATGGTCAAGTGTTGTGGGTGGTTGGCAGGACAATGCTATTCAATTACTAAGCTGTTCTGCGTGTTTTAGAATGTTTCTATGTGGTTGCTAGGGTCTTCTGGGTGGTTGCTTACTGGCTCAAGTCCAAAGAGCACATCCCTAAGTCTGATCCCTAGATATGGCTTCAAAGTATTTAGGATTTTGGTCATTTGTTTTATCGTCCGGCAGGCGAAAGTTGTATTTAAAAAAAAAAGTGAAAGTACACCTCTCCCCCACATGCCACACGATTTGAGGCATCACTGATGTACATAGCATGAACAGTGCTGGGTGAGTTACACACCAAAGCTGAATACTTTAGCTCAGGGGTTTGTTCAAATCCTTAACCCTATGTAAGAGCAATAATAATAACAATGCTTGCAAACCGTTGAAATAGCACAAGCAGTTTAAAATCACAGGTGCTCACCTTGCCAGAGGACAACCTCTCAGAAGCATCTTCATCTGGCTCCTCTTCATGATCGGACAGTGATGACTCCTCTTTACCAGAGGTTTCCTCCTCCTCCTCACCCTCACTGTCCAGCTCCAAAGGCCTGGCTGGCCTTCGCTTGGCAGCAGAACCACCGCCATCCGCTCTGGATCCATCCGGGCGAAGTTCTGTTCTTTCTGATTCTGAGAACCAGTCACACCGAGTTAGTTTTTTGCAACAGAATGAAACCATGGAAAGCATTCTTACTTAAAAATCAAAAGATCATAAGTGTGTATATGCTGTCCACTTATCTAAAGGTGAAGGGTGTAATTTCTGCACCACCAATGGCACCAAATGAATTGAAAAAATAATTACTTTCACTAATGACCTCAATGTTTTCAAACAAGTTTCAAACACATCCCTTCTTCCATTGCTCTCAAACAAGTAGGTCCGCCCCAAACTTACATCACTGGTTACGCCAATGTTGTTATCAACACTTCCATCAAGTCAGTTTCTTAGATCACTAAACTTTAAATGAACTAGGCCCTTCACATATATTCCTAAAGTTCTTGACTAAATATATGAAAATAAAATAACATGGCAAAATCACACCTTCATCCTCCAGCTCATCATCGACAGGTGTGGATGGTCTCACTCTCTTGTTGTCATTGGTTGATGTTGGTTCAGGGGGCTGTTTCCTCTTTACCTACAATTAAATGTGTAACAACTGATAATCAGCACCTTAAAAGTACAATGGCACAGGTATAACAAGTACTAACAAATGAAAAGTTTGGTAGTTTGATACCTTGAAGGACGGTAGCCTGATGGCACCACGCAGGCCGATGCCAAGCCCCATACTCTCAAAGCCCATACCCTCAACCTTGTTCCAGTTCTCTAGCAAGCTAGAGGATATAGTCTCTTTGGGCTTGGCCCGTTCTTTCTCCTCATCCTTACTCTCACCTGTCTTCACAGGTGTAAGTGTAGCCTGCAGGCACAGAAACATGATGTCAAATGATTTGGTTGGTATTACTAACATCATATCAGAAGGGTAAAGGAAATGTTAAGGAAATGATGAGCTTCCAAGCTTGTCATATACTATCTGCCCCAAAACAGCAACAGATGTGCTTTAAATTGAGTAAACAATTTAAAGAAAAACTTAAGACAAGCATAAATAATTTTGTTGCTTTTTCAGACGCCACTGACATATATACTCTGACATTACTTATCATTTAATAATTTATATAAAACATTAAATATTAAGCTAAGCTTCATAATTTTTCAAAGTATGCAGTGCTACGGAGTGTTTTTGATGGAAGAAACATTTAAGTGTGGACAATTTATATTCTTCAAAAAATGTACACGGCTAGTGGCACAGTGCAAAATGCACCCCTGTACACTTGGTATAATTTTCATGTTTTTTCCCTGTTTTAGATTTTGCTAATTTTCAAAGGCTTTCATAAAAACTTGAGGACACTAAAAACATTCTTGCTTGCAATCTGTGACATGCTTGGTATATGCTACAAATTTAAATTACTTTACCACAGAATTAGCCAATCAGAATCAAAGTCTTCCAGAGAGCCACTTAAAAGAATACATGTAAAAAATGCTTCACTCACCTTTGCAGAACGCTCCTGTTTGTCCCACCACTCATCAAACGCCCTGAAGGCCACCACCTCCACCATCTTACGGTTGAGATCTCTTTTCATTATGGCCTTGAGCTCTTTGACAATAACCATAAGCACTCCATCCACAGTGGCTTTGTGTGGGTCTTCCTTCTGGTGCTCATAACCCGGCGGTGGGACAGAAGGATTGAACTTGGGTACAGTGGGCAGAGGCCAGGTTTGCCCATGGCCCACACCAGCAGGGGTACCAACCATAGATAGAGGTGCGTACGGGCCCCCAAACTGCATGGCACTAGCAGCAGCCCCTGCTGTGGCCCCACTCATGAAGTGGGGGTAAGGATACAGTCGCTGGCTCTGTGCAATACGACTTAACATCTGAGTCTGCATTTGGAAGGACATATGAACGCTTCCCCACTGTGGTAAGGAGCTCATTAAGTCCACCTGCATTATGGGCATCATGCCAGGGGGAAAAGTGTGCAATGGGTGTAGCAATGCATGAGGGGCAGCCAGGTGTGGAACGGTTGAGTGGGGTGGAAGAGGAGGAGGTGGCAGGAAGCCAGCCTGTGGAGGGGGCAGAGGGGGGAACCCTGGTGGGGGCATGGGAATGGTCTGGATTGGCGACAGGGCAGAGTTGACCACAATGCTTTTGGCACAATCCCCGCTGGCAATGGGTGTGCCAGGCATCTCATCGTCAGATATCTCCATGTCTTCACCGGAGGACTGATTGCCCTGTGTCAGAAAATAACATTTATTCTGTTAGAGCATGGTGGGATCTGGTGAACATTGATAAACTAGTCACCTACAAAGGAAACAGGTAGATAAATACTATCTATGGTGTCTAAAGGCATAATTTGTTTTTCTGCGTTCTGGGTCATGACGCAAAAGGTCGAGCACTTGAACATGAACCCATTCGAAGCATGCGCATTACTCTTTCAGTACGGTCAACGGCAGGCGCATGCACCTGTCTGCGTGTCAAGAAAAATCTTGGCCGCACGTTGACAGTTTGTGTAGACTGCTGATGATGAAATTTGCGTCACGCATACTGTGCCTGTTCCGAACAGCAATGTGGACAACCGAAGTATAATTATTATTTTTTCATTTTTCTCTGTGTCGTTTGCATTTAGACAGCCACAAGAACAGTTTTACTGGGTTATCAATGTAGATAGTAGATTTTAAACAATTTTGTGGAACAGCACTATCCTGATGGTCCAGCTTTTAAAAAGCTGGAAGAAAAGCACAAAGTGAGCTAATGGCTGGCCATTGTTTCTCATGCTGAACTGAATGAAAGAGGAAGTGAAAGTGTGCTGCTTTTAAGCAGCATCGATTGCAGGATCATATTTCATGGGTTTGCCGTGCCGTACAGGGCTGGGGGCTCTAATGCAAACACAAGTTCATTTACAAGAAAACGTCATTATGCACTGAAATCCCTACAACTGCAGACACCAGAGAATGCCAAATCTTGAATTATTCTATGAAATACAATGCTTAGTATATTTATACAGTTTAATATGTAGGACTTTTACTGGGTCAGCATAAACAGAGAGTGTGTAGAACTTTCTACTTTGATTAAGCACCATTTTCAGTGCGCTGAAACATTTAAGTTGCAAAATCACATCTCATACAAGGGCGTGTGCTTGCAATAATACCAGGTATTAGACACAATCTTGCCTTGACCTATGGGTTCAAATTAGACCAAAATACTGCACACTAATGCTATAAAAAACTGAACTTGCTACACATAATTTCAAATATCAAAGAACATAGAAGTAGCTAAAAAAAAAAATAAAAAAAAACATAGCAAATGAAACGTGTTTGTGGCCAGATTTCGCAATTTCCTCTACAACTACTGGTAGAGAGTGTCATGCAAAACAAAAGGGAAAGTAGAGGCCCCCTTTAAAGGAAGATCAGTGGGGTTGCCTTCTGTGTTTGCTCTGGGTTCTTCAACCCTCCAAACAGCAAAGTAACATCATATTTGACACTGCAACAAAAGCTTTCAGTCAACTGTGTCTGTACTACACAAAAACACTTCAAAAAGCATAGGTACATAATTTTTTTTAGCTGTTAAGGGTCTGTTTATGTTATACACTTTTAGCACAGTCAACGCTCGTGGATGACTAATTTTGCATCACGCGTACTGTGCGCGAGATGTACCAGCATGCGGAAAACCAAAGTATACTTTGGCCTTAAGGCTGACAATACAACTAATACAACTAGACAACACCCTAATTTATATAACATAGTTGTGAACTGCAGCAATTATCTTATAAATATTTCTCTACAAAGAAAAAAACCTGACTAAATAATGCTAGTAGCATCCCTACTTTTAGTTGGTTACTCAAAAAAGGTTGAATCACAGGTCTTACCATGTCCATTTTGTCCGTGGGTGTCCGTGGGCATCCTGTACCGCTCTTAATGTTGGTGGGCGACATCACCCTAGAGTTCGTCAGCAGGGAAGCAGTACCTCGGATAGGTTCGTCATCATCCGAATCGGGCAGTGGAGTAGGGCTGATGTCCTCTAGGCCAGTGCTTGAAGGCCGCGAAGGCCGATGGGGCGGGATAGGCGATAGCTGTGAGGAGGACGAGGAGATTGGGCTCCCGTCCATGCGCACCTCAGTGTCCGAGTCTCCTCGCTCGTTCAGGAATGGCTTAAGGAGCATTTCTATGCGGGAGTCCAGGCTGTTGCGCTCTGACTCCTGGGTGGGGGTGCCTAGCGAAGGGGAGGGCCTGGGCGTGGAGGGCGGAGGTGTGGCTGGATGGGTTTCAGGCGCAGGGGGCTGCTCAGGCATTGGCGGCGTTGCAGGTCTGTCTCTACCAGACGTAAAATCGGTGACTGGGGGAAGAGGGGCTTGAGAGGGTCTCCTGTAATCCACTTCCCGCTGAACGGGCTGGTGAAATGGGGATTCCGTGTGAGGGTACACAGGGTGCATTGGGGGCTGATAGGGGGAGAAAGCGGTCTTGAAATTTGCAGTGGCTGGTGGTGGCGGCGTGTGTGCAAATGCAGGGGATGGCGGTTCAGGTGGCTGATGTTGCTTAAAACTGGGCAGCTGCTCTGCGTTGCCGCGATGTGCCCCTCCTGTGCCATGGACATAATGCCGTTCTGGCCTACGGTTGTAGGCATCGTGGAATTTGGTTTCGTGCCTCCTTGCCTTGTACCCTCCCGAGGCTTCCACACGGTTAGACTGGAACGCCGGAGTGCCCTGCCGGCTAGAGTAGCTGGAGTCCTGAGAGAACGGGGTGCCCGACTGACGTGGTGTGTGCGGGGTACCCTGGGACTGGGGCGTATCCTGCCTTAGACTGGAATAGGCCGTATCCAGAGAAATGGGCGTGCTGGTGCCACCTGGTGTGGCAGTGCCCGTGACTGCAGAAGAACTGCCTTCAGACAGCCTTCGCAGGGGCTTGCATGCCTGCAGACACACAAACACATGGCTCAGATACATTTTGCATAAAGGGATAGTTTACCCAAAATTTTAAATTCTGTCATCATTTAGTCACCCTCTTATCATATCAAACCAGTATTACTTTCTTTTGTGTAACACATAAGAAGAAATTTTGAAGAATGTTGACGCTGCTCCTTTTTCCATTCAATGAAAGTGAATGGTGACTGAGGTTCTCAGTCCCTATCCCAGTCTCCTTTTGTGTTTCATGGAAGGAGGAAAGCCAAATGGCTCTGGAACTTCAGGAGGGTGATAACTCAATGACAGCCATTTGCATTTTTGGGTGAACTATACCTTTAAACACCTTCTACATTTCACAATTGATGCAAACCGTACACAGAAGCACCACACTGTCCTAATGCCATTAACGATTAACACGATAATGAAATATATACTCTACAAACATAATGAATAGTTATGCCACTCTTTGTTGTGTTCATGTGGGCCCACTCTGTAATAATGGCTATAACTGAGGGGACCGTCCAAAGTGCATGTTGAATTGGCTTGTAGTTCTTTGCTGGTCGCAGTCATTATGCTGCATTTCAGACGGTGTCCATTTTACCACCTGCTGCACTGATAAACTGGATTAAAGATAAAGACTTTCTACTGAAGGTGACACAAAGCATGTTACACAGTGTGTAGCCATAAAATAACTATCAAAATTAATTAACTAATTAATTAACTACTTCATTAAAATTCCAAAAATTCTTGTCATGAGACAGAAATCCAAACACTGAATTTACAACAAAATATTATTTTCATTTAAATATACTAATCATATAATCAATTAAGGCTAAAGTGTGTAACTTTTTTGGTGCCAAAAAACATACTCCTATGCCACCTTAACACGCAGTGACAACCATGAGTAAGCAATTTGTAGGTTAATTTTCTCTAAAACTGAAAACACTGTGTCTCTGTAGCACTATAAATATGTGTGTTTGTTTTGAGAAACCCATCCAGCCCAACACAACAACACTGACTCAACCAATGGCATGAGTTGGGGTCGGGAATATCTGTTTGGTAGATTAACAACAGACAGGGGGACGTATTCAGAAGGCTGTTTGAAAACTGAAAACAATGTTTAATTTTGAAATTCCGCTCAGTGGCGCAGACATTACATACTTAAAGGAATATTCCGGGTTCAATGCAAGTTAAGCTCAATCGACAGCATTTGTGGCATATGTTGATTATCATAAAGATTAATTTCGACTCATCCCTCCCTTTCTTTAAAAAAAAAGCAAAAATCTGGGTTACAGTGAAACACTTACAATGGAACTGAATCTGGCCAATTTGAAAACATTAAAATACTCATTATTTCAAAAGAATAGCCACAAGACATAAACAGTGTGTGTTAACAATTGATTTCAGTGTGATAAATCACTTACCAACCTTTTCTGTGTAAAGTAATAGCCAATTTTACAACTTTGTTACCATGACGAAGTAACACTGTAAACCCTAAAACAACCATAAAAACGATGATTTCAACAACATTACAGCTCAAATAATACACAAGTTTTAACAGAGGAATTAATGTAAGTGCTTTTATAAATTATATACTCCACATTTCTGCTTTTAAAACCTCAAAACATTGGCCCCAGTCACTTACATTCCAAGGGCCTCACTGTAACCCAGATTTTTGCTTTTTTTTTTTTTTAAATAAAAGATGGACGAGTTGAAATAGACCCTTTTAACATAAATGTAGCAAACTTTTTTATATTTCCAATTTTTAAAATATTTAGTGTCAATTTATATCATTGTACTTTGTATTATATTACCCTGGAATATGTTTTAAAAAATCACTTACCATAGCTGTGAAGAGGCTTCTAACACAGCTGCAGAGGGAGTGACAGAAAAAATTCACCTGTTTCTCTCTCCTTACTGTTGTTTTCCAGCGCTCTATATTTTTATCTTCTTTTGCAAAGCTGTGAAAGCATAATCCTTTATTTATTTTTCTTTTGCAGCAAACGTGTAAGCAAAAATTTTATTTGCTGTGGTCTCCCATTCACTGCCATTCAAGTTTATCCAAATATGACGACTTCCGCGTCTGCGCACGCGGACGTCTGAAAAGGGTCCATTAATTTTTGTGATAATCAACATTATTCCACAAATGCTGTCGATTGAACGTAACTTGTATTGTAACCGGAATATTCCTTTAAGCTTTAAATAGTCAATTAAACTTTCAGCATTAGCAAACTAAAAGTTAAGAAAATACAGTAAACATTTTATGTCAAGTGTCCTTCCCTTACTGATGAGAAATCCTACATAAAATTTTAAACGACTTCAAAACATTTTAATTACTGCATGGAAAATTTTAACTGTGATAAAAATGAAACTCTAATGTCTGTGTGCATTTGTAGTAAAATTGTCTTCTGTTGTATTTTGTACTAATCTCTTAAGTGTTCAGATGCATGCTATCTATAATTAATGTCATATGCTGTGGCACACTGTTGTTTTAAATTTACCAGCATGGCTTCAGCCAAGCTACGGGGAGAAACTTCACAAGCCTCTTCACCACCAACTGGAAGCGTGAGTGGAGTATAACTTCCATTGATCAAACGCTGGAAGTACCTCTGGCGATTTTCACCTGAGCAGATGGATGGGAATGAAGGTTACTGGGGTGAATGTGTATTATGGGACCACAGCTAAGAGGAATACAGACACAATGAGTTTTTTTTTTTTTTTTGGTTCCTTGAAATTAAATATGTGAAGAAAATATTTAAAAATAAAAATACAAAAACAGTGCAAAGAGGAACAGACCTGTCTTTATACAATTTAGCCATATTTATTATATGGTCTAACATTAATTTCCAGATTTAATTTAGTAAAATTTCAGTTTATTCAAGCTGTCACAAAAACATATATAGCTATAAACATAAATAGAATAAATAATTCTGTATAATGTTATGTACTGAGGCTTACTATAGCACATATCAAGCAAACATGAGAGTATAATGTACGTGTACGTGTAAATGACAGTACTAATTTATTTCATACCACTTCTAACCTGTTATGTCACTGATAACAGATGAAAGTGTACTGTCTCTTTAAGAAATGGAGAACAGGCTACAGCTGTCAGCCTGCCTTGAGGATCTCACTTTTACACGGTTAATGACAATTCAGTGCACTTTTCTTTTAGTATAAAGTCTAAAACTATTTTAGGTTTCACATGACCAAAATGTAAACTATTATGTTTTACTCTGGTTAACCTCCTCACCTATAATCTTATAAATACAGGCAAATCTTCATCTAGATATTAACATTATTTGATCATGAGGTTGAACAATTTGCATTTTGTTTTTAACCCTAGCTAAATAGCTAAACTGTTCAAAATAATAATAATAATAAAACATATTTTTCCATGCATAATGTCAGCGTAAGGACATAAATAAATCCCTCTGTCGCTGACTTGTCATTTACGCTCGTTACCAAGCAACCAACGTAAATTGTTGCACGTGACTTGACATTGCAAACAAACTATTCAAAGATACATTTTCGAGCACCATTCAAACAATAAACGTTTAAAACGTCCAGTTCAACGTTTTAATATTGAATTAATTAAACAGAGCACTTACCTTTAGGGTCCAGCTCCACGTGGATGATGTTGCCCATGACAGACGTGTTGTTCAGATTCTGGACAGCATCTTTCGCCGACTTCACGTTTTCGAACACGACTTTAGCTATTCCGAGGTGTTTTTTATTCTTCGGGTTGTATAAAATTTCCACCTCCTCGATATCCCCGAATTTCTTGCACATGTCTGTGAGGAATCCCTCTCTGACGTTGTCATTCAGTCTCGCGAACGTGATTTCTTTCGGGGGCACGCGACCGACATAACATTCGTCGATCTGGGGAAATAAAATGTTTCTTGGGTTTATTTAGGGTTCTCTGTTGCTCTTCCGCAGTCCTGTAAGAAGTCTGAAGGTTATTTTGAAAGCATATGGCTCTCATAATGTAATAAAGACACGATGACATGTTTAACAATATTAGCAAATAGTTAGATGTATAAAGCGTTCTGTGAAGTTACATGTGCTGCATTTAGCCACTCTAAAATACGACAACAAATGCATGCATGTGTCAGGGGGGTGTGACAGGGCTACCTTAAACTTAGGAACGGGGAGATCCGTCTCCTTATACTTTGTCCAGAGACGACCGATTCTCGGGTCTCTAACAATATCCACCGGTGGCATTCCAGGGTTCTGCAACCAAAAAAAACAACACCAATTTAATATCACTTTAAGCACAGAACTTGTTCAAACCGGGCTTGTCGCTGCCCCGGACGCGTTTGAACTATGACGATGACTTGAGCTCAAGTCAAAGGCGACTTCTAGTTGTTTAGTTATGACGGTTTGTCAGAGCCAAACTCTCTGATGTGCTGTGTCAGGTGTTGCTGTGCGTTTACAATGCGAGCTATCCATCGAGCTCAACAATATAATCAATGTAAACGTCTCTGCTCGCCGTGTTTCCCTCACCGGCATGCTGAAGTGCAGTCCATCGTAGCGATACAGTTTGTGCGATCCTTTTTTCAACGCTGGGTCAATAATCAACTTGTAACTTCTCCAGTGATGACTTCGTTTCTCTCCCGAACTGCAAATAGGATGGCTGTTGTCCATTCCGTTCGCCAAAACTGCGAAGAGAGAGTAAGATATGGAGAAATTGTTGTTTACTAATACTGACACAGAGCAAAGTTTAACATTTGCACAGAAATAGCACGTTGTAAAGAAAAAGAGGGGGTTAGAAGCGGAGCCCAGTCACCGAAACAGACATTACAGAGGAAGAAAAAAGAGAGAGCTTACTTGAACTCTGCCTTGTACCGTGATCTTCATTTAGCTTATTTCTTTCCCCGGGTCTGGACATTTTGTGTCCAATCGAGTAGTTTAATATAAAACGGCTATATCTGCAACGTTTCGCCGATCACATTACATGATTTTAAAGACACTGCCTCCTTTTTGCGAGCCAACACATATTGTGTGCCTCTAGTCTGGGGTTTCTGTCTCTCCCACAATACACCGCTATCTCAACCTTTCGACGCGGCGGCACATTCGTCACGCAGTTTCAAATAATTATTTTTAATTCTCACATCAACATACTACGATTTTGTGAAAACCAATAAAACACACGAATAGTTGTGTGTGTAAAACACCAGCAAAAAGTTGCCATGTATTAAATTCCGAACACAAAAACATAGCTTTATAACGCGTTGAATCTGCTTGATAGATTTACGTGAACGTTAAATACAAGATGGTCATGGAGGGCCAACGCTGGAGAAGGTTGTTAAAACTGAATTGGAACACGGTCAGAGAGTCTAATCGATTTAGTCCAGAACCGAAATGCAATTTTCAGAATCAGAATGAGCTTTAATGCCAAGTATGTTTATACATACAAGGAATTTGTCTTGGTGACAGAAGCTTCCAGTGCACAAAAATAAAAAAATAGAATAAAAATAAAAAGTGAATAGAAAATATAAGTATATATAGAAATACACAAGACTATATGTATATGTGTGTGTGTGTGTGTGTGTGTGTATACAATAAACAAAATACAAATACAATCTGTTATATACAGATGCAAGGGAATGTATGGCAGAAGAGGTATGGTATGTTAGATAAATATAAATAGACTAAGCTGTGTATTGCACATAATTATTGCTCAAATGGGGCAGTTTTAACTGTTCATGAGATGGATAGCCTGAGTAAAAAAAACTGTTCCTGTGCCTGACGGTTTTGGTGCTCAATATTCTGTAGCACCATCCAGAAGGCAGTTCAAAAAGGTAGTGGGCAGAGTGAGTGGGGTCCAGAGTGATTTTCTGGAAGTGTACAGTTCTTGAAGGGAGGGCAGGGGGCAACCAATTTTGCATTAAAGTAAAGATTAATTACGGAACATGTTTTGACATGGCCCATCTGTTCCAAACAAGTGTCTTAACTAAATGTTTGTTTAGCTTTCCATTGCCAATTATTCAATGTAAATATCTAATGTCTGTTTTTACTTTTGAAATAGTAGTTGTAATACATGTCTCACTGCTTTCCACCATTCCAAACATTGTTTGATATTCTGCTGTGCTTGGGCAATTGGCTGGTTAACAGCAGTTCTCTCTCTGGCCAATCAGATTGAAGCACCATGTTAGTTTCTGCTATTAGAAGCACAGCCCTCAGTTCTTCCTACAGAGAGCAGAAAGAAGGCTGAATGCAGGCGCAGCCATTTTCTCCTACATTGGAACTCAATGGCCAAAATGGGTTTCCTTTGTTCCTAAAGGGATCTAAATCTTGATTTCATCATCAGCCTTTTATTGGACTATTTAATACACACAGTGTTTCTGTTTACAGGATCTGAGAAGAAGGAAGATAAAATGTTGGATGATATCCCTTTGACATTTTTAAGCTTTTTTTCTCTTCCTGGAAACCATCTTTGTCCCAGCAAACTAGGTCATGGCACACCCATATAACAGCATTTTATTCTCTAGTAAAATGCTACTGAATAAACAATTTGCAATTGATTTATATTACTAACTACAATGTAAAAAGAGAGAGAAAAAACACATGAAAGTTCTCAACTGCTTTTAAGGCCCTGTCTTGTTCAGGGCCAAGCATTAATCAATAAGTAAGTTTATCTTTTTTGTCTTTGCTTATTTAGCTGCAGGAGAAAAAAAAATGAAAAAAAGAAAAAAATTGTTTTACTGCTAATTAAACTGCATTTTGTGTAAATTTACTGAATTCTATTTCTTTTTAGTGCTCCCTCAAGATGTCATTAATTTTGAGCCAACGTATGTCTTCAGATCATTCAGTTGCATGCTGTTTTTTTGTTTTTTTTTTAAATATCCATTTAAATTGATTGCTTCTCACATTTCAGCAAACAAGGTAGGCCGTAGAGAGAAAGAGACACTGAAAGGATGATTGGCCTTTTACAAAAATGCTGAATCACAAGTATGATTGATAGTGTTTGTGGGTGTTAATTCTCACCCTTGTTGTGCTTAACTTTTTCAACCCTACAGTTATACTAGTTTCAAGACCGTTTTTAAAGCAAACCAGTATTTAAAGATAACCAATGGCAAAGATGTGCAATTCACTGTTTCTCTCTCATGACGTGACAAAATGGAAAAAGGAATGGAAATCCATTTGTCAATTGACATTTTCAGTAAGTCTTATGCAACACTGTATATTTGACCTTGTGCCAAGGGCATGGTTTAACTTATCTAACACATTTAGTCTCATGGACAACGTAATATTCACATTTTCCCCTCTAATTTTAGGTACACACAAAATCATTATTACACTAACAGAGATATTTACCTTAACATTTTGATGAAATATTTTTATCAGGCCTATACGCTGAAGAAACAGGAACGTTTTCATTCCCATCTTCGGATCCTTTAACACTGCTTTAAAGAGGGGGTTGGGTTGCAACGCCTAAAAGGAAAAAAACAACAATATGTCTACCATAGGTTTTTCGAAATAATTCACCATTTAACACCGCTAACTGCGCAGTCTCTAACGACTGGAACTGCTGAAAATCTTGAACCACTTTTAAGATATTGCAATATGCAAACAATCTCTCTTTCTCTTCCTGAAGACAGGACGACCAGAGAAAATTCAGTCGCTCTTCATCAGTCAGAGGAGAGAAAACATCATCCAGACCTTTTCTTTCCGAAGGATATAGTTTATAGGACCTTCTGTATGATAAAAGGATTTGGGAATACTTTGTATTGAAAAGATAACATTAAAACCACATACAGTTACAAAATCAATTTAATTTAAATATTCAAATATTTATAGGCTAATGTGGGGATTTATTCTAATAGTTAAAGGTGTAAAATCAGTATTCTAAACACCTCTTTTTGCTGACCCATGTCCAAAGCGACCTTTGAAATAGCCTGTAGTGGAACGGCTTCTCTGCTGTTCTCATTTTCGAAATGGCTTCTCCACACAAAGGACATCAGAGGGGGGAAGGAAGGTTGCCGCGCCATATATGGGCGAGGCTGTCGGGACGCTGTTACAAATGATTCAGCTTTCGACACGCAAACATGGCGTTCTCAAGCAAACACAATCTCAAGATGTGCTCAGAAGGGGCTTTATGCTTGTGAAGCCAGGATATTGCATAAAACTCGCTCATCTGAGCAGAGATATCATCTGCGTAAAAGCCGCTCTCGACGCTGCTGCGCAAAGCCATGGAAACCCTGTGCACTAAAAAACAACAACAACCCGCACAGCGGTAATCTGAGCGTTTGGACGCGTGCCACGGGTCCGGCTGCACCCCACCTAACCATTTAAGGTCGGAGAAAGAATCTCAAACACTGTGTGGCATTTCAATCAGCAAGCACAAAGGGAATATCCAGTCCTCTGTTGTGCTCTCTCTCTCATTCCCCTTTCAAGAACATTCGGTGCAGTTTATTCGTCAGCCATTCAGTGGATCATTTGACGTGAAGCACACAGGATTGCGCACTAAGGAACACTTGGGTTTTTGGGGGGCGCTAGGGTTGCTCTGGTCTTCTGGTGAATTTATCACACTGTTGCAACACATACCGGTATGTGGTATGCAAATTGTCGTGTTTTTCCACCGTTTTATGGCAATGTGATTTTGCATATTTTGGTTAGTCCAAAGGTCTAAACGCGTATTGTACATATCTATGACCCAAACATCTCATAATTGGAATTTGGTCATTGCCTCTGTCTCTCTGTTTTTTTCCCCCTTTATTCTCTCTCTCTCTCTCTCTCTCTCTCTCTCTCTCTCTCTCTCTCTCTCTCTCTCTCTCTGTATGTATATGTTCTTGGGGCGACTTCAGGTCTAATTTATCAGCCTAAATGATGTTGCGCAGTTTTCATTAAGGAACACCAACTATTTTATTATTATTATTATTATTATTATTATTATTTTCGTGGTTGTTTGTTCATTTTTGTCTTTTGCCATAGTCAAGAGTAGCCTTGGTGTCAGAAATATGCCAGAAAATGGAACAACGCCTTGTTGCCCACTTCGTTTCCTGCCGCCCAGGCTCAAACGGGTCATGAGGCCATTTCGTGGCACTCATGCATTTAATTAGGAAAATCCTCTTTATCTTTGGATCCCGAGAACGCAAGCTGTTTCTAGTCTACTGCTTGGAACCACAGTCGACGCCAGTTTGTCTTCTGTGTGTGTGTGTGTGTGTGTGTGTGTGTGTGTGTGTATATATATATATATATAAGGCTACTGGATATGCAGACGCTTGAAAGCACATTTCCCCCGCGAGCTTCATTTGTTCTCTGGACAGCTGGAGTCTATCCTCGTCAAATTTTCACATTCAATTTCACTCTTTGTCGACTCGTATTTTTTTCCAGGCCGTGTTAGCTTTTATTTATATCTTGAGAAGTAGAGCTGCCAGTCTTAAAGCTAACATCCACAGGATTTTTATGCCAGGAGTGTGTGCTAAATGATCCTTTTAAAGGCATTTTAACATTCCACGTGACATAAAAAAAAAAAAACGAGATTTAAAACCAGATCAAGACCAAGGCGATATTTATCACCATGCCACCGTGGAGTTATCGTTTAGTTATATTCTGGTTCATATTAGCCTAAAATTAAAGATGTTTATTTATAATTTTTTTTATTAGATATTGTGTATAGTCAAATATTATGGTATTTCTGAAAATGGGGGTTTTACGCTTACTGATGTTATATAACATATATCATAATAAATATAAATGTGCTCTCACGTTGTCTGTAATTATTTTTTTTTATCCATTTTGCTCCTGTTTTGGCATCAGCTGTCATTCAGTCAGCTATCTGTCCTAACCGTCTCCTCTTCAGATTGAAGTTGGTTGTCTTTAAAAACGTTTATTTACATTTTATTAGCCTACATTACTAAGAATAACAGTATGTGCACTGATGTATTAAAGGTGATCATCGGTGCTGCTGTAGGCCGCTTTTGGCCTTCGGTGATGAATTGTTCCTTTTGAGCTCATGTACCATTTCAATAATACACAGTTTTTTTCAGACCATGGCCGGCTGTGTTAAAAAATGTTTAGCAGCTTATCTCCTATGCTGTTCGGAGTCACTACATAACCTAGTCACATTATGTAAAGGGACAGTCATATGACGCCTCCTATCTGTGGACTACAAGGGGAAAAAAACAACAACCTTTTTCTAATCTCTTATTGGCTGTGACGGTGGGGCTGGTGTGGTGAGGGGGGTACATTAGCAGCTCGCCCATTGGCCACGATCAGACAGGATTACATTTAATTAATTACAAAATTAAGGAAGGCTTCTCACTCTTAAATAGAAGGCCTACAAACGATCTTTAGCCGTGTTACTGACTATATTCACAATATAGGATGGCCTCTCGTGCATTATTGCTTTGATAAGACGTTTAGGACTACACAGAGGTTAAATTGGGATTTCGGAGGTGGGGGGAACCCTAAAGTCGGACGATGTCGCAACCCCTCATTCAATAAATAAATACATAAATAAATAAGAAAGTGTTTTAATAAAATACATGGGTATATAAATATGGATTTATTAATAGCCTATGCCTGTATGGTATAATTAATTTGATGTATTATTCAGTTTAGAGATGTTGAAGTCCCTCGCACCTGTATGTTAATCTAACTCTTGCAGTAATCATTTATAGTCATGCAGCCTGTTTTATTCAGTTGTGTGTTGAATGGAAAGTCAAACCATTGACGAGAACCCCATCATGACCTTTTAGCATGTAAACGGGTAATGTTTTGAGAATAAAATAAGTAAACTCACCGCTTCACGACAAAAAATTAAAAGAAAGTAAAATTGAATAATAAATGAACAGGGAAGTAGAGATGGTAAAGTAAATAATTTATAATAAGTTTAGCCTTTATTCAGTTTTAGAAAAGTATCTACCTTTGTAGAGAAATACAATACTTTAGGCAATTGCAGAATAGACCAATAAGTCACATATACACTTCAGAAAATTGAGTACACAACTATTTCTGAGCTTAAAAGACTACAAAAACCAAATCAATGCAGAACATTGTATCTCAAAAGGAATACAATGTGGTCCCCTATGCACTACTTAAAGCCTGATGTGACCCCTTTACCAAAATATTTGCCCACCCCTGTTATAGAACATGCTAAACTTAAATCTAATTATGTTACAATTTAAAAGTAAATGCACATTGTTCTTAACTAATAAACACCTTCTACTACACAAATACACTGGCGGCCAAAAGTTTGGAATAATGTACAGATTTTGCTCTTATGGAAAGAAATTGGTGCTTTTATTCACCAAAGTGGCATTCAACTGATCACAATGTAGAGTCGGGACATTAATGACGTGAAATATTACTATCACAATTTGAAAAAAAAAAACTACTTCAAAGAGTTCTCATAAAAAAATCCTCCATGTGCAGCAATGACACCTTTGCCAACACACTCTCACGGCGAAATCATCAGGATTCAAATGACTTTTCTAAATTTGGCTAATACGTACGTGTCCTGCGATTGCACTCGTTTTAATTCCCACGACTTTCACTACAGCCAGTGTCGTCGCTGGACGTCGTTTACATCTAATACGCGACAATTACTTGCTTCTGTCACACACAACAGCTTCCTATCATGTTTACACACTCTACTGAATGGTTAAGTTTAGATAAAGGGTTTGGGTAAAGCCATAATATTAATAAGCATGTCCTTAATGCCTCCTGCGTGAAACTCGCGCATACTTTCTGCATTAGACATCTGGGAATTTGCACGTGATCAAATCGTACGTGTTCATGTGAACAAAATCGTGCGACATCACACGAAATAGCCACCTCGTAAATTATGTACGACTTTTCATGAGATCGGGTTGGCTTTGCAGATCCTTGGCATTCTAGCTGTCAGTTTGTCCAGATTCTCAGGTGACATTTCACCCCACGCTTCCTGTAGCACTTGCCATAGATGTGGCTGTCTTGTCGGGCACTTCTCACGCACCTTACAGTCTAGCTGATCCCACAAATGCTCAATGAGGTTAAGATCCATAACACTCTTTTCCAATTATCTGTTGTCCAATGTCTGTGTTTCTTTGCCCACTCTAACCTTTTCTTTTTGTTTTTCTGTTTCAAAAGTGGCTTTTTCTTTGCAATTCTTCCCATAAGGCCTGCACCCCTGAGTCTTCTCTTAACTGTTGTACATGAAACTGGTGTTGAGCGGGTAGAATTCAATGAAGCTGTCAGCTGATGACATGTGAGGCGTCTATTTCTCAAACTAGAGACTCTGATGTACTTATCCTCTTGTTAAGTTTTAAATCTGACCTTCCACATCTCTTTCTGTCCTTGTTAGATCCAGTTGTCCTTTGTCTTTGAAGACTGTAGTGTACACCTTTGTATGAAATCTTCAGTTTTTTGGCAATTTCAAGCATTGTATAGCCTTCATTCCTTAAAACAATGATTGACTGATTAGTTTCTAGAGAAAGCTGTTTCTTTTTTTGCCTTTTTTGACCTAAAATTGACCTTAAGGCATGCCAGTCTATTGCATACTGTGGCAACTCAAAAACAAAAACAAATACAATGTTTAGCTTCATTTAACGAACCAAATAGCTTTCAACTGTGTTTGATATAATGGCAAGTGATTTTCTAGTACCAAATTAGGAATTTAGCATGATTGCTCAAGGATAAGGTGTTGGAGTGATGGCTGCTGGAAATGGGGCCTGTCTAGATTTGATAAAATATGACTTTTTTCAAATAGTGATGGTGCTGTTTTTTACATCTGTAATGTCCTGACTATAATTTGTGATCAGTTGAATGCCACTTTGGTGAATTAAAGTACAATTTCCTTCCGAAACAGCAAAATCTGTACATTATTACAAACTTTTGGCCACCAGTGTACCTTTTACTCATATTGTAATGAAAACATTTGCGTTAAATTATAAAAGAGTTTATAAAAAACACACACAAAATAAATAAATGCTGAATCAACATAAATGGAGAAAACATAAATATAATACAAAATATAATTGCAAGCAGCAACTGTCGGGGTTCAAGCCTTTTAAGAACTTTCAAAGTATGCAAAAAAGATATGTATTTGTATATGTACTTTGTAAGTTGCTGAATTTGCAAACTGGTGTTAAATATGACTCTGATGTCTTGTGTTCAGTGATCCTGAAACAGGATAATTGTTTTTTTCTTACTTTTTAACTGTTATAAAGGCACAAAGCACCCAATCTCCAAAAAGGTTTTAGAAATTTGAATATTTATTTAAGGAATTATAGGCTTTTGGATACACTTGGTCAATCCCACATGATAAATGCTACACCAAAATAACTAAATAAATAACTAAAGTTCAACTTTTCTTTGATAATTATTGACCTAGGGAGTCCTAGATGTAGTTCACAATAACAGGTAACATTGGATAATATACAATAATTTACACACCATTTATACAGCCATTTTGCTGAAGTTTGATTGGCTGCTGGCGGCCATGTTTTTTTTTTTATTTGTCTGAGTCATATTGTAGAATATGTTAGCATTTGGCCCCTACAAGAAGCATACTTATTTTCAACTTCATTGATAATACAGTTGCGGAGTTATGAGCATTTTATAGTTGTAGCACCTTCTATAGGCAAATTTTTTCACGATTTTGCATGCAGACTCAAAATGTGCTGTTGTATATGTGTGTCAAGTTTCGTAACATTTGGCCTTTTCGTTTGGTAGATATTGGTCAATACGTACAAAACGGACATTGCCTGACCAATTTATTGGCTTATATCTTCGCAACGCATCGACAAATCAAAATTCCTTTGATAACTTTTTGTCAGGAGGTTTCATAGTAGACACACCCCAATTCTCGTGCGAATCGGACATACGGCCTAGGAGGAGTTCGAAAAAGGTTTTTCGAATTATGCAAATTAGCGCAACAATTTTCATGACGGAACTTAAATCGGAGCTATACATTTTGTTCATCTTGAGCCAAGGAATCCATTGATGTAAGACGGTTTAGGAGTTATGGTCCAAAATTTAAACATGATCACTATAGCGCCACCTTGAGGCCGATGGGGCCGAAACTTTGATACACTGTAGTACTCTGGGAGACTACCTTCCCTCAAAGTTTCAGCTCTCTATGACTTACGGTTTGGTCTGCACGATAATAATAATAATAAAATAATAATAATAATAAAAATCCTTACAAATACAATAGGGTTTCAGCCCTTCGGGCTTGAACCCCTAATAACAGTGAAATATTTTACATTGTGTTGGTCGAGTGGTCTTTTGATCTCAAGTTGTATGAAATATTGATCAATGTTATTGTTGCTTTGGATGTGAGTGATTTCGGATTCAAAACCCCTTGGTGTATATGAATTTTTAACAACTAAGCAAACCGTTACTGCATATGAGTGTGTCTAAGAAGAAATGGGTGAGCAGTTGATGCCTTGAAACAGAGATCGGACCACGGTGCAGTACAGAAGCGGAACGCGCGTCGATATGCGGAGGCGCATGCTGCTCTCATATGTTGCCTCTATAAGCCGGCAACTGATTAGAGTAAAGCATAATTAACTTGAAATATTTTTTTAACAAGTACACTTGCTAAATAGAGATGGGATGTGTCAAATGGATCAAACAAAAATGGCAACAGAGAATACAATAAATGGGATGGATTGACAAACAAGATTTTTTTTTTTTTTTTGGGAATCGAAGGTGCCAGAACGCCGTTCCGGACCATACCGGCCCAATTTAACCCCTGGGACTACATAATAATAATAATAAAAATTACACACGCTGACTACCAACCCTGGAGTTGCGAGTTCGGATCCAGGGTGTGTTGAGTAACTCCAGCCAGGTCTCCTAAGCAACCAAATTGGCCCGGTTGCAAGGGAGGGTAGAGTCACATGGGGTAACCTCCTCGTGGTCGTGATTAGTGGTTCTCGCTCTCAATGGGGCGTGTGGTAAGTTGTGCGTGGATCACGGAGAGTAGCATGAGCCTCCACGTGCTGTGAGTCTCTGCAGTGTCATGTACAGCGAGCCACGTGATAAGATGCGCGGATTGACTGTCTCAGAAGCGGAGGCAACTGAGACTTGTCCTCCGCCACCCGGATTGAGGTGAGTAACTGCACCACCACGAGGACCTACTAAGTAGTGGGAATTGGGCATTCCAAATTGGGAGAAAAGGGGATACAAAATTTAAAAAATGCCACAAAGTTCCATAAAAATGTCACTTTATAAAGCAAATTAATTATTAAGTGCCATCCTTCATCTAGAAGATCCAGAAATTTAGGCTACTTGTGGGAAGACAAGTTTATTTACATTGCACATTTCAAACACAACGATCAATCAAAGTGCTTTACATACACTGAAAAAAGTACATTTTAATGGTATAATATTGATTAAAGTGAGTAAATTTAACTTAAACATTTTAGTTAATACAGTTAACTTTTACTTACAAATCTGATGTAGGACTACATGGTACTAATGAAGTATTATATGAACATTACACTTTCCTTATAAACACATGTTTAATCATGTACCCCATGATGTATGGAAGCCTTCCACAGGGAAGCTTATTACATGCTATATAGTCTATTACAACATAACCTTACATTACTGGCAATAACAATAAGATACAGAGCTCGCATGACCTCAATACATAACAATATATATATATATTGATCATGAACAGTAATTTTGTGTAGAAAATGAACTTTGAATATTGTATTGCAATCAGTAAAGTGCAGCACAGTGAAAATATATTTTTATTGATGTGACTTAATTACATGAATTAACCCTAAACGTTGAGGCCACAGTGCTTCTCAACTGTTTTGACTCCAAGGCCCCCCTCTGTTGAAAAAAATATTCAAAGGCCCCCTGACTATCTGTTGACTATCTTTTGACTAAGATAGTTACTCTTGCAATTTTGATGTAATGATGACACCTGGTTGTTTTCAAACTTTTTGTTAACAAAGTAGGAGTGTCAAAAGATTGTAATAATTAATCACGATTAATTTTGTGATTCCAGAAGTTTTAAGAACTGTTAGTTCTTCAATAAAAACAAAAGTTGTTGTAGAATTAAAATAAGAAATGTAATATCAGTATACATTTTGTATACCTAAAAATCTAGATATTATTATATCTTATCATAGATTATGTTTTATGTATGTATAAAACATATATCATGTTTTCAATCGATTTATGCCATGTTTTTGGTGAAGTGTGCTTAGGGCCCCTATTGGGCCCCGGCCCCCTGGTTGAGAACCACTACGGTGTTTTTCGCCCACTGGGCCCAAACACCTACCATGATGTACCACAGAAACATGATTCAAAATTGCACCCTGTTTACAGCCTGAAATTTAATCAATAGCAAATTCTTATTAATATTCAAACAAAAGTGCATGGGCATATGATATGTTTCTATGTGGGAGCGTAACGGATGGATAAAACTTATTAGTAATATAAATTCCTACTCTCCTATATAATCAACTGTCAGAGTCTCAATTATCAGCAAATTAAGTCATCATATAGATAAAATAGTCATTGCAACAATGTTTTGTTGTTATGCTCCTCCCATGGAGACTAGAAAATGTGAAAGAAAAATTTTCACAGATCTGTCACAATTACCTCTGATCAGGAAGTCTTATCTCATGACACGATTGAGGGAGTGCCAGGGCCTTTATGTACTCCGCCTAGTGATGGTACAGAGCATGTGTAGTAGGGACAGGAAAGGCACATGTTTAACAGGCTCAATTACAACAACATGCTCTGATCTGCTGTATATTTTACTTGAAAACATAGTCACATGGTTTGAAAGAAAAAAATTATTTAAGCGAGAGGAGGAGGAAATGAGGACCGGATAGCAGCACGCTTACCTGGCATAACTTTACTTTTGCATTATGCTTACACTCATGAATTTACCTGACACATCTGTGCACTTGGGCACCTATTGGAGGAACTGACCTGGCCTTTGCGGCCTCACTTAAGGAGATGACGCAGAATGGTACAAAAGCCGGCAATGGCACTCATACTGATAGTCTTAAAATTGTGATCGTTGGAGATGGGGGTTGTGGAAAGACATCCCTGCTCATGGTATACGCCAAAGGAGATTTCCCAGAGGTAAACATTGAGATATGGGACACATATTGGTTAGGGTCAAAATTACACATATATTACAAAAGAAAACACCTACACTATTTAATATGTGTACAGTATGTACATGAATAGCTTAATAATAAAGCCTGAAACATATTAAATTGTGATTTGCTTAAATTTTGCACCTGATGCTATTCTTGTGCATATACCAAATTTAATGAAACACTTAAATGCTATTAAAGGCTGGTACAGAAATTAAAACCTTTAACCCACATTTCCAGGTACAATGACAGTTAAAGAGGAGATATTGCAAAATACTGTATGTGAAAGTAATTTACACAATATCCTCAGCAAGTTTTTCCACTCGTAAACAGCATTTCTAGTTTCTGCCAACGCCTTAATGGTTAAATGTGTCATGTTGAAACCAGACTTTTTTTGCACCATCATCCAGTATATTCATGTACAACTCTAATTTATTAATGGTTTTCAACAGAAATATGCTCCATCTGTGTTTGACAAATATGTCACCACTGTGTCTTATGGAGGAAAAGACATACAGTTGAATCTTTATGATACAGCAGGTAAGTATCAACATCCACCCTGTCGAAAGACACGAGACACACCTTAGATTCCAGACATCCCATTCTCAAATGACATGTTTCATTGATTGAATATTTAGACAGGAATGTTCAGTGCAAAATGGTTTTAAGGCCAATTGGTAATAGTTTTCATAGCTAGTATCTCAAAGGTGAGACACCATGCAGACTTTGATCATTACATGTAAATAAGAGAATTTCACATTTTTGTTTTGTTGTGAGCGTTATTTTAATGATGAATTAATGTTAGAAAGGGATGTTTATCACATTACTGATTATCGAGACAAATAATCCCTCATATTTTTTATATATAGAGGCCTGCTTATTGACATTTTAAGACTATAGTATATATATCTCCTATTTAAAGTGTTTATTGGTAAAACTAACTTGTAAAATATGTAAGCCATTTTGAAATATTCAAATTCTAAAAATGACCTCCTAGTTTCTAAGCTGTGGCTTCGTGGGACAGAATCTGCTTGCGGATGTGGTGCAACATGCTAAAAGCCACATTACTAAGTGTGTAGCATAGTTGTTAATGTGTGGATAAACAATATAATGTGTCTGAAACGATTTAGTCATATATATTTTTTCATAACTTTTATATACATTAGTATTATTACTAAAAAAGATTGGTAACACTTTTAAATAAGGTTGTTTTTGATAAGATTTGTTAACTACATTAGTTACCATGGCCTAACAGTGAACAATAGTTTAGTAGCATTCATTAATCTTGGTTAATGTTGATTTCTATATTGATACGTTTTTTTACAATAAAGGTTGTATATGTTAGTATTAGTTAAAGGAATATTCCGGGTTCAATACAAGTTAAGCTCAATGGACAGCCTTTGTTGCATAAAGTTGAGTGCCACTAAAATTAATTTGGTCTTGTCCATCCTTTTCCTAAAAAAACAAAAATTGAGGTTACAGTGAGGCACTTACAATGGAAGTGAATGGAGCCAATATGATCTACTGTGGATTTTCTTAATATCATCGTGCCTGTTAACAGGTGCATGTAAACTGGCTAGAAATACCATGTTAGCTTAGCTAAATGTTCACACGACAATTTACACAAGGTTTATTTCTATTTCTACTGCTCCAAACTTACTTCAAACTGACTTCTCTGTCTGTATAAATGCAACGCATCTTAAAGTGTTTCACTGCTGTTTAAATGCTCCTCGGATCACATAATTTATATGTATAAATGTTTTCCTGAACTGAATAGACTAAATATTAAATGAAACAAATGACAATAAAATGTAATCTCTTCAGTAATCAAAATACTTTTTAAATGTAACTGTATTCTGATTACCAATGATTTAAATTGTAACTGTAATGGAATAAAGTTACTAATTTTTAGTATTTTAAATACGTAATCCCGTTACATGTATTCCGTTACTCCCCAACCCTGAATATGAACTAACATGAACAAACAATTAATTATAGTATTTGATGAATTAACATTAAAGCTGAAGTATGTAATTTTTTGCGACACTAGCACCACCGAACGGAATTGCAAAAATAAACGTTAAATAAATAAATGTTTTCAAAACAGCTTTCTGAATACGCCTCTTGCCTGCAGTTGTTTAAACAGTCAGAAAGATCTGCCCTCAACTCACACCATTGGTTGAGTAATGACGTTGGTGCGGGTCTCTCAAAACAAACACAGGAATTTTTTATAATGCCACATAGACACAGTTTATACTTTTAGAGAAAATTAACATATTAATGACTTAGTTGTCTCTGCATATTAAGCTGGAATAGAAGAACGTTTTTAACACAGAAAAACATCAGCTTTAACTAAGATTAACAAATGCTGCGATAGTACGAGGTGGCGAATTCGTACCAATTCGTGAGTTATACACCCACCAATGAGAGACGCTTCCCTCGTGTCTTTGTAGTTCACGATGTAGCATTTGTTCCGTGTTAACACAAAAACTGTGTTTTCTGAACTTTAACCCCTAACCATAACCCCATCCCTAAACCTAACTATAGCCCTACCCAGAGCGTAAACATAATGTTAAAAGCCCTTATGTGTAATACAGAAGAAAGCGATACTTCCGGGTTCCAAACGCAGAGTGGTTGATGATATGAATTAAGTCGTTCGAATTGTTATGAATTTAACACCTCGTAGCAATGTGACAAATTTTTATGAGACTTTGCTGCAACGTTCTGATAATTAAGATGCCCTAGTTTTGTTGGAAATGTGTTATTAGTTCATAGTTTGTTTATAGTTCAAACATTTCAGAACTGTACATTCAGGAACTACAAGATATATATTTTGCATTACAGTGAATAGGTTACGATGACTGCTATCCAGAGATAAGGAAGTGCAAAATTGTTTAATCCATCCACAATAACAATACGTATACTGTAAATGTTCTCTTTTCGTTGCATTTACATGTTCATAATTCCCTGTAATCACTCAGACATTTATATGGCTTTTTATAAGAGCTGACACACTAAGGTATACACATTACATCATAGTAATGTGAGCACATTGTCGCATTGATCCACTAGTCCAGTCCATTATAAATTACATCTATAACTTCTACAACTTTAAATGCCCTTTCTTTAGTTGAACTGCTTATCAGAGACACACTGTTGCCCAAGGCTTTCTTTGCCTCTCAGGAACAGGAAGTTCAAGCCAGGATGTGGTTTTATACTACATTTCAGTTCTGTGTCGAAAAACTCTGTGCATAAAATATGACATACTAGGACATGCCATATGGTCATCGTTCTCTTCCTACTCTGTTGAATGACTGTTGTATTCTGATACATAATCTCCACTGAAACAATAGTTGTTTTTAGTTCATTCAAGGAATCTATGTGAATGGTAAAACTGCATGCGTCTAATCCAAATCTGTTGTGTACATTGACAGGCCAAGAAGACTATGATCGCTTGAGGCCACTCTCCTATCAAGATGTAAACCTCGTTATCATCTGCTATGATGTGACAAATCCAACTTCTTTCGACAATGTGACGATAAAGGTGAAATAATTTACCTTTAGGAGATTAGTTCACTAGTCTTTTACTCACCTTCATGTTGTTGCAACCCAGCATGTTGTTTAACCATTTTCGCTGAGCAAAGGGCTTTAAACAGGGTTTTTAGCTTTATCATTATTTTACCATCTTAGCTATTCTGTCAAATTTGGGCAGCTGAGAGTAAAATTGCTTTGTAATTTTTTAAGCATACATCAAATGTACCTTTCAATCTGAAAGTTTCGTTTGACCAGCAGAGATTTACGACTATATACTTGATAAATTTGACTTGCACAAGAAAACATTACACAGATCTTATTGTACTTCTATAACTTAACTTTCATGCCATTTGTGGTGTCTCCTCATTGGTCACATCAGAGGAATGTGCCAAACCCTGTTTAAATAAAGGCAAAGCCAAATGACTGATAATTCAGAGCCTATAAATAGATACAGTGGCCCCAAAAGTGTTAGGTCATCATCTTTAATCAAAGAATGTCATATCTCTTCACAGAACTAGCTTCACTTTTCTAGACATTTTTTGCTGTTACTTTTAACAAACAGGTTCCAAGGTGATTTTTAGTGGATGTTTGGTTTGAAGTCAGTTACCCTCAAGTCTACACAAGTTCACATTTGAAATTTTTGCTTGAAAAGCATGCTTGTGAAATATGTCTTAAAAATAAATGGCACTTAGTTTGATATTTTGTCATATAATGCGGTGATCTGTAAGTATGGCTGAAGTGTCCAAATACTTTTTAGGGCTACTGTAAATCATTAGACCAGGACATTTTCAATGTTCTGAGCTGTTCTCTTTCTTTCCCACAGTGGTACCCTGAGGTCCGTCATTTCTGCGGAGATGTCCCCATTATCCTCATAGGCTGCAAGACAGACCTGCGAAAGGACAAAGAGAGGACGAGGAAACTCAAAGCCTTAGATATGGCCCCCATCACCTATATTCAGGTATGGATATAGGGTCAATTTTGATTTCCTATTGAAACAGGAAGTTTGAGCGATTTGGTGTCATTAGGTGGAGGGACATTCTCATCCTAGAGAGTATTTGATTGGACAAAAATCTGCGTAGTGCAGGATGAGTCATCAAAATTTTTGGTCTGCATGAAAGAAAGACTGTACATTTTTAAATGTGTATATCGGTTAAAGGAATATTCCGGGTTCAATACAAGTTAAGCTCAACCGACAGCATTTGTAGCATATGTTAATTACCACAAAAATAAATTTTGACTCGTCCCTCCTTTTCTTTAAAAAAAGCAAAAATCAAGGTTACAGTGAGACACTAACAATGGAAGTGAATGGGGCCAGTTTTTGGAGGGTTTAAATGCAGAAATGTGAAGGTTCTAATTTTATAAAAGCACTTACATTAATTCTTCTGTTGAAACTCATGTATTATTTAAGCTTTTTTTTACAGTCATCATAGGGTTTGTTGACATTACATCGTCATGGCAACGAAGTTGTAAAATTGGCGATAACTTTAAACAGAAAAGGTTATTAAGCAATTTTATCACACTATTTTTTTTTTTTTAACATGCATATTGTTTATGTCTTGTGGTTATACTTTTGAAACAGTGAGTATTTTAAAGTTTACGGATTGGCCCCATTCACTTCCATTTTAAGTGCCTCACCATAACCCAGAAAAAGGGGCAAGTCAAAAGAATTTTTTTGTTGTATTTAGTATTAAACCACAAAAACTGTTGATTGATCTTAACTTGTATTGATCCAAGTATATTCCTTTAAATGTTAATTTTGTCAAATTTTAGGAGTACACTAGCATATAGATGGCTTCAAAACTAATAGACACAGACTAAAAGCCACAAAACTCCCATTTTTGTTTCATGGGTACCCTTTTATTTTAAGAGTAAGTGCATAAAAGTTTGGCCAGTCATGAAATGCTCACTTACTCACCTTCATTTGTCATTTTCAACAGGGCGAAGAGACCCAGAAGCAAATGAATGCTGAAATATACCTGGAGTGTTCGGCTAAATATAGAGAAAATGTGGAGGACATTTTCAGAGAGGCAACCAAGCGGGCATTAGCAGCACGGGCTAAAGCAAAACGTGCCCGCAAAAAGAAGAAACGTTGCACCATTCTGTGACCATTGCAGGAAGAACAAACAGCGAAAACACATTTTCTTCATTCACTTTTTGATACGAACTACAATATGTTGTATACATTCAAAAACCATCTGTAATGCCTCTCAGAAATGGTTAAGCTGTCTCCAAGGAGTATTTTTTTACAAGGACATGAGGAGTGTGTTCTCTCACAGTCCTTCCTGCAAGAAAGACTTAGTGTTTGACTTAGTTATATGACTTGATTGAATCTTTTCTTCCACAATTGTGAATCCAATAAGAGATGGACAAAACTGGAGTAAATGCTGCTGTTGTTTTAGGGAAGACCACAAAAAGTTTGGTGCCACTTTGGTTACATTCTTTGTGTTTTATGATGCTTTACTGTTTTAACACACATCTAATGTTATGTAAGTCATTTAATTTTGTAACTCCTGCCTACTGGGATATAACATGTTATTGGGGTATATTTAGGCAAATCAAAAATGTTTACATTCATAACTCGGGTAGAGAGAACTGTACTGGGCATGTGCGGTATAACTGTCATCAGTCTAGTTTGTTTGTAATTGAAGAAATTTAGTGTTGCAATTGCCCCAGTTTCACCCGATTACACAATAGTTGTAGTTTTAAACGCAGTTACAATATTGTTACAGTCCATGGGCTTCCAAATCTGTCTTTGATTGTCTGTTTTCGGATGTATATTTGGAGACATATCACTTTATAGGTGCTGTAAGCGATTTGTTTGTTCATGGAAAGGTATGTTGCTACTCCCTAAACATTATTAATGAAATAAGTGTCATGAGATATCTCACCTATCTCTGGGACAGCTCTAGACTCTGTAAACAGCAAACAAAAATGTTCCGCTTTCTGCCTGTCAATCATAATATTGTAATTGCAGCAAAGTAGTGAGGCTTAATGCCATTTTATTCCATGTTGTTCATAACAGTGTTCTGTTGAGGGCGCTATTTTACTGATGATGTTTTTGACAACAATTTCTGCTGATCTCGGTCTCAATAAAGCTCATTTGGTATCTTCTGAGTGCAGGGTTTTGGAAAGAGAGAGCGTGGCTAATACATTGGCTCAGCTTGTGGAAATTCTAGAATGCGTACAGTACCTTTAACTGTAGACCACCACCATTTTTGCCACTTTAACTGGAATTTTAAATATAATATTCTAGTTCTCACGTGTTCAAATCTCATCTAGGGGCCAGAAAGTGCTGAATTAGATATCATACATGCAATGTAAACAATTGGTATTTTCCATCATGTGCTTAGATTGCACAAATAAAACCATGAAATCATATATTTAAGTTAGAGATTGTATGCATTATATATTATGGCCATTTTGTGTGTGTGTGTGTGTGTGTGTGTGTGTGTGTGTGTGAAACACGTTTGTGTCACTATTACAATTCAGTCATTATTACAATTCAGTTTTTGTGTAGGCCCATTTTCACCCTCAATCATAAACAAAAATCAAACTGCAGCCACATGCCTGTTTCAAATTGGCACGCGCAGACAAATGATCGTTCGTGTGTCTGCATTCCCTGCAAAAGAAACTTGGTCAGAGTACAACTTATTGTGGTTTGTACAACAACTCCACCTTAGCAGGATGTGACAGTGGTAACGGAAGCCTTCTTATACTGTTGCGAGACACAACAGAGAGACTTAAATGTTTCTTCAGCTCCAAATTATTATTATTATTAATGCTATTCTTCATTAATTTTAATGTGGTTAGTATTTTCATGAGGCACATGTATTTGCAATTTTCTAGCTTGTGAGCTGATACTATTCTTGGCATTGCAAGTCATTTTTCAAAATTATTTTACAACTTTATTGTACGACTTTTATTCCCATATAGACCAACCAATCAACAAACAGAATTTCAATCGATACAATACAGGCACAACATTTTAGCCAGCCTCTGCTAGCTTAAGTTTTTAGACAGCCCCTTAACACACCCACCACAGTTGTAGCACGTTTTAGCACAAAGTGAGGACTTTTCAGACAGTCCCTTACCCACTGTAGGCACTTCCAAAGAATATCAACGTTAAATTAATGATCTTGAACGATTTCCGGGTGACACTGGACCAGCTTAAATACGAGACAAATCGCATCCCATATTGATTCAATAAGGGAGGGATCATTTAATCTTTAAATACGGGATGATCCCGTATTTTACGGGACAGGTGGCAAGCCTAGTAACCTTACAAAAGCTGTTTTATTCTACATGGAGAGGGTCCCCTCAGGGGGGCTGCCATGTTATAATCACATGACCAGCCGAATACTACTTGTGTCAGCCCAGTAACTGCCCTGTTCTTGGACACTTTCACACATGGATTAAATTAATTATGGCTGACTGTGAATAGTAAATTCCTACAATGACATCGGAAACTGAAAACTATTGCGTAATGATGATGTCACTAATGTCAATGTAAGTCCAAAACAACTTTAAAAACGGTTCCTTTAAAAATAATAGAAAAGGAACGACCATGATGTTCTCTCGTGAAATATTTCGTACGAGATCGTTTTATTCACAAAGAGACCGACCAATCAACAAACAAACAGAATTTTTAATCGATACAATGCAGGAATTAAAGTTTAGCTAGCCTCCTTCACAACGCTTTATTTTAAGAAGGAAGGTCTGTGAACACATGTGGTTACTCATTCCATGTCTTTACATAAAGTGTAACTCTAAAGTTTTTTTTCATCTATTGTTTTGTCCACCAGTCGAAAATCACATCAGCAACCATTATTAATTTAAATTACTACAATTTAAGAATGGTTGATTGCTAAACAGAAGAAACATGTCTTACACTTGCGCCCACTGGCGGTGAACGTGTAAAACTAGACTGATTTTCAGATGAGGCCACAAAGATTGCATCAGATTGATTTTATTTGCCTTATATAGCAATAGATGGTGAATGGAAATTCATCTTGACATCTAATTAGCCCTCTGGAAACGTTCTTTCCTGCAGTTTGAGGGCTTATTTTACGTTCAAGCGAAAAGTGCAGTCATTTCCCCCTCCAATGCGAATAAAGATATCACATATCAGGAAAATAAAATCTTTTGTGGATAGTGACAGCTGTTACAAATGAATTATGAAGTTTTAAACAGAGATCAACGGTGCATTTCCCAACATGAGAAATCACTTTTGTACAGCTTTCCACTTCAATTCCAAATAGTACAGAACACTTGGTTTTAGACTAAACTGAGCCAGATGTAAACGGGCAAAGAGCAGCATTAAGGCAAACAAATATCCAGTCACCAGCTGCAAATCCTTTTCACTACTTTGCTTTGTAATATCATATTGGGAGAAGGTTTTGTCTGCGAATTCCCTAAGAAGCATTTTATTAAACAGATAGTTTACCCAAAATGAAAATTCTGCCATCACTGACTCAATGTCATATTGTTCCTTCTTTTGTGGAACACAAAGAGATATTAAATGTAATGTTAGTCTCAGTCACCATTCACTTTAATTGTTTGGAAAAATGATGGCTGAGACTCCCTAACATATTTTTAGTTTCATGGAAAAGTACCATTTTTGGGTGAACTACCCATTAACAAATGTTGCATTATCGGGCAAAAATAACTATTTTTTTCCTTTGACATTTTACATGGTCAGTCAAATTACATTTGCCAGCAAAAACACTCTTGAAACACAGTTCTGTTACAGTAGATGTAATTCTAACAGCATTCACTCACAGTTGGCTGACAACAGCACATTACGCAAAATATTGTTTAGCATTTTCACTGGTTTTTGTAATTTATGATGCTGTTACATGTCTAGGCCTTTAAATACAACTACCAAACAGGTGAAAATTACAAGGCAAGAAAATGTACTTTAAAGTGTTAATGCAGCTTTATTGCCATCATTATCATTAATTATATATAAACAAACACATTTTTAAGGTGTTAAGAAATGTCATGTGACCTTGATTTAAGGATCTGGCCTTGTTCAATAACTAACGTGCAAAAACACAACTTGTCCCTTATAAACGCTCACAATACAAAATACGAGCATACAGTATGATTCTTTTTAAATGACTTGTGGGAGCGCAAGTATTTATTCAGTTATACTGTAACACTATCCAGCTTTTTTTTATTTTTTTAAAGGGTTCATGAACTGAGAAATCAAAATTCCCTTGATCTTTTGACATATAAGAGGTCATTGTACTATAAAAACATCCTGTAAGTTTCAGAACTCAAAACTTTCTCGTTACTCTAAAAACAGCTTATATTGAAGCCAATCTGCCAAAACGACAGGATGTGGAATGTGCCACTTTATTACGTAATAGTGTGGCTAAACACCGCCTCCGCAGAAGAAGATCAACGCCTGCTTCTACATCACTGCCTGTTTAGCCCCTCCCACCGATTCACGCATGTAGTAGGTAAATAACGAGAGAGGTAAACGCAGGTCTACACAGAAACCAAACGATAAAGATGGCTCCGAAGACAACAAGATGCTGTGCATTGCCAAGTTGCGGAAAAACACAGTCTTTGCATTGCCTTGCTTCTGATCTCAACATTAGGAAAGAGTGGATGAACTTTATTTTTAATGAACTTCCAGACCACGTCAGTAAGAACTTGGTCCTTCACTTCATTTTACCGCGGATTCGTTTACAAACAAGGCACAATTCAACGCAGGATTTTCAGAAAGATTGAAACTAAAAGACGATGCTGTGCCGACTATATTGGATCCGACAGTAATGTCGCACCACACAAGTGTGAGTAACTGTTTTTATTACGTGGTCACTATTGCTTTGTCTGTTATTACAGATCGTTTGATATGTACTGAGTATTTATGCGTTTTTAACCTAAATCACAGCAGCGTCCATCTATGAAGGATGTAGGATTTTTAAATATGCAAAATTGTTAGCCAATCATACCAGTGGGCGTTTACTTCCGATTCTACAATCCGCCACGCCTATTCAAACTGTGTGTTACGATGAGGGGGGTCAAAACAGGACAGAAAATAGTCTATTACTTCTAAATTATGATGTTTTTTTTATGTAAAAATCTTGATAAGTGGACCTCAGAGAACAGTACAAAATAAAAAAAAAAAAGGTAGTTCATGACCCCTTTAAATGCAAAGCAGAAATCCCTTTGAGAACGCACTGAACTGAGCATCTGCATTTCAGCAGCGTGTGGCTTTTGTAAACATATCCATGCAAGAGAACAAAATAAAAGTGTTCTCACTTATGTATACAGTGTTTAAAAACTTTAAAGTTTTCAGTGGTACCTAACCCAAACATTACCCTCTAATAGCTGTGATTGCATAAAATAAGAGCAAAAACATGGCAGACAAAAGGGCATCATTACACATAATCTCGAGTTTCCACTGTTGCCAAAATGAGTTCGAGAGATGTCAACATCTTCCTCCGACTCTCTCCAAACAGCTTATGGGACATGACTCAATAGACGAAACAGTTGTGCACTTTGTAGTTCAGTTCTGCGAGTTCCACACTGGCCTCATTGGGTATGAAATCTTCCAGCTTCTCATCAGTTCTTTTTGATCTTTCCTTTGTTCTTCTGGAGTTTTTGGTGGACCACTTTCACAGTGGTGAGAAAATTACCCAGGAACAATATGAGAAAAGTCCAGGCCAACATGAACACCTAGAATATGAACCAATGGTCATGTTGATCAAACATTTAAGAGCAAAAGTATGTTTTCCCACTTCACAATACTGGAAAATAACTAAAGTGGCAAGAAAAAGTATGTGAACCCTTTGGAATTACCCGCATGTAAACTCAGCAAAAAAAGAAACGTTCCTTTTTCAGGACACTGTATTTTAAAGACAATTTTGTAAAAATCCAAATAACTTTACAGATCTTTATTGTAAAGGGTTTAAACAATGTTTCCATGCTTGTTCAATGAACCATAAACAATTAATGAACACGAACATGTGGAACGGTCATTAAGACACTAACAGCTTACAGACGGTAGGCAATTATGGTCACACTATAAAAACTTAGGACATTTCAGAGACCTTTCTACTGACTCTGAAAAACACCAAAAGAAAGATGCCCAGGGTCCCTGCTCATCTGTGTGAACGTGCCCTAGGCATGCTGCATGGAGGCATGAGGACTGCAGATGTGGCCAGGGCAATAAATTACAAAGTCTGTACTGTGAGACGCCTAAGACAGCACTACAGGGAGACAGGAAGGACGGCTGATCGTCCTTGCAGTGGCAGACCACGTGTAACATCACCTGCACAGGATCAGTACATCCGAATATCACACCTGCGGGACAGGTACAGGATGGCAACAAAAACTGCCCGAGTTACACCAGGAACACACAATCCCTCCATCAGTGATCAGACTGTCCGCAATAAGCTGAGAGAGGCTGGACTGAGGGCTTGTAGGCCTGTTATAAGGCAGGTCCTTACCAGACATCACCGGCAACAACGTCGCCTGTGGGCACAAACCCACCTTCTCCGGACCAGACAGGACTGGCAAAAAATGCTCTTCACTGACGAGTCGTGGTTTTGTCTCACATGGGGTGATGGTCGGACTCGCGTTTATCGTCGATGGAATGAGCGTTACACCGAGGCCTGTACTCTGGAGTGGGATTGATTTGGAGGTGGAGGGTCCGTCTTGGTCTGAGGCGGTGTGTCACAGCATCACCGGAGTCACTGCAGGCAATCTCAATGCTGTGTGTTACAGGGAAGACATCCTCCTCCCTCATGTGGTACCCTTCCTGCAGGCTCATCCTGACATGACCCTCCAGCATGACAATGCCACCAGCCATACTGCTCATTCTGTGTGTGATTTCCTGCAAGACAGGAATGTCAGTGTTCTGCCATGGCCAGCGAAGAACCCAGATCTCAATCCCATTGAGCACGTCTGGACCTGTTGGATCGGAGGGTGGGGGCTAGGGCCATTCCCCCCAGATATGTCCGGGAACTTGCAAGTGCCGTAGCGGAAGAGTGGGGTAACATCTCACAGCAAGAACTGGCAAATCTGGTGCAGTCCATGAGGAGGAGATGCACTGCAGTACTTAATGCAGCTGGTGGCCACACCAGATACTGACTGTAACTTTTGATTTTGACTCCCCCCCCGCCCCTTTGTTCAGGGACACATTATTCCATTTCTGTTAGTCACATGTCTGTGAAAATTGTTCAGTTTATGTCATGGTTGTTGAATCTTTTTATGTTCATACAAATATTTACACAGGTTTGCTGAAAATAAAAGCAGTTGAAAGTGAGAGGACGTTTCTTTTTTTGCTGAGTTTATACATTTGTCTTAAAATCTGGTTTGATCTTCATCAAAGTTACAATATTGAACAAACACAATCTGTTCTAACTAATAACACAAATTATTGTTTTGTTCTTGTTCATACTGAATATATCATTATAACAATTCACAGTGTAGGTTGGAAAAAGTATGTGAACCTCTAGGCTAATGATGTCAACAAAAGCTAATTAGAGTCAGGAGTTGGCAAACCTGGCATCCAATTAATGAAACAAGATTGGAGGTGTGGGTTAGAGCTACATTGACTTAAAAAAAAATAAAAAAAATAAAAAAAAGCACTAAAATTTGTAGTTTGCCATTCACAAAAAGCATCTACTGACATGGACCATGCCTTGCAAAAAATAAAAAATAAAATAAATAAATAATAAAAAAAAGATCTCAGAAGACCTAGGATCAAGAATTGTTGCTTTGCATGAAGCTGGAAAGGGTTTCAAAGTTATCTCAAATAGCTTAGATATTCATCTGTCTACAGTTAGACAAGACTGTCTATCAATGGAGACAATTTAGTACTGTGGCTACTCTCCCTAGAAGTGGCCGTCCAGCCAAGATGACTCAAAGGGCACACCACAGAATGCTCAGTGAGGTAAAAAAGAACCCTAGAGGGACAACAAAAGACTTGAAGGAATCATTGGAACTGGTTAACATCTCTGTTCGTGAGGCTACTATATGGAAAATAGATCACAGAAAACTTAAATGCAGAAAACCAGCAGTATTCACATACTTTTCTTGCCACAGTATTTATTCATTTCAAAGGTTAAAGGTAACAAAACTGATTGCAACCCATTTTACTTCTGTAATCAGACAAATTTCTGATTGAAACAGGACATTAACAAGTACATCAAGTAATGCATCTACAACCCCAATTCCGAAAAAGTTGGGACAGTATAAAAAATGCTAATAAAATTTTTTTGTAAATTATATTTGTAAATTTGTAAGTGATTTGTACATTATATTCACCCTTTGCTATATTGAAAGCTCTAAAACTACACATTATATGATGTTTTACCCTGTGAATTTCATAGTTTTTTTAATGTATAGTCATTTCAAATCAGATGATTGTAACACGCTCCAAAAAAAGATGAGTGTTTACCACTGTGAAACATCACCATTTCTTCTAATAACACTTATTAAGCATTTGGGCACTCAAGACACAAGTTTGTAAAGTTTAGAAAGTGGAATTGTCCCCCATTCATCCATTATGAAGGTCTTTAGCTGCCCAATTGTACGGGGTCTTCGTTGCCTGATGGTGTGCTTAATAATGCGCCACACATTCTCAATTAGAGACAGGTCAAGACTGCAGGCAGGCCAATCTAGCACCTGCACTCTCTTTTTCGGCCAGTATGTGGTTTGAAGTTGTCCTGCTAGAAAATGCAGGGGCATCCCTGGAAAAGACGGTGCTGGATGGCAGTATATGCTGCTGCAAAATTTTTACATATCTGTCTGCATTAATGATGCCCTCACAGATGTGCGAATTACCCATGCCATGGGCACTGACACACCCCTGGCCCATACAGACACTGGCTTTTGGACCTGATGCTAATAACAGCTTGGATGGTCCTTTTCCTCTTTGGCCCGGATAACACAACGGCTGTGTTTTTCAAAAAAAAAAATTGAAATGTGGACTCTTCGGACCAAAATCACAGTTCCACTGTTCTACTTTCCATCTAAGATGAGACCGAGCCGAGAGAAGTCGGCAGCGCTTCTGGACAGTGTTGATGTATGGCTTCTGCTTTGCATAGTAAAGTCAACCTTGCATCTGTGGATGCAGTGGTGAGTGGTGTTGACTAACAAATGTTTACTAAAGTTATCCCAAGCCCATGTTCATGATATCCTTTACAGATTAATGATGTTTTTTAAGACAGTGACGTCTGAGGGATCACAGATCACGCGCATTCAGAAGTGGTTTTCGTCTTGCCCTTTACGCACCGAGATTTTACCAGATTCCTTGAATCTTTTAAATGTACTGTGCACTGTAGAGGGTGAAATGCCCAAAATCCTTCGAATTTGTCTTTGCGGAACACTGTTCTCAAAGTGCTGGTTTATTTGCTGAAGCATCAGTTGGCAAATTGACAAGTCTTGAACGGTCCTTGCTCTTGAAGGACTACGCTGTTTTTGGAGGCTCCTTATATAGTATACAGTACTATGACACGATTGCCTCACCTGTTTAACATCTCCTGTTTCACATCGCCTTATTTCAACTCGTCAAATTGTTATTAGTCTTAAATTGCCCCTGTCTCAACTTTTGGAGTGTGTTGCAATCATCTGATTTGAAATTACTGTAAATATAAAAAATAAAAAAACAATTCACAAGGTAAAACATCATATAATGTTTAGTTGTTGTGCTTTCAATATAGCAAAGGGTGAATATAATTTACAAATCACTCCTTTGTTTTTATTAGCATTTTTCATACTGTCCCAACTTTTTCGGAATTGGGGTTGTAAAATAAATACATAATTTCTGTCATTACCTGCCATTCCTTGCAGTCATCATGGGCAGACAACCTAAAAAGAGTCACAGCATTGTACAGCTGCCAAAACTGACCAGAGAAGAGAAAATATCTTTATGTCAGTGAACTGAATCAATACTCATGTCTGTTAATTTTAAGTGTTAAACAGATGACAGTTATATGTACTTCACAGTTTTACCGTCTCGAATGCATGAATGCTTTCATAAATTACACATATAAACTTAGTTTTAGGGTGGTGGAAAAGCCCATTAGGAAAAAAAATGTTTTATGTACCCTGACATACTGCCATGCATGGGTTCATATTAACCCTTAATCTCAACTACCTCATTCCTTTCAACTAACTAATCTCCGTTTTGTACACGCATGCACTTGAAACATGTGGTTGGGGGTGGGTAAGTGCTGAAATAATCATGCACGAATAACTCAGTTACAGCTAAAACAAAGTGGGTAATCAAAATAATGCAAATCAATTTGTATTATTTATTAAAACATTCTGTACTATTTATCATACTAGTGTGCTTTAATGTTTAACCAGCAAGTTTGTTTTGAAATGCTTTTATTTTGTACAAAATGGCACAGTCACACTTGTGGTGTTCCTGGTCAAAAATGACTGGCAACTGAAAATGAATGGGGGAGATCAAAAATAAGAGAAAAATTGAGTGTTCAGGAGCATGTTCATCACGTTCATGTTCACATATGCGCATGTGTGCTTGCAAACATAAAGACCTCAGACCTGTGCACACGCACACACGCACACGCACACACACGCACATGCACACACACAAACTCTTGAGTATTACATGCTTTCTTTTTCACAGAGATGAACTTTATCCTACCCTGAATTGCATCCAACATGCATTCATCCATCCAACATTACTACACACACGCGCACAAACACACGTACACACATGCGCACGCACACACAAACACATGCTCACGTACATGCACAAACTTTGAGTATTACATGTTTGTGTTCATATATGTGCATGGATGAATGTTGGATGGACGAATGGATGTTGGATGCCATTCAGGATAGGATAAAGTTCATCTCTGTGAAAAAGAAAGCATGCAGTCCTCAAGAGTCTGTGCATGCGTGCGCATGTGTGTTAGTGAACATGTGTCTCCCCCATTAATTTTCAGTGGCTGGTCATTTTTGACCAGGAACACCACAAGTGTGACTTTGTGCCATTTTGTACAAAATAGAAGCATTTCAAAACAAACTTCCTGGTTAAATATTAAATCACAGAATGTTTTCATATTTTATTTAATATTGCCAAAATTATCCACAATAATGCTTTTCCCCCTCAAAAACAGAGGGGAAATGAGGCCTACGATCAATAAGCTCCAAAAAGAAATACAAAACCTGTGCTAATTGAAAGAAAACATGTTAACAAAAAGATCTAATCCAATATTTGGTGATAATATAGCACAACGAGAGATTTATAAGCAATTTTTATTAGGCCGGTCATTTTTGACTGGGAACACCAAATTAGGTAAAAAAAAAAAAAAAAAAGTGTCAAGGGTACAATAAAATATGTTTTTAGATATTGGACACTGGCACAAGGCACATTTATTCATGATAAAAAAAATAAATGTAAAAAAAAAAAAAAAAAAAAAACATACATTTTAAAAACATTCTCCTCCCTGTCCAGTAGGTTGTGATATGCACGAAGAATGCGAATCGCCAAAAACAAAAGAAGAATGTGAGCGTGGAGATTTATAGTAAAAAAGGACTTACATATTGATCTGTTTCTCACCCACACCTATCATATCACTCTGACTGAAAATATGGATTTAACCACTGGAGTCTTATGGATTACTTTTATGCTGCCTTTATGTGCTTTTTGGAGCTTCAAAGCTCTGGCAACCATTCACTTGCATTGTATTGACCTACAGAACTGAGATACTCTTCTAAAAATCTCAGTTTGTGTTCAGCAGAAGAAAGAAAGTCATACATATCTGGGATGGCATGAGGGTGAGTAAATTAGAGAATTAAAATTTTTGGGTGAACTATCCCTTTAACTTAAAAACTTCCATGACTTTTTTTATTTTTTATTTTTAGAAATTTCAATAACTTTTGTAAAAATTGTACAATTATCTGTCATTTTCCATGACTGTGGGAACCCTAAATCTTTGTGAGAAATTAACTTAATTAAATGTGTTAATAATCATACAACAGGCTGACAAGTACAACAAAATGCAAGCAATCCAGGAAGAAATAACATTTTTAAAAGCACAAGATTGTCAAAGAAATTAAAGGCAACAATTAAACACTAATACTCACATGGCCAAAGAACAGAAATGGAAGGAGGAATGTGAGCCCCCTCCACATCCATGACTGAAATCCCTCTGTATGCGAAACATAAGAAAACTCATTATGACAACATGAGAGGTCAGTGGTAGAGTTCAACCGATATTGGTTTTTAAAGCCCGATACGATACTGATTATTTTTGTGTTTAAATGTCCGATAACCGATATGCATAGAAGGATTTTAATTTAGTTGCAATATACACTTGTTCAAAGCCCCTCACTTATCAAAAATTTAAAGTCTTTTGTGTCCAACTTGATTAGTTAACCTGATATTAAAGAACCGATTAAGTGGAAAAGTGGAAATATTGGTTAAAAATATTGGTAAATGGGTCTGACTTCAGGCTAGACATGCAACATCATCCAGATCAGTGTTTCGCCAATGAGTCAGTGTCTGAACTCTTACCCACTGTCAGGTCCAGCTGGTTTCTTTCACCCAGAGCTCGTAACCGATACAAGCAGCCGCTCTGATAATAATACTGTAGAAACTGCACACAACCTAACAAACACAAGTCTTCATTATGAAGTACTGTAACAAAGCTTGACCTAAACTTACAATCAGGTCCCACTGTAAGTCAAATGAAAATTATATAGTGTAGCAAATAGAATAAATACTCTGATAGATGGAGAAGGCCAGGAACTGACTTCTGAACATCTGATACATTGGACCTTCTGGCCTTAAAAGACAAAAAACAAGAGTGGTTAAAAGCAGTGTTTTCAAACCGGTGGGCAAATGTGTTTAATTGTTTTATGTAAAGTGTAAGAAGTGCATTTATGATATACTTACCATGTTAACATAACACCTGATAAAAAGGTTGAGACATAGTGATGTGAAACCCACCAGCCTTTAATTCTACAAAAAACAAAAACAAAAAAAAAACAAAAAAAAATTTATACATATATGATCAGGTAAATTTCAATTTTCAAATTTCAAGGACCTAGGACAAGTTCAATTTAAAAAAGGAACAATATCAGCTGATATATTGGTCTATCAATAACCTTAAAGGAATAGTTTACCCAAAAATGAAATCTCTCACCATTTACTCATGCCATCCCAGATATGTATGACTTTCTTTTCCAGAACACAAACAAATATTTTTAGATGAATATTTCAGCTCTGTAGGTCCATACAATGCAAGTGAATGGATACACAATTTTGAAGATCCACAAAGCACATAAAGGCAGAATAAAAGTCATCCATAAAACTCCAGTGGTTAAATCTATATCATCAGAAGCGATATGATTAGTGTGGGTGAGAAACAGATCAATATTTAAGTCCTTTTTACTAGCAATTGTCCTCCCTGCCCAGTAAATGGCGATATGCACGAAGAATGCAAATCGCCAAAAAACAAAAGAAGGATGTAAAAGAAGATTTATAGAAACAAAATACTTAAATATTGATCTGTTTCTCACCCACACCTATCATATTGCTTATGAATGCATGGATTTAACCACTGAAATCGTATGGATTACTTTTATGCAGCCTTTATGTGCTTTTTGGAGCTTCAAAGTTCTGGACACCATTCACTTGTATAGACCTACAGAGCTGAAATATTCTTCTAAAAATCTTTGTTTGTGCTCAGCAGAAGAAAGAAAGTCACACACATCTGGGATGGCATGAGGGGCAGTAAATGATGAGAATTTTCATTTTTGTGTGAGCTATCCCTTTAATATAGATGTAAGTTGTCTTCATAATGCAGTCAATAGACAATACAAGAACCAATCGTTATTTTACACAAAAATGATCCAGTCAGACTGAACTTACCGGGAGCCATTGCTCATGAGCACACTCTCTCTTATCGTCAAAGTGCAATAATACCACACCAATAAAAAATTGAAGATTTCATCTGTAACCCTGCGAACAAAGGACATATCGCCATGTTACATTCCAAAAGGTAATTTTCCTGATTTTGATAGTTCTCCCATGTAATAACAGTATGTTAATCTCTCATAGAACTCACGACTTACCGGTAGTTGAGAAGGAAGAGACAGGAAATGGCACCAAACATAAGTATTATGGTCATATAAAGTTTGAACTTCTCATATTCATCTTTGTAGGCAAATCTGTTGTAGAAAACACAAAGGTAGCCTAATTTTGCATTCAGAAATCTCCCAGACAGTTTGAAGAACACATTTCACATCTGACTTACTTTGCTTGGTTGCTGAGGAGCGTAACATTCACATTTCCAAGGACCAAATTTAAGTACAATCTGTAAAAGTAAGGAAAAAGTTTTAGATGGGGAAAAAAACAAATATGTCATATAGTATTGTAAATATCACAATCAGAATGAAGTACTCAAACTGACCCATTCTTCTTTGGCAAATAGGCTTCCATGTCAAAAAAGACATTTTGCCTTTCTTTAATTTGGACCTGCAAGTCATTTACCACATCTATTTCCTTCCCATTGCAGGTTTTCGCACACCTGTTTATAAAATGAGAGGGAAAGGATTAATTTACCTCATTGTGAGTGTGTACGTGCAGTATGTACTCAAACTGAATGAAGGCTCTTTAGTAATCTGAAACCTGGCACATACTTATGAAGACTTTGCTTGAGGTCTTTCAGTCTTTTTCTCTGTTTGCTAACGGCACTGCTGCATCTCGCCTGCAGGTTGATCAGCTCCTCCAACTTCTGTCTGTAGACTTTGTGAGCTTCCTATTAAAAATAGTAATACAAACAAAATTACAATTAGCATGTTCAGCCTGTCACCATTCACTTTAATTGTATGGAAAAAAAAAAGTTATTGTGCCAAACATCTCCTTTTGTGTTCCACGATAAAAAGAAAGTCATATGGGTTTGGAAAAACAAGATGATATGTTTTGATGATGATATGAGTTGGCTGAACGATCCTCTTCAATCAGCAAAAACTTCCAACAAAACAGGTCCTACTTGCTCTGAAGAGATTAGGGTGGGATTGACCTTTCAATATGCACATGCCAATCTCTGACTGCACCATTTAAAGCACGAGGCAGCAAGTAGGGGCATTTCAAGTATGGCACAATCCATCCCATCAATCAAAACAGTTTTGCCCTTTAAAGAGATAGTTCACCCAAAAATGAAAATTCCCTTATCATTCACTTACCCTCATACCATCCCAGATCTGTATTATTTTCTTTTTTCTGCAGAACACAAATGAAGATTTTTAGAAGAACATCTCAGCTCTGTAGGTCCATAGAATGCTAGTGAATGTTGGCCAGAACTTTGAAGCTCCAAAAAGCACATAAAGGCAGCATAAAAGTAAATCATGATGACTCCAGTGGTTAATGTCTTCTAAAGCGATACGATCGCTTTGGGTGAGAATCGCGAGAACTGACAGGTGCGCAATTCAACCATCAGTTCTCATGTGAACATGCCAACGTGCTTACGTCACGCGAGAGGCTGCAAGAACTTTGTCTTCTCATGAACGTGCATTGGAGAGCGCCCGGAAGTGAACATTTATAGTGAAAAAGGACTTAAAATGTTATGTTTCTCACCCAAAGCGATCGTATCGCTATAAAATACATTCATTTAACCACTGGAGTAGCATGGATTACTTTTATGCTGCCTTTATGCATTTTTTGGAGCTTCAAAGTTCTGTCCACCATTCACTTGCATTGTATGGACATACAGAGTTGAGATATTCTTCTAAAAATCTTCGTTTGTGTTCTGCAGAATAAAGAAAGTCATACACATCTGGGATGGCATGAGGGTGAGTTAATGAAAAGGGGATTTTCATTTTTGGGTGAACTATCCCTTTAAATCAGACTATTCTTGGCAGTAAGACCTGACAGCCATTACTATATACTGTACCTCCTGTCCCATACAAGTCGCTTTGGATAGAAGTGTCTGCTAAATTAATAAATGTAAATGAGGTACAAAAAAAATTGTATTACCATGGTACTTTTGAAAATATTCAAATCCCTTAGAGCTACATGCATCTTTATGCAAAAGACAGACATGCCAATATCTGATTTACTGTCTATACTAGAGCTACATCATCATCCTGCAATCTGACCCTGACTCTCATGAATCGATCATAAGAGTAAACTGAATGTTTTTGCAAAAACCTGATAAAGTTGAGCAATAACTCCTCTTAAGTTAACATCTAACCAAAAGTCGTGAATCATTATCAGATCATGAAGATTTATTGTTTTATAATAAAACAGATATGAGGCTCATTATTATGACACTCAAGATGTAACTGAGAGCTAATGTTGGTTTAACACACATGTACAGTAACAAAAGAAAATTAGTTCATCTAGAAATTGTAGCATGTTAGCCACATTACAAACATCAATAACGACCCCTTTCGCTTCATAACTAACCTGTAGTTCATGGTTTGGCTATGGGAACACGCATATAACACGCATCGTTCAGTTCAAACCTGTAATTGTTGATATTCTTGATCTATTTCAGTCCATTCACATTGACATCTCTCCAGTGACATTGTAACCTGTCTGCGTTCACGCTGCTGTGCCGCACACTGCCGATAGTGGGCGCTCCAAGTGTTTATATAAGCTCCGCTTCTTCACCCATTCACCAATCAGGGGCAAGTACAAGCTTACGAGTACAACATTGCCATCTAGTGACTGGGCGCGGATGCAAACATAAATATAATCGGTCAAGGCTTGTTGATGGGTTACCGAACACAAGACGAAAATACCTTCAGTGATTGACCAGTATAGTTTAGGTAAGGTTGTTTCTCGTACACATGTGGTGAGCCTTGAGTTGATTTCAATGGAGTTGGTCACAGGTAAGGTCAAACCAGTGATGGTATCTCATAGTAATACCATGGTACTTTGATAAACACTATGGTACTGTATGTTATTCATTCATATACTATGGTGTTTTACTCCAAGGTACTTATATACCATGGTATTGTTGCCATTATGGTTATAATTCAAAGGAATACCATGTCAAATCTAAAAAACATGTAAAAGTACTATGGTTGTACAAGAGTAAAGTAATGGCAACAGATGGTAATACCAAGTATCAAGTATATACCAGTAGGTAGGCCCTCTGTATGATTAGCATATTCATATATGGTAATTACAATACTGTTTACTTCCATGATATTATCTTGGGAACATTTATAATAAAACATGGTAATACCACAGTTCTTTTAAGTTGTGGTGTGTGAAAATCCAAGGAGATCAGCAGTTACAGAAATACTCAAACCAGCCCTTCTGGCACCAACAATCATGCCACAGTCCAAACAATTGATTTTCAAGCACAACAGTCTCTAGAATTTACTCAGAATGGTGCCAAAAACCAAAAACATCCAGTGAGTGGCAGTTCTGCAGACAGAAATGCCTTGTTGATGAGAGAGGTCAACAGAGAATGGCCAGACTGGTTCGAACTGACAGTCTATGGTAACTCAGATGACCACTCTGTACAATTGTAGTGAGAAGAATATCATATCAGAATGCTATATACAATAAATATGCTATATACTGTATATCTATCTATATATATATATATATAGATAGATAGATAGATAGATAAATTATTATAATTTTTAAGGACATTTCACCCCAAATTATTTTCATTGTAATTCTCTCTGACATTTTGTTTTTTTTTTTTTTTTTTTTGTAATTCCCATTATTCTAAAGGATGATTCTCAATAGTCATTTTAAAAGTCTTCATTTTCTGTAAGCAAAATATAATTTATTTCTTCATATTTTGTGGTAAAAAATTAGCCTGAAATGTTCTTCACAGGTTTCATTAGATTCATCCAACTGTGTCTTTAAGTCTGCTCTTGGTTGTATTTTTTACCTTCTTTGGTTCAGCGAATGGCAACCGTTATGAGGGCACCTGGAGGGATGGAAAGAAGGATGGCCATAGCCAGGGCTGTAGTAAGAAATTCTGGGCCCCCTGAATTGCTCTGGGCCCCTTTCATATGAAAAATACAGTTTAAAATTTGTTGTGGGCCCCTAGAATAGTTACCACCTTTCACCCCATTAGCTACGGCCCTGGCCATGGCAAGTTTTTCTACCTGGACTGAGGTCAGCTGTATGAAGACTTTTGGGTTGATGGTGTTGCTAAGTGCGAAACAGTCTCTTATTTTGGGAGAGAGAAAGCACTTAGGCCAACGGTGTACCCAATCCCCAAGGTAAATGATTAATGCTGATGTGCGATGTTGTACATTACCAATTTGCATAGGTTGTTGTAGCTCATGATGATTTGCATTTTAACATTAACACAAAAGGAAGTAAAACTTTTCCATTACAGATCTTGACCCTGAATGTGTCGATTGTGTAGCTTGGTCTTTAAATTGTTTGTTACTAAGTGCGAATACTCAAACAATCTGTGGCTCACACATCTGTTTTTATGGCTCTCTTAGGTTTGCTTACTGGATGCAGAGTTTGTACTGATGGAGGCACAAGCATTTTTCACCAAGGACAAAGAGAAATCAACAACAAACACTATTCCAAGCCATACAGTTGTTAGGCAATGTCTACCCTGACAAAATTGTGATTTGAGCCTAAGAAGGAAAGACTTGTTTTAAGAGTGCATTGAAATATGTTTTATCAACCCCTTGTTTAGTTCAACATAACGTTAAAAACAGTATCACATATTACAAAAAAGCTGTTGGTACATGATGCATAATGGTCTTAGATAAAATGCATTTTTTTTTTTTTTACTATTGGCTGGAAATGCATGCCATACTTTTAAATGCAAAAGAGCACAAAAGGTGTAAAGTTTGTTGTGTGGTTGAATTTTATTTAATTAAGACTTTCATAAAAAAAAAAAAAAAAAAAAAGAAGTATTAAACAGTGTTGTTTTAAATTGCAGCACATGCTGTGCAAAGATTAAAAAGTGAGGCAAAAACAAACTTTCCAAAAGGTTGTTTCAACAACAAGAATATTATTTTACAAACTTAGGAAAATTTAATTGGATTGTATTTGGCAATATAGAACATTTAAAGTAAAGGGCAATATTACATATGTTAATACATGGAGCTGTACCATTTTATTCAATTCTGATAATGTAACTACATGCTTAAACAGTCCATGTAGCCTCCTATGATAAATAAACATATTAAATTGTTTGCTGCATAATCAATTCCGCCAAGTACTTGTATCCAAATCTCAAAATGAACAGAGGTTCCTCTACTAGGACGTTGTTTTAAGTACTAGCAAAAGAGGTAAGACAAACATGTCCATCTTAAATAAAGTGCCTTCATTTCTATTAAGATGCGCTAATTCAGGGGGTGTTCATTTAGTCAATCATGTCGTACTAATAAGATTTAGCTGTACAAAAGAAAAGCCTTGATTGAAAATGGCAATCAAAAATTATTTGGTCAAGTGGACATAAAAATATTCCCTGCAGTTTTACTCAATTAAATATTAAAATACGCTCTCTGATCAGTGCTGAATATATTACCAGTATTCTTGTAACGTCTTTTGGGTTCCCCAGCATACACAATTATGTACACTAATGTCTTTAAGAATGTGGCTTGCCTTTTATGAAAATGAAAGTCAAATAAGTAACAAAATTGGCACAGCTACCGTACTGAAATTACTATGCAAATATGACAACAAAATACTCATAAAACATGCAGTGCATGCTTTCAAGGTTGAGTCTGTTATCAGATACAATTATCTTAAAACTAGTATTATACAAATTCTGAACACATAAAACTGGACATTGCGTGTCAACATGCAACAACAAATAGACCAATACTTATTGTAGTTTAAAAAAAACACATGACAAACCTAAAACTATACACTTTAACAAAAAATTTAAGGGTAAAAGGAACCGGGAGATTGTAAGGTGGATGCCTCCCCTCTATGGTCCAGTTCATTTTGCAAGTCTTCCAACTCTTCTAACTCTTGAAACTGTCTGTCAGTTTTATGGCTGACCAGCGAGCGATAGAAATGCACAGCAAAGACAATAAAAACCAAGCCAAAAGGCACCATAATTGAGGTTGATGTGATAGCAGCAGCCACCCCAGCAGAGATAGTCCCATTTTTCTGGTCTTTAGGCTTAATGGGTAAAAATTTGACCCAGCAAAGCAAGACCACCTCAGCGAGGAAGAGCAGCGTTCCAATGACAGTAGAAAAAGCCCAGGCAAGCTCGATGTGGCAATGCATTCTCTCATGAGGGGACTCCTTCACCGAATTGAGGTTGTGCACATTGCTAACTGCTTCGATATTTGGCAGGATGCAGGTGCTCACCATGAGGGCGAACAGGTGGACGGCCACCAAGACTGTGGTGCAAGCGCTGAAAGCGATAAGAAGTCCTGGTGGATAGTCGTGGTTGGAATCCAACTGTACTTCCACCATGGCCACCTGTTGAATGAAAAGACGCAAAGGTACATTACTGTGCAAAAGTCTTAGGCACATAAGATGTTTTACAAAAGCATTTGTCTTAAGATAGTTATTTATATCATCAGCTTTAGTGTGTCAATAGGAAATATAAATGTTAGACTTTTGCAAATAGAACTGATTAGAATAGGGATCCCTGCAACAGATGTCATGGCCCCCACAAAGCCCTCCACTGAACATCGTGTCAGTCTGAGATTACATAAAGAGACACAAGCAATTGAGACAGCCGAAACAGATAGAAGAACTGTGGCGAATTCTCCAAGAAGCTTGGAACATCCTATCTGCCAACAACCAAGAAAAACTGTGTCCAGGTGTAAGTAGGAGAATTTGTGCTGTTTTAAAGGCAAAGGTGGCCACATCGAATATTGATTTGGCTTCATGTTTACTGGACTTTGTATGACATTAATTGATAAATGAAAACTATTTATGTCATTATTTTTGAAGACATCCTCACTATGCAACATTTTTCACAAGTGCCTACAACTTTTGCACAGTACTGTAAAACTGACTATATGTAGGCTTGTGAACTACATGTAGTGAAAAATGTGTTAACCTAATTAATAATTTACTTAGTTGATACTTTTAAAATACAATTACAAGGACACCCCCCCACCCCTTAGAAGAATCTGAGGTGACCACAATAGTAAAAGTTCATGGATCACCTTTACAAGGTTTGAACCTACAACCATTAGGTTACCAACCCTGAACTAACAGGTGCACCTGCGAATATGCAAACATGCATGCATTAAGCTAAAATGCGCGTGAACTAGGGATGTGCCAGGGTGGTCTACTAATCGACAAGTCATCCAACAACTGACTAGTTGATTAGTGGGGTCGACTACTAACATACTACTTTTTAGTGATGGTGGCTTTAATGGGAGACGCAACTTTCAAATTAATTAAGAGACGCACCTTCTTGGAGAGCGTATCTGCGTGATGATAACTGCTGTGCTTAACAGTGGAAAAACAGTCAGCGTGGTAAAACCATCTGCAAGAAGTTTTCTTCTCTTTAATGCTTTAGGTTTTGTCCTTTTATGTGCTGCTGTTACAGCAATAAAAGTGGCAAATCATTTTAATATATTTCAAGATGATCACTGCTGGACGTTAAATCCTCTGCTGTGAGTAATATTCCCATATTAGTGAGGGGATGTGGATTCTGTCTGACACTGCTTAAATAAATAGTTGCAGTTTAAACTGCCTTATGTCGTGAACTAGATGTGTACCCACAATATTATCTAGCAGTTCTGCGCTTTTTAATGCGCAGCGAGGATCGCCCTGAAGCGTGTCATTCTGTATTCAGGATGTTCATAAGTGGTTTCGTGCCGCTCTGTATTGGAGGCTTATTTCTTACTTCGATAATTTTGTGCAATATGTTTTTACAGTTATTTAACCTATTTATTTGTTGAATATCCTTTTAGTACCATGAAGTGCTTAGCATCCATATATCCCTCTGAAACATGTCTGATCAGGGTCACGTGAAAATAACGGAGCCCAATTATACATCATTATCCTTAACACCGAATACTGGTACTTTTGCACATCACTAGCGTGAACAAGCCAGGAAGGTGGGCGGAAGTGAAGATTTTTGGTGAATACAGACTGAATTTTGCTTTGTTTCTCACCAAAATCTATCATATTGCTTCAGAAGACATGACTTAAACCACTCGAGTCAGATGGATTGCTTTTACGCTACCTTTGTCTTTTTTGAAAATTTTGGACCCCAGTGACTGACATTGTATGGACAAAAACAGTGGTGATATTTTATTCTTCTAAATATATTTGTTTGCATTCAGCAAGAAAGAAAGTCTGTTTGGAATGGCATTAGAGTGAGTACATTTTTGGGTGAACTATTCCTTTAACCTACTAGTACTTCTACTCCACTTCTAAACCCACAAAACAGGTAAATAAATAAAATAATAATTATTAAAAAAAAGAGCAGAAACTAAACAAGTAAATTTAGCTTTTCTCAAACATGTCAATGTTCCCAAACTTTTTGACCAAGTAACTTCTATTACTTTTTCAGACTTCTGATAACTGGATAAGTATTTTTAGAAATCATTTTATTAAGATTTCTGCATGGATTTCCATTTCTATGTGAAGTACAAATAATTTGAATGAATACATTTAAAGGGATAGTTCACCCAAAAATTTAAATTCTCATCATTAATTCACCCTAATGCCAGATGTGTATGACTTAGTTTCTTCTGCTAAGCACAAACTGAGATTTTTAGATGAATATCTCAGGTCTGTAGGTCCATACACTGCAAATGAATGGTGGCCAGATATTTTAAGCTCTAAAAAGCACATAAAGGCAGCATAAAAGCAATCCATATGACTCCAGTGGTTAAATCCATATATTCTTATGTGATATGATAGTTGTGGGTGAGAAACAGATCAATATTTAAGTCCTTTTTTACTCAGGGTTGCTGCAGAGTTTTTAAAATCAAATTTAAAACTTAAGACCTTTTTCAAGACCTGAACAAATGAAATGAATACTGTATCCCCATACCAAAACAAACCCACACAATCTCAAAATAACGTATCACAGACTCTTACTTAAACAGGCAGGGGCACACACTCAACATGGCCTTAACAATAGGGGGGGGCGGAAAGATTTGATTCATCAACGGCTGATCATTAGTGATCACTTGTCATACATTTCCGATATAGCTTAATGATTGCGAACTGCTCTGCAACAGCAGGAAACACTCACAAGCCATCCGCATGCTTGGAGAAAATACAACAGTGCTGCGTTTTCACTTTCAAGTATGCAGCGCATGCATTTAATTAAATCGTATTCTTTTTTTATTTTTTATTTGATTTTTCCCCTTTTTCACCCAATTTGGAATGCCCAATTCCCAGTGCGCTTTTTAAGTCCTTGTGGTCGCGTAGTGATTCGCCTCGATCCGGGTGGTGGAGGACGAATCCCAGTTGCCTCCGCGTCTGAGACCATCAACCCGCGCATCTTATCACGTGGATTGTTGAGCATGTTGCCACAGCTTCACGCCATCCACCGCGGCATCTGTGCACAACTCACCACGTGCCCCACCGAGAACGAACCACATTATAGCGACCACGAGGAGTTTACCCCATGTGACTCTACCCTCCCTAGCAACCAGGCCAATTTGGTTGCTTAGGAGACCTGGCTGGAGTCACTCAGCATGCCCTGGGATTTGAACTAGGGAACTCCAGGGGTGGTAGCCAGCGTCTTTTACCACTGAGCTACCCAGGCCCCCATTAAACTGTATTCTTTTGAAGTCTGATGATCAGATTAGGTCATATCAAGATTCCTGTCTTTCCACCCCCAAATTTAAGACCTCTATAAATTATACTTAAGACTTTTGTTGTATTATTTAAGATATTTAAGACTTTTTATGACCTCAAATTTTGTAAAACTGAATTTAAGACATTAAGGATCCGCAGGAACCCTGTTACTATAAATTCTCCTCCCTGCCCAGTAGGTGGCAATATGCACGCAGAATGCGAATCACCAAAAACACAAGAAGAATGTGGAAGTGTATGGACCTACAGAGCTGAGATTTTCTTCAAAAAATCTTCGTTTGTGTTCTGCAGAAGACAGAAAGTCATACACATATGGGATGGCATGAGGGTGAGTAAATGATGAGAGAATTTTCATTTTAGGGTGAACTATCCCTTTAAACATTCATATTAGAGTACAAATGGCTTCAGATAAGACCCTCAACAAACAAACTGATCTATGACGGCTTGCAAGCAAGTTTTAGTTGACAAAATTACTTTAAAAAGAGCAATATCTAGCTGATTAAATATTTTAGAGCAGAGCACAGCAGCATTTGTGTTCACAAAACAAATTTCGATTACTTTTCCATTACTTTTTAAGATATTACTGGTTTCCTTGACTTTCCCATGCCTGGAGGTCACAATTTTAAAATTCCGTTATATTTCCAGGATTTCCTTTGTGGTAACCCTGTCACATCACTGTTGAATCAGGGTTTGACTGCATGCACTGCAGAGGATGGGCACCCATGTATCTGAGAATGTGACATGCAAGGTAATATCCGGTCTTTTGCTTCTCCCGTGATGCTTGCTTAAGGTGTCTTAAAAACATCACTGAGAAACTACAGCCACCCATTTATCCATGTAGGCGAGCATTAGCAGAAGCTAAACAACTGTGGCTGTCAGTTTGTGACGGTCCAGAAGCCATTTGTCATTTCAGATCAATCCGCGACGCCCAGACAAAATCTTTCGATAAACTCACCAAACAACATCAAATTAGCTCCTGCACACACCGCTTGCACGCGCTCTCTTTAACAACTGAGTGCGTTTAAACAACCAATGTGCGGTGTTGCAGGCAGTTGCATGAAGAACAACAACATAAACAAGTCATTAACAGCACCTCACCATTGCGAAACCCGATAAAAGAGCCGAAGTGCGACTGGAGGCTTTGAGTTTGGCTCTACTCAAATATAGCTTTCTCCAGGACAGCGCCTGCAAAGAATGCTCGCTTCGACTCATAATGATCCGAGGGTAAAATGGGAGAAACTCTCATATAGATCCTGGAAACATGAATTCATGAGATTCAGCTGAACTGAAGCATGTCTTTGGGTTAATGGTGAATCCCCGGCGCTCGAGACAGTCAGCTGGCTTGTCCAAGTGAAACAGAATGCATCATGCAAGCATGCATGCATTACCCACAAGTCTCCGCGAGAACACCGATTTTTCATTATGTTCCATTAAAATGCACCATGCATGTGAAACTAAATGTGCAAAAGCAAAGAAAATAATAGTAAGAAGAAAATAATTTATCTTATTGGCATCTGAACATATTATGCTAAAAAAATCTAATAATAAGTAAAATTGTCTGGTAAAATTGTTACAATAAGGTTCAATTTATTAACATTAGTTAACATGAACTAACAATGAACAATACTTTTACAGCATTTATTGGTTATTTCTTGGTTAATGTTCATTTCAACATATACTAACACATTTTTAAAATCAAAAGTTGCATATGTTAACATTAGTTAATGCACTATGAACTAACATGAACTAACAATCAACAATTGTATTTTTATTAGCATTAACAAGGCTTAATAAAAACTGTAAAAAAAATAAATAAAAATATTGTTCATTGTTAGTTAATGATACCTAATGCATTAACTAATGTTAACAAATGGAACCTTATTGTAAAGTGTTACAATTTGATAAATAAGTAATTCTGCTTAATTTTGCGTCACTCATAAAGGCTACATGTGTAAATTGACTTCAACAATGAGCTGATGCCAACATTTACAATGTGTTAAAATGTATATTTGTTCCAAATGCATCAGAAAAAAAAATCCTGTAACTTTATTTAGATTTTTTGACAAAACTACACTGAGGCTATATATGTTAACATAAATTAGCTATATTAGTTAACACAACTTAAAATGAACAATAATTTTACAGCATTTGTTATTCTTGATTATTATTTTAATTTCAATACATTTTAAAATCAGAAGCTGTATATGTTAGCATTAATAAATTCATTATAAACTAGCATGAACTAACAATGAAATTTTGTTTTTTAAATGAACGTTAACCATTAAATACTGTAATATATATATATTATATATATATATATATTGTTCATTGTTAGTTCATGATACCTAATGCATTAACTTATTTGAACAAAAACAACCTTGTTGTATGTTTTCCCCTTTTCCTTTCATAGTGAGCATGACATTTGTTTCGATATCCACATTTTTATAAAAAACAAAATACATGTAGCAAACATAGGTTAATCTAACATTCTGTCTTAACAGCACCTCACCATTGCGAAACCCGATAAAAGAGCCGAAGTGCGACTGGAGGCTTTGAGTTTGGCTCTACTCAAATATAGCTTTCTCCAGGACAGCGCCTGCAAAGAATGCTCTGTCCTCTGTATGTTTTTTTTCTATTTAAGTTGACAAAGTATTATATAAAAGTCTTTAAGTTGTGTTCTGGTGCATCAATCCTATTACCATCATATATATATATATATATATATATATATATATATATATATATATTTTTTTTTTTTTTTTTTTTTTTCATTTTTAAAGTAATGAACGATTCCATAAATCAAAAAACGTTGTCAATATGACATCTTTTTATTTTATTTTTTTATTATTTTTTTTTTTTAAACTCTTCAAAGTTTGTTTTGTTATGTTTCTCAGTGGAGATCTTAAAAGTTCCACCCTTTTATCATGATTTTGCATAGTAAACAATTCATAATTGAAAAGTGGATATCTGATAGCACGTTTAAATATTCCAAAACATTAAAAACCGCCTTGTCAAACTATATAATACACCTGTTTCAGAATGAACTGAATAATTCTGGTTTTAAGTCTATCATTTGTGCTTATGCTGGGTATGTATATGGATTTCCTTGACGTCCATTTTAACTGCGACGCTATAACGAGCATGTAACATTAGATAAGGCAAACGTAAGCAAAAGTTTAGGAACTGTTGCAAAAGTATTTTAATTCTCGATGTAGCGCACATGCATGTGCACGAGGCAGCAGCTGCAGCGCGTGCGTGCGTGCATGATTGCGCGTGCCACACCAAAGAAACAAACAAGAATTCTGACTCATCACACAAATTATTTATGTCCCCAAAACTTTGATTTCAGAAATAACAATAATTCTTAACACTGACTAGTACTTAGAAAAATATCTGGGTAATGTGTTGACCCCTAATAAACACGGTCCTTGTGACGTTCCCACAATGTTTTGATTCTGTTGACCGTGACGTCACGTTATACTACACAAAAAATGGTTCCTACTTTAGTTTTCTATACAAGCAATCAAAGTGTGCACAACTTTACGCCTTAAAAATGGTCCAGATAAATCGGTGATGGAATAAAAACGGACGAAAGTCTCGGACATGGAGGCGTGTGCGGAATCCGGACGCAAACTGGTTTGTAGTTTAACCTGTCCTCGCGAAGGCACATTTTTAATCGGGACTTTGAGTCTCAGATCAATCTGTATTGTGTTTAGTGGCCTCAGTCGGAAAGCTGCGGGGCTTGTGCATATCACTGCAATACGACATACTAGAACAACATACACTGCATATAAAGGTTAAATGCAGTATCGCTTGAAATGGTAAACAGGAAAAGATGCACGTTTCCTCTTACAAAACGAACAAGATGCTCCAAATACAGGCGCGCGCTACATGGTAGCCGTGCGAAACAGGACACATTGTTGCCCCCCATCAATCCTATATCTAATATTCATTGTGAAGTTTAACTCCGTCCACACTGATTTGACATGTATAAATTATATAATAGCTGTATGACGGTGACAGATTAAGGCCTACTGTTATCATGCTATGAATTTGGCCTCTAATTATTAATATCACATTTGTGCAAATTACATAATAATCAGAGCCAAGCGTTGGCTATGCGACAGGCTATCTTCATTGTATCTGAGAATGTTCATTTCCCCGCGTGCAGCGCTCTATCTGCAGAAGGATGTACGATGAGAACGAGGATTTGTCAGATGTTGAGGAAATAACAAATATCAGAGGCTTCAGCGTGGAAGACAAACTTGAGAGTAATTTATACAACTGTGAACTTGTTCAGCATATGGAGGGAAAAGGTATGTATTTCTTTTCTTGGAGCAATGCTGAATATGATTTATTACTGCATATTGTATTTTAACATTAAATAATACATATACAATACATATTGCATAATGAATATTATTTGTGATTTAAAAAAATAATCTTTTAATCTTTGTTACTGCATTGTACATTTTTAAATATGACGTTTTCGATTCTGTTGAATTGTAGTTTGTTCTGATGATATTTGTGATATATTAATGTTTTTTTGTTCTGTACTATGTTGGCACCTGCACCAAGATAAATTCCTTTTATAGCTATACTTGCCAAATAAAAGATCTACTTCAATTAAAATTCAAACTATCTAACCTAAACAATAGGGATCACCAATGGCATCTTCCTTAAAGGAATAGTTCACCCCAAAATGAAAATTCTCTCATTATTTACTCACCCTCATATCATCCCAGATGTGTATGACTTTCTTTCTTCTGCTGAACACAAACGAAGATTTCCTTAAAGGTGCTATATGTAATATTTTTACTGTACTAAATCATAAAATGACCATAATATGCCATTAGAGAATTAGGAAACATGCTAAGCTGAAATACTGGCTTCTCCAATAACAATGCTACAGCCAGTATATTCTACTTTGAAGTTTCCATTCCGGGCCGGAATTTCTGTTTATGTTTTGGGCTGTGTGATCCCACCCACTGCCCACTCACCAATAGTATTTCGACACCACTGGGTTGCCAGATTTGCAAACAACACTGCCTGCTGCAGCCATGGAAGCCAGCAAACGAACTGGATCCGAGATAACAAATTCCACCAGACCTAAAAAGCCTCGCCATCCGTCTAAAAACCAGAGGCGTATAAAAACAAGGATAAATATTGGAGATGCCTTTGGAAGATGGAGACAGCTTAAAGCCCAGAAATCCTTTAAAATGGATGCTGAGTTGGCGTATTTTCTCCTTAACAGGTAAGCATTGAGCGTCACCTAAAATTAGCTATCTAATTTATCTCTGCTACTAGTGGGGATGGACATTTGAGTAAATTCAACATCTGAGTACTCGCATTCATATTCTGTGTTTCATGTGCAGCCTGGTTTCAAGGCAGCGAGACACAGCCGGTGAAGTGATCCCAACTAATGCGGCAGAGCGGACGGGCCACGGCTGTTTACTACCTTGGCAACAACCAGCGTGACAGAAAAATACAACAGAAACCACAAGCTTGACTCAAAATTGACTAAAATGCGATTACTCTAGATGTTTAATGAATACTGACGTCCAAATCGAGTAACGTTACTCATGCCCATCCATAGCTACTTGCTACAGTTTTTATCTATCTAATCTAATGTAAACCTTACATCCGTTTTAGAAGAGTTTATTGTATTTTGTGACTGAATCAATGAATGTGGCAACCCGCATGAGCTTCGAGTCTGGGGCGGGGCAGACAACTCTCCAATATTTTGAATTTGGACTGCAGTACCCATTTCAAATGCTTGTTGTCAATCTTATATATAGCACCTTTAAAAGAATATCTCAGCTCTTTAGGTCCATATACAATGCAAGTGAATGGTGACCAGACCTTTGAAACTCCAAAAAGCACATAAAGGCATCATAAAATTAATCCATACGACCCCAGTGGTTAAATCCATGTCTTCTGAAGGGTGGGAAACAGTTCAATATTTAAGCCTTTGTTTTACTATAAATCTCCACTTTCACATTCTCATTATTTTGTTTTTGGTGATTTGCATTTGTTGTACATATCGCCAGCTACTGGGCAGGTAGGAGAATTTATAGTAAAAAATGACTTAAATATTGATCTGTTTCTCACCCACACCTATCATATCACTTCTGAAGACATGGATTTAACCACTGGGGTCGTATGGATTATTTTTAGTCCGCTTTTATGTTGTTGTTTTTTTGGAGCATTAAAGGACTGATCACCATTCACTTGCATTGTATTGACCTACAGAGCTGAAATATTCTTCTAAAAATCTTAATTTGTGTTCAGCAGAAGAAAGAAAGTCATACATATCTGGGATGGCATGAGGGTGAGTGAATGATGAGAGAATTTTCATTTTTGGTTAAACTATCCTTTTAAATGCATGTTTTAAAAAAAAGAGGCATTTAGAAACATTTATTTGTATTCATTTTTTTTGACATGATGCTATAGTTAAGATGTTACCATATACCATGGTAGTACTGTGGTATTCTTTGAAGTACTTTGGAATTTGATTTATATACCATTTACAACAATTCCTTCTATTGTATCCTAGATTTTACCTATGAATATGTTCAAAGAGAAGCACTCCGAACCCCACTTATGTTTAAGGCCAAAGATGGACTAGGAATTAGGTGAGATCAGATCAAATTTGTGTAACTACTGTTTTATTTCATAGTCTTTAAATTGAGTTTATATTTCAAATCAATTTATTCATTGTTTAATCCAATACAGAATGCCAGATCCGGAATTTACTGTAAGTGAAATCAAGGGATTGGTTGGTAAGTGTAGTTACACTCATACAGGGAATAACTGTGTGTATATTACACTGTATTTATGGTGCCATCTGTGTTTGCCGTTTTTTTGTTTACATGTTCATCTTAAATATCAATTATGTTTGGTGCAATGAATGATGATTTATTGTCCAAAAGCTTAGATAACATTTTACTCTTTTTTTATTTTATTTTTTTAACCTAAAGTTGTCATCACTATCGACTGGGACTTGTTGTATTGTGCTTTATATGTTTTATACTGCCTAATCAGACCCTTTGTAGTGCATAAGCATGACAGTGTTCCAAACATATATCATGAAACTAAATGCATGTTATATGTTTGCTCTAGCTGCATAGATTTGCATGGTGGCATTCTGAAGATGTGCAGAGTAGGGCGCATCTGTTTATCTAGAGCTTAGCTATATACAAGGTTGATAAATTTGATGTCAGCAACATATTTGCAAGTTCTTTTTAGTGCATCTTATTTTACATCATATTAGGAAGGACATATGCTCTCCAGCATCATATGTGTACACAGATATTTTGTTTTTGTCCTGTGAATAAATTTATGACACTGGTAAATAACTTTGTAATTATGTGTATTAAAGGAATATTCCGGGTTCAATACAGTTTGAGCTCAGTTGACAGCATTTGTGGCTTAATGTTGATTACCACAATAATTAATTTCAAATCATCCTCCTTTTCTTTGAAAAATAAAAAGCAAAATATCGAGGTTACAGTGAGGCACTTAGAATGGGAGTAAATGGGGCTAATATTTGGAGAGTTTAAAGAAAGAAATGTGGAGCTTATAAAAGCACTTACATTCATTCTTCTGTTAAAACTGAGTTGTAAAGTTGTTTAAATGGTAATTTTTACAGTCATTTTAGGAGTTTAGTGTCGTAAAATTGGCTATTACTTTACACAGAAAAGGTTAGTAAGTGATTTTATCTCACTAAAATCATGTTAACACACATTGTTTGTCTTGTGGCTATACTTTTGAAACAGTGAGGATTTTAATGTTAAAAAATTGGCCCCATTCTCTTCCATTGTAAGAGCCTCACTGGAACCCAGATTTTTGCTTTTTTTTTTTTTTTTTTTTTTTTTTTAATAAAGAAAAGGAGGGGTAAGCCAAAATAATTTTTTGTGGTAATCAATATTATGGCACAAATGCTCTCGAATGAGCTTCACTTGTATTGAATCCGGAATATTCCTTCAAGCGTAATGGATCTTCAGTCAGGATTAGTCAGATCTGAAGAACTTTTTTTAATCTCCAAAGAACCATATAGCCAACTATAGAACCCTTCTTTTTTTAATCTGAAGTACTTTTAAGTCAGTGTGTTTCATACATGTCATATTCATGTTTTTAATTTATTTAAAAAAAAAAAGAACAACAGCAGGTACAATGATTTACCTGAACAACTTGTAGCCAAGTTGTAGTAACTCTTAACAGCAGCACCTGCTCAGAAAATGAAAAGCTGAATTTTCCAAACAGTCCACTTGTGAATCTTAATCTGTTACGACCTCTGGTGGTACTGCTTTTGCAACTACAACTGAAAGTGTGTGTCTACAACAAGAAAAGCTCTGGGTAAAAGTTTTCCTTTCATGCAAATCAGGAATCCGGATCCATCATTCCCTTACCAGAATATTTAGTCTCACATTAACATAAAATAATATTTCCCCATTAAATACAAGGAACAACTTATGGTAAAATGTGTGTTTCTTTATGAAATTTCAGGCAGTAGGCGGGCCGTTGACGTGATGGATGTTTGCACACAAAAAGGTTCAGAGATGAGCATGGCTCAATTCGTCCGCTACTTCGAGACGCCCGAGGAGAAACGTGACAAACTGTTCAATGTCATCAGCCTGGAGTTCAGTCATACCAAACTGGAGAACTTGATCAAAAGACCCACTGTGGTAAGAGACCAGATTTTGTTGATAATGTTACTGTTATTCTGAAATATGGTTAAAACATTAAGTGCCCCTTTATCTAAAATTGCATGTTCATTCATGGCAACTGCTATTTTTGATGGAAAATTTTTCTTCGAAATAGTACACATGTAAATTCGTAAGTTTGTCACTTTAATGGGTTTTGCCCACATGGGGTCTCTGTCTTTAGGTAGATCTGGTGGACTGGGTGGACAATATGTGGCCACGTCATCTTAAACAGAAGCAGACTGAAGCCACAAACGTCATGTCTGAGATGAAATATCCCAAAGTTCAGAGGTAATATTCTGTGTAGATTCTGGAAAACAATTTCAGGTTAAAGCTACCGTAATTTTTTTTGTCCCTGCTACATGACAGATATCACTGAAATGGTTGTCCTGCAGGGCCAGAGTGGCTAGTCGGGGAGAACCGGGAGAATTCCCGGTGTGCCGCTCAAATTGGGCCGGCAGATCCACATGAGGATTAGTAAACTTTCAGTCATGTTCTGCATAACTGATTCCAACCGTTCGTATTATCTGGTATATAAGAGATCAGAATTGTATTCTGTATTATAGCAAATGCATGTGTCTACCGTATATTATTATCTGAGAGAGTGGGCTGTGAGAGACAAAACATTGGCTGTTGCGCCAATACACGGACGCTTCACTTGACAGCAGTGGAAGGATCACAGAAGATCCAGTGAGAAAAAAATAACGTGCTTCATGTAGCAGATCATCACATGTTCAATACTGACTGTAGTCTCACAATCTCAGTCAGTTTATCTCTGAAATCCTCATTCATTGCAGTGCAGAATGATAATAACAGTATTCTTTATTGACACAAAATAAAAGAATACTTAAAATAAATCAATACAGATGCAACCCCACGACACGGTACGAAAATAGGAACTTCACAGCTCTCAAAAGATTAAACTCAATGAAACAAACTATGCAGTGCCATCGATACTGTATTATGAGCACAAACCTGATCTTCTTAAAGATACAGTAACCATATTGCAGGTTTCTATAACATTTACATTTCAAGTAAAAGAAAAGTACAGATTTGTTACTTTTAGTATTTTTTCACTCTTGTTGGAATTTGCAATTTTTTTGTAATGGCATGTAAAAATGTAAAGACAAGGAGAGTGTTTGAGTGTTCACAGCCGCTTACACATAATGCAGCTCGTTTAGTGTATATCACGTGTGATCTGTTTGTGTGTGTATGAAGTATGACAGAGAGCAGAGCTGCACCTTTCATTATTCTGAAGCGTGCAGCGCATGTAGACTGCATATTATTTAATTAAATTACATCCTTCTGCTTTTTAATGATTACACTTGGCCATATTAAGATTTTAATTTGATTAATTGTCAAACTGTTATTGATTTATTCAAAAAAATGTCACATCCCATAAAATTTTGCTAGTAGCACCACACTGTAGTATGGTACCGAAATTAGCAAGATGATATTGTACCGTTTAAAAGTTTTTGGTATCGTGATATTTCGTTAGTACCACGCAACCCTAATTTAAACCTACATTTTAAATACTATATTTGGTATAAAGATTTGGAGAGCTTATAATTTTCTAGTAATTGCTTATTGTGGCAGGGTGGAGGGCAGGCTGATTAGCCCGAGAGGGATAAGGGCCGACTGGAGACGGTAGTGCGAGAGAGAGAGAGAGTTACACAGGTGTTGGACAGCTGTCCAACACCTGTGTTTGTTTGTCTTTTTGGTTCAGTTTATAATTAAAATATAATTTATATTATCAAGCCGGTTCTCGCTGCCTCCTTTCCATTGATGTGTTACACTGGTGCCGAGACCCGGGAAGGAGGAGGGATGCGCAGTAGTAGAGTCCTCGCCACTACCATCCACCCCAACGGAGCATCCTCGGCCATCCGCCAGGGGACGGAGGAGCCCGGCCGCCTGGAAGCGGAGGAACGGCCGCTGACCGCAAGGGGAGGAGGGGCTCCTAACTGACCACCTGGAGCTATCAGGGCCGCTGCCAGGGGCAGAGGAGACCCCTACCAGCCACTGAAACGCAGCGGGGTCTGAGACCACCGACCGCGAGCGGGGAGGGGCTCCTGGCCGTCCGCCTGGAGCGGGAGAACCGCTGCCAGGGGCGGGGGAGACCCTTCTGTCCACCAAAAACGCGGTGGGGTGTTCCGTCTGCCAGGGGCTGGAGGACTGCCTCCGATCCGCCCAGGGAGGTGCGGCTGTCGTCCACCAGAGGGTGGAGGAGTGGCCGAGGACCAGGCTATGGCGTATCGGAGAACTGGCAAGTGAATTTTTTTTCTCTCTCTCTCTCTCTCTCCTCTCTCTCTCCCGCTGCCGCTCTGTGTTGGCCTTTTCCCTCTCTTTTTAAATGTTTTTGTTAATTTGGCACGATTGCCGTTACGGCGTGTAGGTGCCACATTTTGTTTTGTTTCCCTCCCCTTGTCCCCTCCCCTGATCCAGGTAGACGGGGATGACCTGCCGGCAGACGGGGAGGAAGGCACGCCCCCCCCCCAGGGAAAGGGGTGGGGGGATGTACGTCATGCCAGGGGCTACCCGGCCTGAGAGAACTGGGGAGGAATGTGGCAGGGCGGAGGGTGGGGCCGGGTTGTGATTCTACACATCCGGCTCCTAATCAGGCTGATTAGCCCGAGAGGGATAAGGGCCGACTGGAGACGGCAGTGCGACAGAGAGAGTGTTACAGACAGCTGTCCGACACTGTGTGTGTTTGTGTCTTTTGGTTTAAGTCCATTATTAAACTATTATTTATATTATCAAGCCGGTTCTCGCCGCCTCCTTTCCATGAATGTGTTACACATGTATTGTGTATATTTGCTATGTTCTCATTTTATCGTTATCATATTTGGGGGTGGGGGGGGGACATGAAATTCCCGGGCTGAAAATGAATCCCACTCTGATGTAGCTATCGCTTCATAGATTTTTTTAGCAAGACAAGCAAGGGCACTCTATTATCTGCTTATATTTCTCAGAAAGAATTTTGACAGTTGACCCGAAAAATGTTCTTTGACATCCTATATTAGTCAAAGACGAGGTATGTTCATTTCCCAGAGTCCCTTGCTTTGCTTCTCAGCACATGCTGCATATTTCCTGTGCCTGCAGCTGGCTGTGACTCCAGGAGGTTGCTAGGCAGCAGACTTCTAATGCGGAAAGGGGGCGGGTCTTCATGAGCTGCTGCGGTATTCCAATGAATCCTCCTCAGCCAATCAGAGTGTTGAAAAGGAGCATTTCCTACACTGTAGCACTCTCTCTTTCTCTGTCTGTCTGTCTGTATCTCACTTTCTCTCTATCGCTCCCCTTTGACTCACTCCTCCCCACTGTATTCATGGAGCTCTATATAAAGGAAGAATTCAGAGCTAAAAGTCACTTCAGTTCTCATTATTTGGGCTACATGGGCAGATATCAGAACCAGGGTGAAGTGGCTCAAATGGGGATGAAATTATGTCGGGTATGTCTATTTTTTGTGTGTGTGTAGGTGATGGATGTTATTTTTTTTTAGAGCTCTTGTAAAAGCCGTGTACAGTTTGGTTAACTTTCTTTGCTAGTTTACTTTGTGGTCATTGTACACGCAAGTCTTTGGTGACAGGGTCTGATGATATAAATGTTTGTAATGGTCTTCCACAGCGGTTGTTTTCCATAATTTGTGATGGATATGAAGTCTGTGGCCTCACATTTTAAGGCTCGTGCAGCATGTTTGTGAACATCAAGGTTACAGTTTTGTTTTGGCTGCTTTGGTGCGTCATTCCCCTCACCGGCTACTCTGTGGGATGGATGACACGGGCTGCAGCAGTTTGGGTTTCAAACGAGTCCCTTACATATCAGCTATAGAAGCACTTGTTTTGAGAGACCTGTGTTTGTATAAAGAGGATGGATTTAATAATTTCTTGAAGTTAAAATTTGTCATTATGGTCGTATACAGGTTTATAATGTGATCAAATTCTACTTAACTAGCTCTAATTTTGAAATATTATTGCAAATGACATTCTGCAAAATAAGAAAGATGGATACAGTAGAGAATGTGAAAAACAATTCATTAAGGGTCATAATGAGATGTTAGGACAATGCATTTGATGTATTCTCCATTAAGTACTTTGGACTGTTTCACATTGTGTAATTTATATATTAATTGCATCATTTAAAACAAAGAAACAAATTTAATCTCATGTTAATTTTATAGCATTTTTATATTAATCTCTATTACGACAGTTAAACTATTTGTATAATGATCTCTGCAACGATCTGACTTTTGTACATCCATTAAAAGGTGAAGACCACAGTATCAGTGCCTCTGTGAGGGCACTATGTAGCCATTGCTTATTTATTCATAACCTTTCATTTTAGAGCTCCAATTATAGGATATAACCTCTGTGGTTTCAGGTTACAGCATATTAACCTTCTGTTGCCTACATTCAATGAGCGTTATTCATGAAACACAAGTTCCATTCATAAATCCATTTTCACCTTGAGTTGAATGCATCAGTATATGCAATTTTTTGTAATTTTATTTTTATTTATTTTTTATTTTTTTTTACGAACAGTCTAGTCCAAGAATGGTTAAAGGGTTTTCTTCTGACTTTTTTCAATTCTAGAAAGCATCTAGTTCCAAAGTTAGCTCATTGTGTTTGTGTGCTGATAATCTAATTTACTGTATGATGTCATCGTCTGTGACATCATCTGACATTTATACTGCCATGAACGACAACTTCATAATCTGATATATATACAGTGAAGCAACATGCAAAAAGTGTGTTGTAATAATTAAACTGTCACTTACCCACAAGAGGAATTCTTGAAATCCATAATGTGGTCTGACTCTTAATTTAGAAGTGTCGTTTCTCAAGCTCTCAACCATCTGGGTTTGTGCCGAGATTGATGTCTAATAATTTTTTAGTTAATTCCCCAAAAGAAGGATGTCCCTGGGTGAGCAATGCCTTTTTCTCATTAGAGCTAACTGATTCCTTCACTTTCATATTCTCATGGCAAACTTGGGCAGATTTTAACCAGACACCAAGACTGTTTGGGGTTTGATTAATTTCTCTCCTTCCTAAACGCTGAGGTTCACAAATGCATATGCCACAAATAGCTTCTATCCACATCCTGGTGCTGAGACGGCTTTATCTGTAACAAACCTACATCTATGACTTGCGTTCTGTATGTTCTGTCCACAAAAGGGAAATTAGACTTGATTTACCACTGAAAAAAATAATACCAAAACATTTTCTTACATTTAAAAAAAAAAAAAAAAAAAAGTGAGAATATTTTGCTGTGCTTTGATAACGCTGTTGATTTATAGGGGGAAATTCCACTTTTGGTGGTTTTGAAGGAAATATTAATTTTTGGGGAGTAGAACATTCCCATGCTTTGGTTACTCCCAGTTAGCAAGTATGTTTTTTGCTGGACTTCGAAAACCGCATTTGGGATAATCTTTTCTCTATTTATGCAGATGTTGAGAATCACCCTTGTACTCCTCTCTCTCTCTCTCTCTCTCTCTCTCTCTCTCTCTCTCTCTCTCTCTCTCTCTCTCTCTCTCTCTCTAGATACTGTCTGATGAGTGTAAAAGGCTGTTTCACTGACTTCCACATCGACTTTGGTGGCACATCAGTATGGTATCATGTCTTCAAAGGAAGGAAGGTATGCTTGTGTTGTCTGTTACTAAAAACTGTACTGTACTTACTGTAGACTGCATAATCTGCATATAGAGAGCTGTGGAACTGCAACTTAGTACATATCGTAAATGGGTCATTCCTACAATTTGGTGACATTCCAGCTTTAATGCTTTTGAAAATAAAACATTCTTTTACAAGTTTCTTCATGTTTCATAATTACAGGGACATATTAAAGATTGTATTAGTCATACTGGTCAAGCTAAATTACTAAATTCAGATGTCCATCCAGTTAAATGGGCAGCATCAGGGTGGAGAATAACAGGGTGGACATTCAGTGGATAAATGAGCCACAACATGGTCTGTGATTGATATCTAGGAAACATGTTTGTAAACTAATATTTTTGATTTTATTTCTGTTAACAAATACTGGATATTGAATTTTTTGAATAATATTAATTTCCCATATATCTTCCTGTAATAAGATGGACATGTTATACTTGACCACGTGACTAATAGCACAATTAAAGGAAACATAAATAAAACAATAGAGTTATAAACTTCAAATAACTCAAAGTAATTTTGCAGAATGGCTGATGTCCACCTCCAGTGTGTGTGATGTCATTTCCTAACATATATCTTCAATGAAAGGTCATAGTGTCATGACATAAAAGGGTGTGCAATAAATCAAGGGACATGCAAAAAAACAAGGGAATAACCCATATTTACAGGCGTTCCTGCACGAGACACTGCTTTACATTGAAAAACAGTGCGGACGGGTGCAAAAAACACATTCAGTGTGAACATCCTCTACTAAACTTAAAATGAAAAATGCTTTAATACAATGATCAGGAACAAGAGAGTAAGGGAGAGAAAAGGCTTAACGTGAATAAAGTGTATTTCTCATTGGATTAGTGTCGTTGTTTTGGCAGTAAATAGTGTTTATCATAAGGGAAATGTAAGAAAATCATGTTAAGTGTTTTAACTAATCCTGTACTACTGTACATTTATTTTGAATTAATGCAGTAATGCAGTTTTTCTTACCTCTCTCTCTCTTCCAGAACGAGCTCTGACATTTGCAATAAAATGTAATGGCATGTCATGAATAGGTTTACTGGTGTTTTAAAATCCCAGTGGTGGGAAACAATTAACATGCACTCGAATGCTATATGATTTTCACAAAATTATCTTGCTTCTGACAGAAAACTCGACAAAAGACATCCACTGATTGTCACTGATCTTTCCCCCAGCCATTTCTGTGTCAAGTGTAGCATCAGTGTAAAGCAACATCCGATATCTCACACAACTCACTTGAAAGGTGTGTGTGTTTCAGGTCGATTTGTGAAACATTTTCAGCAGTTTTGGCGTGTGACGCTAATATACGGGACAAACGGCATTGCGTATGGATTTCATACAGAACGCAATTTTTTCCCTGAAGTACAGGACATTTCCTTATTTTACAGGATGTTTGGCATATTTTGTTAATTTGACCTGATACTGCTTCAGCGTGAGGGTGAATCTCTCTCTCCACTCACTGTCATAAATTCCCTCAGTCGACAACGGCAGTGACAGCGATTGTCAGAAGCGGGGAATGGTAGAATTCAAGTGATAATGCACCAATTACAACAAAGAATCTCCAGTTTCACAATACAGCATCCAATACAGTTAAAGGGAAACTAACACGACAGTAGATTATGGACTTCTGAAGCAGAAAAACAAGTGGGTATACTGAGGGTATATGCAAATATTGATACTTAGAAGTTGTTATACGCAAACAGCCCTGGGGAAAAAAGTAAGCATACGGCGTATATGTGCGTATGGCCCAGACTACACTACTGAATGTGACCACGTGTTGTGCGCATGCCTCTTCACAGTTTGACGTCAAAAGCAGGGAATAACACGATTATTTCAAAATTCATGTAAACGCAGATTTCTTGCTTTAGATTTTTTAAATAAGCAATTTTTTGGGAGTAATCCGCATATTGGTGTACATGTAAACACGTATATATATACAATCCAATAATTGCAAATGAGACATGTACCATACAGAATTGCTGAATTTTGAAAAGACGGTGTGGTTGTTTCAAGGAGCACAATACTTGTTGACCCCTATCCAAACATAGCGCTTATGGTTGTGACCATAAAGCTCTATTTTGTTCTTGTCACTCCAAATTACAGTGTGCCAGAAGCTGTGAGGCATGTCAAGGTATTGTCGGGCATATTGTAACCGGGCTTTTTTGTGGCATTGGCTTCTTTCTGGCAACTCGACCATGCAGCTAATTTTTGTTCAAGTATCGTCATATTGTGCTCCTTGAAACAACCACACCATCTTTTTCCAGAGCAGCCTGTATTTCTCCAGATGTTACCTGGGGATTTTTCTTTGTATCCAGAACAATTCTTCTGGCAGTTGAGGCTGAAATCTTTCTTGGTCTACCTGACCTTGGCTTGGTATCAAGAGATCCCTGAATTTTCCACTTCTTAATAAGTGATTGAACAGTACTGACTGGCATTTTCAAGGCTTTGGATGTCTTTTTATATCCTTTTCCATCTTTATAAAGTTCCATTACCTTGTTACGCAGGTCTTTTGACAGTTCTTTTCTGCTCCCCATGGCTCAGTATCTAGCCTGCTCAGTGCATCCACGTGAGAGCTAACAAACTCATTGACAATTTATACACAGACACTAATTGCAATTTAAAAAGCCACAGGTGTGGGAAATTAACCTTTCATTGCCATTTAAACCTGTTTGTGTCACCTTGTGTGTCTTGTGTAACAAACATTCAAGGGTGTGTAAACTTTTGATCAGGGCCATTTGGGTGATTTCTGTTATCATTATGATTTAAAAAGGAGCCAAACAACTATGTGATAGTAAATGGCTTCATATGATCACTATCCTTAAATAAAAGACAGTTTTTTTTTTTTTTTTTTTGCATGATCAGTCCTATTTTTAAAATCAATGCCAAAATTTCACAATTTCTGCCAGGGTATGCAAACTTTTGAGCACAACTGATATATATATATATATTTTTAAGTGTACAGTGAACAGCGGGAGTGCACAGTCTGACTGAGCTGATCCACCAATCAGAACATTCATTTCAGATGCGATTGGATATTTGCTAACCAATAATATTTTCCATTTAAGTAAAGGGCGGACATTTCCAGCATCTGATGCACAAGCATCCCTGGAGTAACTATAATTTGCACTGTAAGTTTATTTCCCTGCTAAACGTATATATATATATATATATATATATATATATATATATATATATATATATATATACATACTATATTGCCAAAAGTATTCGCTCACCCATCCAAATAATTGAATTCAGGTGTTCCAATCACTTCCATGGCCACAGGTGTATAAAATGAAGCACCTAGGCATGCAGACTGCTTCTGCAAACATTTGTGAAAGAATGGGCCGCTCTCAGGAGCTCAGTGAATTCCAGCGTGGTACTGTGATAGGATGCCACCTGTGCAACAAGTCCAGTCGTGAAATTCCCTCGCTACTAAATATTCCACAGTCAACTGTCAGTGGCATTATAACAAAGTGGAAGCGATTGGGAATGACAGCAACTCAGCCACGAAGTGGTAGGCCACGTAAAATGACAGAGCGGGGTCAGCGGATGCTGAGGCGCATAGTGCGCAGAGGTCGCCAACTTTCTGCAGAGTCAATCGCTACAGACCTCCAAAGTTCATGTGGCCTTCAGATTAGCTCAAGAACAGTGCGTAGAGAGCTTCATGGAATGGGTTTCCATGGCCGAGCGGCTGCATCCAAGCCATACATCACCAAGTGCAATGCAAAGCGTCGGATGCAGTGGTGTAAAGCAAGCCGCCACTGGACTCTAGAGCAGTGGAGACGCGTTCTCTGGAGTGACGAATCACGCTTCTCCATCTGGCAATCTGATGGACGAGTCTGGGTTTGGCGGTTGCCAGGAGAACGGTACTTGTCTGACTGCATTGTGCCAACTGTGAAGTTTGGTGGAGGGGGGATTATGGTGTGGGGTTGTTTTTCAGGAGCTGGGTTGGCCCCTTAGTTCCAGTGAAAGGAACTCTGAATGCTTCAGCATACCAAAGATTTTGGACAATTCCATGCTCCCAACTTTGTGGGAACAGTTTGGGGATGGCCCCTTCCTGTTCCAACATGACTGCGCACCAGTGCACAAAGCAAGGTCCATAAAGAAATGGATGAGGGAGTTTGGTGTGGAAGAACTTGACTGGCCTGCACAGAGTCCTGACCTCAACCCGATAGAGCACCTTTGGGATGAATTAGAGCGAAGACTGCGAGCCAGGCCTTCTCATCCAACATCAGTGTCTGACCTCACAAATGCGCTTCTGGAAGAATGGTCAAAAATTCTCATAAACACACTCCTAAACCTTGTGGAAAACCTTCCCAGAAGAGTTGAAGCTGTTATAGCTGCAAAGGGTGGGCCGACGTCATATTAAACCCTATGGATTAAGAATGGGATGTCACTTAAGTTCATATGCGTCTAAAGGCAGATGAGCGAATACTTTTGGCAATATAGTATATATATATATATATATATATATATACACTATATTGCCAAAAGTATTCGCTCATCTGCCTTTAGACGCATATGAACTTAAGTTGACCATTCTTCCAGAAGCGCATTTGTGAGGTCAGACACTGATGTTGGACGAGAAGGCCTGGCTCGTAGTCTTCGCTCTAATTCATCCCAAAGGTGCTCTATCGGGTTGAGGTCAGGACTCTGTGCAGGCCAGTCAAGTTCTTCCACACCAAACTCGCTCATCCATGTCTTTATGGACCTTGCTTTGTGCACTGGTGCGCAGTCATGTTGGAACAGGAAGGGGCCATCCCCAAACTGTTCCCACAAAGTTGGGAGCATGGAATTGTCCAAAATCTCTTGGTATGCTGAGGCATTCAGAGTTCCTTTCACTGGAACTAAGGGGCCAAGCCCAGCTCCTGAAAAACAACCCCACACCATAATCCCCCCTCCACCAAACTTCACAGTTGGCACAATGCAGTCAGACAAGTACCGTTCTCCTGGCAACCGCCAAACCCAGATTCGTCCATCAGATTGCCAGATGGAGAAGCGTGATTCGTCACTCCAGAGAACACGTCTCCACTGCTCTAGAGTCCAGTGGCGGCTTGCTTTACACCACTGCATCCGACGCTTTGCATTGCACTTGGTGATGTATGGCTTGGATGCAGCTGCTCGGCCATGGAAACCCATTCCATGAAGCTCTCTACGCACTGTTCTTGAGCTAATCTGAAGGCCACATGAACTTTGGAGGTCTGTAGCGATTGACTCTGCAGAAAGTTGGCGACCTCTGCACACTATGCGCCTCAGCATCCGCTGACCCCGCTCTGTCATTTTACGTGGCCTACCACTTCGTGGCTGAGTTGCTGTCATTCCCAATCGCTTCCACTTTGTTATAATACCACTGACAGTTGACTGTGGAATATTTAGTAGTGAGGAAATTTCACGACTGGACTTGTTGCACAGGTGGCATCCTATCACAGTACCACGCTGGAATTCACTGAGCTCCTGAGAGCGGCCCATTCTTTCACAAATGTTTGTAGAAGCAGTCTGCATGCCTAGGTGCTTCATTTTATACACCTGTGGCCATGGAAGTGATTGGAACACCTGAATTCAATTATTTGGATGGGTGAGCGAATACTTTTGGCAATATAGTGTATATATATATATATATACGTTAAAATTTTACTTAAGCAATTAAACTTTGTGAAAATACTGCATATTATTGCACACCTGCTAGTTTTTATGCTCTTTTTTTTTTTTTTTGCCTTTTACTGCTGTCGGTGGTGCCTTTTTCTCGTGAAATCAAATAATTTCAATTTATATTTCTAAGTAGGAAAACAATTTCACTAGACACAGAAAAGCACATAATAGTACACAAATAGAACAAATAACCATTAATATTTATTTAGGCTATATATGGTAAAACAAGATAACTGAACATTACTACACTCATATTAGCTATACTTAGTATAATGCTTAACAGATTATTGTGTATTATGAATTAGTTTATTAGAGTAATAATAAAGTATTAACAATTTTCATAGTAGCCTAATAAAAGGAACATTAATGACCGCTATTAATTTAAATACATATTTAAGATCAAGTGACCATACCATGGTTCTTAGCAGTGTAATCTACACCATACCAGCAAGAAACATTCCCCATCGGCATAACAATTTCAATGTAGAGTTTAATTAAAAAGTAAATAAGAATTTCTTAGTGTTTGGTGTGTCTTTAATGACAGCATGCACTTGATCTGGCACAAGTTTGTGCAAAATGTGATGGTCCATGTAATTTATGGGACCTGGAGATATTAACATTTCTTCTTCATTTTACATCAGAACTTTTCTTGGTTTTACATTTTTGAAAATCCTAAAAGTTTCTGATTATTTCCAGATTTCAATGTGGTCTCAGACTTTTGACCCCCACTGTATGTCTGGACACATAAACAAAAGACCTTGGCATTGCAGCTCCATTCTCTACTGTTTGAGCTATAGGAACACTGTAAGAGACAGGAAGAGATAAATAAATTACTGTGGATGGATTAATGCTGACAAGAGCTTGTGAAGTATTAATTCTAAAGAAGAAAAATCATATCCTGGTTTAGAATCAAACCTGCATCCCTCTCTCTTGCTCAGGTTTTCTGGCTGATTCCACCAAGCCCACACAATCTGTCTCTCTATGAGGACTGGGTGCTGTCAGGTAAACAGAGTGATGTCTTCCTTGGTGATCGTGCAGATGGCTGTCAGAGAGTAGAGCTGAAACAGGGCTACACGTTCTTTATCCCTTCAGGTGAGGCACTGAGGCCATGCATGTTAACTCAGCACTTATGGGAGAGTTTTGTATGTCATTTTCATCTATCATGTTAATTATCATATACAACAAACTAGTTTTTATGAGTTTTTAAAATTTTTGGCACTTTATTCGTTGATTTCTGTTGCATTTGTTGTGGGTTAGCTCAGAAATGGGAGCTTTGTAGGCACACTGAAAAAGATCAGTTTTTAATTCTTCCTTCCCATAACCTAAATGTGCCCTCTGTGATTTTTTTTGCTATTTGATAAACCATTAAATAGAAAGAAATGTATAGTACTTTTGAAAAAATATTTTAAAAATGATGTGCACTCACATGAGATGAAGGCTCTAGTCATATTAGTTTTAGAGAAAAACTGCTTTATTCTACATATGGTGCCGGGCGCACCACCATGTTGAGACCATATGACCAGCTGAATATTACCCGCTTTATCTTAATAATCCCCTGTAATTAGATGCTTTCATGTGTGGAATAAATAAATCATGGCTGACTGTGGATAGCGCATTTCTACAATTTCGTTGGTAACTGAGAACTTTTGCACTTGTGTGATGCTTCGTCTACTGTGCTAGGTGTCACTGTATGGAGTGTATCTTTAAGCATTCAGATTTTTGCCATCTAATGCGTTTTTGCAGGCTGGATCCATGCCGTCTACACTCCAGAGGACACCTTGGTGTTTGGCGGGAATATTCTGCACAGTTTTAACATTCCCATGCAGCTCACCATCTATGAGATTGAGAACAGGACAAAGGTAAAGCATTTATTAAATTAAAAGGTGTAGATTGCTTCTTGATTTGTCAACAGAGCTGAAGCATCAAAAGATTTGTCTCAGATGAAAGGAAATTCTGAACATGAATAATCTTTCGAAAATCATTTTGATTCATCTTATTGCAAGATGAAAGAAACATTTATCAGCATTTTTAAGACTCAGTCATCGGTAAAAGAGGAGGTTGATGCATAAAGGAAATATATTCCCCAAAACCTCTCTATAACACCCATCACCAAATAATCGCCAATTGCTTGGTCAGAGTTTGAGCCCAAACTATAGACAACTACACCATTCGTAAGTTGATTTTCCCCTGGCTCTGTGGCACTATCATTATTTTTAATTTTTTAAATCCCGACCAGTCCGACAGAGCAAAATTGGCTCAACCAATGGTGTGAGTTTGGAGTGGCAGATCTGTTTTTTGACCAATGGAAGATTGGGGGAAATGTTCGGGAAACATATTTGAAAATAGGCATTATTGTTGTAAATAAATTTGAGATGACTGGAAACAAACTAATCTGAAAAAAGTATCTATCAGCTCTCGCCTCAGACTGGCTTGTTTACTGAAAGGAAAAGACAATTTTAGGGATAGCAGCCGACACATGTTGTGACATTTCAAAGTGACAAACCAGTAACAGTCTTTCTTACCTTAAGGTAGCAGAACCGCCAAGATACTTTGATGTGTCCTGCAGGGCTTAGAACAGGTGGGCCGGGCTATTTTTATATTTGCTAGACAGAGCCGGCAGAGAAGAAGACAGATCATGGCATTGGCTGTGTTGTTCTGGGGCGCATTATTGCAGTGCTCTATATTTAGCCCTGACTAAAGAAAGCATGAGGCAATGAGAGCAGAGTCCTTCATAACTCTGAGAATGTGAGTTTTCTCCCAGGAGAGGAACCAGAAAGGAAAGATATGAGCATGAGAAGCATCTTAGTTATGCTGTTGTTTTCTCATACTCTGAGAGTTCTCTATTGGCGTAGTTAATGGGGTATATTGGTTTCATGTATGCCTATGTCTTTATATTGGTGTGTTTACGTGAAAATACATTGTAAATACATTTTAGGTGCACTCCAAATTCCGCTACCCTTTCTTCTATGAGATGTGCTGGTATGTTCTGGAGAGGTACGTGAACTGCTTGACCAGACATTCGCACCTCAGCCTGGAGTTCCGCCGGGAGTCTGTTCACACTGGTGAGTTGGCTAAAAGCTGGGTTTTACAAGTGTCTTAAGATGTGGCATTATAAGCGACAAGCGATAAATCTTTAAGGGGCGTTCTCACTAACTGCGCTGTGCAATGTTAAGACAATGGCAATTTGTGGTGACATGAGTTACTGTTGCTGATGCGACTAAGAGCAGAGTTCAAGTTTATGCAGATCCACAGTGATGCAATGTGGTGATTACATTGAAATGCAGAAATACGGGGCCTAGGTAGCTCAGGGATTATTGTTTGACTACCACCCCTGGAGTGAGTTCAAATCCAGGGTGTGCCGAGTGACTGCAGCCAGGTCTCCTAAGCAACCAAATTGGCCCGGTTGCTAGGAAGGGTAGAGTCATATGGGATAACCTCCACATGGTCATGATTAAGTGGTTCTCGCTCTCAATGGGGCGCGTGGTAAGTTGTGTGTGGATCGCGGAGAGTAGCATGACCCTCCATGTGCTGTGAGTCTCTGCGGTGTCATGTACAGCGAGCCACGTGATAAGATGCGCAGATTGACTGTCTTGAGAAGCAGAGGCAACTGAGACTTGTCCTCCACCACCAGGATTGAGGTGAGTAACCACACCACCACGAGGACCTAGTAAGTAGTGGGAATTGGGCATTCCAAAAGTGGGGAGAAAAGGGGATAAAATTATATATATATATATAAAAAAGAAAAAATGCTCATACAATCCACCACCTGAAACAGTACTGCAGTTGAATAGGAACATCTACTAAGAACCAACAGCAGTTTTTGTCGTGGGTTTGATTTCCACACTTAAAAATGAAGTCATTACCCTAACTTAATTGAATTATACAAAATTTTAACACATAATTAAATTTCTTTCATTTAGAATAAGTCCGTTTCTCTGAGCCAGAATAATTTAGTTGGATTAGTTCAAATTAATAGGTTCATTAAACTCAATTTACTAAGGTTTATTTAATTCAATTTCTTATGTTGATCCAACTTAATTTATTGTATTATGCAGTAGTATAACTATTGCTGTATTTTAACGTTAAATACGGTCTGATTGGCTGGGATTTTGTCATGTCGCATAGCATTTTCACTTTCATAGCAGAGCGAAAAACGACTTGTCGCTGGAAGCTTGTTGTCACGCCTGGTTAGAACACAGTGTAAGATGTAGAACCAATACATAAATGCTTATTGGAGAGGGTTTACGAGAATTGATTCTAAACACTCAGACTTTTTGAACATGTATGAGAAGTGAGCTAATCTTCTAAGTGTGCCCTTTTTTGTATTTTCAATCTCAGAGAGTGCATGCAAGTATCTGTCCACGTTTCACTCATGCCTACATTTTATTATGGCCCCGTCCCAAATGCTGCCCTAAGCCACACTTTTCATCACACTTTGGTGACATAGTGCTGCATAACCTGTTGGGTAGTAGTCTGCTGTGGAGCCTGCCAAAAGTGTATATTAAAGCTGCATGGAGGCCACAAAGGGGGTGTTTGTGAACACCACTCTTAAAGTTAAAATGACAAATGGGATGCCTTAGGCGTTCCGCTTCCATCAATCATTAGAACACGCCGCTCAAAGTTCAAACAATTTTAACTTTTACCCCATTGCTGATGACCTTTTGAAGTGTCAGCCAATGGTTACCAGACAGTTCAGATGTCATCATTACATGGGCAATGGGCAATTTGTTTTTTCTTATCCTAATTAGCTGAACCCAAGGCTGTAACTGAGAGTTCCGTCTCTGAGCCCCGGCTGGACATGGAGGAGGACTCATGTGAGACTCGGTTAGAAAGGACAGAGGCGACGACCCAGCCCTACTCAAATGTCCCTCCTTATGAGACCCTTAAACCCCAGGCCATTGATTCTGAAGACAGCTCAAAGTCCCTCCTTTCCGAGTGTCCCAAGACTCCGTCTGGCTCACCTGGGATAGAGCACTCTGGAAAATGGACCCACTTGACAGAGTTTGAGCTAAGTGGACTTAAGGCCCTGGTGGAGAACCTGGAGTCCTTGCCAGAGACGAAAAGATGTGTTCCAGAGGGCATCAAGGACCCACAAGCCTTGCTAGATGACATGAAGGTCGTTATATATATTCCACATGTCTCTCTTTCTTACTTAGTGCATTGTGTACTCATATTTATTGCTACCTCAAGAGATCTTACCACCACAAATTGCTTTATCCAGGAATCCTTTCATGAGTGACCAACAGTAAAAAAATAAAGGCGCTTTTCCACCATCAGGCCGAACAGTTACCATTGCTGAAAATTGATTTAATGTTCTGTACCAATCTGTTTACGGGTTCTTTTTCCATTGTGGTGCTGCAACATCAGGATTAGAATGGACTGACTGAGCAAGTGACCAATCTTGAATCGGCACCTTCCACCAGCACAGTTCTCAGTCCTGAGTGTGGTTAGCTATCCGTGCTGAGAAATCCGTGCTGGGAACTGTTTGTAATCGTACCAAACCTTGCTCATGTGGAAATGCTACTCGAACTGTTACTCACCATGCTCAGAACCGTTCAGCCCGATGGTTAAAAAAAGCACTTTAACTTGTGTTAGGTGGAGCTTATTGCTTAAAGACCTAGGCACGTATCTAAAAGGTTGTAGGTTCAAACCCTACAAGGTGCAATCTGTGAACAATTACTATTGTGTGCCATTGAGCGAGACTTAATCCCAGATTGCTCGAGGAGGATTGTCCCTGTAATTTAAGATAACACATGATTCTATGGCTACATCATGCATGGCTGTATACCAAGTCCAAATTTTTGGCATGTAAAACATGCATAACAGGAATTTAAAACAAAACATTGCATCCCTTTGAACTTCTTTTATACCAACTCTGAAATATACTGCAATCTGTTGTTTGTGTAGACTGTACATTTTATAAAATTGTTCAGACACCACATTTTTCCAGAGAATGCAAGATTCTGTTCTTTTCTATTCTATTGTTCTACTTCTCTCAATGGTCTTAAGTGGTCAGATTTGTCACATTCCATTCTTCTGTCTGCTTTGTTTTTGAACAGGTTGTCTTGAAAGAACATGCAGATGACAATCCCAAATTGGCCATCACCGGTTCTCCTATTGTATGCTGGCCGAAGAAGACAGGCAAGGTGAGAGGGTTTATTATATGCAAAAACAATTAGAAACATAACTATGTGGTGGAGCAAGATTCCTTAAACTTTGCATTGAATGATGAATTATCATTGACACAAGGAAGGTGCTGTCACTCCCTGAAAATTAGACCTGAGCAATCACATGCAGATCTGTGCTTATTGACTTGTTTTTGTTTATTTCTCCATTGACTGTGACACCCACGATTGGATGTTGTCTTTTATACAATCCCAACTTCACAACCCTAAAACTTGTCTGCACTATTAAAAGCCCAGCTGCTGAATTTTCACACTCATTATATGTGTCTTTAGTGATCGAATACCATCTGTCCTTATACTGCCCCGACTGGCCTTTCTTCCTTATCCCGTGACCCTGTTTGAACAAGCAGCATTTCCGTTCTGCATGCCCTCACCTCATTGGTGACCTCCAAGCTGTCTAGTTGCATATTAATGAGCCTGTTCTGCATGCTATAGAGCCATTGGCTCTACTGCTCCTTGCCCCTCCCCCTTGTCAGAACTCCTCCTGTTGGATATACATGAGCATATCTTGCTCTAGCTTGTGTGCTCAGATGGCTGAGGAACAGAAGGAAGGGCTGTGTTGCCTCACAGCCAGTAGCAAGCTGGAACTGCAGCCATGTCAGTTAACACAGCAATGAGCAGACTCTAAGAGCCATGACCATGTCGCTGACTGCTGATGAGGAGGATTATGAGAGCTCGGAGCCTGAGCAGGTTAGCAACACTGATTTGGACCGACATGGTTATGGCCTTGGCAAGGGGCATCATAAACATGCAGTGCGACTATGCTAGACATAAGCAGAGGAGAGGTGACAACCTCATGCAAGAGGCAGCATGCCGCTGTACTAGGGTGTGTGTTTGTGTGTATTTGCATGTGTAACTGGAGTTAGTTCACGTGGTAAGGGGGACATACGAGCTGTCAGAGATGTCTTTGGTGACCGCTGATAACTAAAATGACTTAAGTGAGAATCCAGTTTTGACTTAACTTGACAGCCTGGTTTTCATTTGGTTCAGCTTGACATCTGTTGGTTGGATTGGACAAGTTTCTTGATTGTCTTTTGAGTAAGACAAGTTCAAAGGGGAAAAGCAGCTGATAGATCTTTATCATATCACATCTGTTAAAGAAGTAATTCACCCAAAATGACAGTTCTGTCATCATTTACTCACCTTCATGCTCCAAACCCATATGACTTCTTGTTTTTGGAACACAAAATCACACATTTTGAAGAATTGTACTGGTCGCTCTTTTCCATGCAGTTACAATTAACGTTGGTCTGTTCCTCTAACAGAGCTTTCATGTAGCTTCAGAAGACTTATAGTGCACAAGTTGTGTGGATTACTTTTATGGTACTTTTATGCTGCCTTATTTTGGAGCTTCACAGCTCCAGTCCACATTCATTTGAATTATCCTGGCCACTCTTTTTCACATATTCCTAAATTCACCTTTTGTGTACCACAGAAAAAAATCATACTGGGTTTGACTGAATGTTTAAGTGAACTATTTCTTGAATTTAATTAAATGCATCTCAGTGGATTTAGTAAAAGTGAAAACTCTCTACATTTCCTTCATTACAGACCATTTACTCTCATGGCTCATTTACTGATCCAAAGAATACTGTAGTATAGATCATTTTATTATTTGACTTCCTCAATTTCCAGGATATTTTAAACTTTTCTGGCCACAGCCCAACAAGGGCCTCTTTGAGCCGGTCTTACAAGATTAGCGTACGGGGGAGGGGTGGAACAAAAAGCCAATGTGTCAAACAGTCCAGGCATGTTCCTGTTGTGAAGTATCAAATTGTAGGTGTATCCTGATCCTGGACCAGATTTAAATATTGGGAATATTAATAGGAGTCCTAAAAGCTGGTCTGATATCAGCACACCCTGTCTTTGTGAATTCACCCCTAAACAGGTCAACTGTGTAAAGCCTCCATCAACTCTCCTCTTTTACATTACTCTATTTGTCAATGTTACTAAAACTACCAACTAGTCTTTTATGCTGTTTTAAACTAGTGATAGAATGATAAATCAGCCAGGGTGTCAACTTATGCCATTTTTGAGATTCCCTCCAGTCGAACAGTGTCGACTTGGCAAATGAACACTAATTAGAACACACTTTTCATCTTTCAGAATACTTCCTGACTTATTAAGTGACTCTCTCACTGTCACAGTAGTGATCGAGCAGGATTCTGATTTGTGACAGTTAATATCTGGTTGTTTGGTCACCTCTGTTTAGGACTTGCCCTGCAACCTTTAGATGTGTTTTTGTGTTTGTTGTGATATTCATCCCTCTAGTGAAATGTGTTTATTTTGCTGATATCTGTCTCATCAAGTTTTGTGAGTTTAGTGTTAAGTATCATGTTCATCATCACGCCCAACCAGTGTTATTAAAAGTTGCCATTATCTCTCAACTGGGTGTGTTTTTGTGTTGCAGAAGCATGCAACATTTTTTTAATGAATTGGCAAAGTAGATAAACATTATCTGATTTAATGATGGTAGTGCTGCATCGCGGTGGAAGTACTGAATGTTTGGAAATACTGCAGCAACCATCAAAACCCATGCCAAGTTTATGACTGCCCTCAATATCTACCGTAATCCTCCTGTGTGTCGCCTGTGTTTCTTTCATATCTTTTTTGGGGGGGGATTTTCTCCCCCTTTTCTCCCCAATTTGGCATGCCCAATTCCCAGTGTGCTTAGGTCCTCATGGTGGCATAGTGACTCACCTCAATCCGGGTGGCGGAGGACGAATCTCAGTTGCCACTGCAATGAGACGTCAATTTGGCATGCCCAATTCCCAATGATTCAAACTTGCGACTCCAGGTGTGGTAGTCAGCGTCTTTACTTGCTGAGCTACCTAGGCCCCTGTTTCTTTCATATCTTAAATCCACAGTGGTTTTTATAATGTGGTGAATGCCACCTCTAACTTCTGACCTTGTCAGCAAACTGCTCTATTGATGGAAAGCAAATCTGTTTACCTTACTAATCTATTATAGCATAAGTACACTTTCAAGTGCTTTGGTAATAGTCTGCAGTTGAAGTTGACCTAGATGTTCTCATAATTTTTGTGGTTACACAATGAGAAGCCAAATATATCTTCACTTTGATCAGGTATTATTTTAATCCCAGACACTCAGGCAATTTATATATTCCATTACTGCTCTCCTTGCCTACATGTACTCTAGCTGTGAAAAGCAAAGTTTTAATGTGTTGAGGCCTGGACTCTGGGTTCTTCTGGGTGATGGTCCTGAGGAACCCTCGCTGGAACAGATATGATGACATTTCAGGCTTAAACCTGGGTCAAAGTAGCCAGTTTGAGACTTCTCTCTCCACAACTGATACACAAATGTAGGATGTTTCCATGAAATCAGCAAAAGATATTAGATTTGGCCTGGCGGCCACATAACTGTCTCTATCTCCTCCGGCTTAGCTGACCACATGCTTGAGTTCACGCTTCTGTTTTCGTACAAACTCAGTTTCATAACACATCATGTCTGAGATGTTGTGAAACATCTTTATCCTTTACGTGTTGACAACAGTTTCTCCTTTCCTCTACATGTTAACAATTTTAGCAAAAACTCAATGTTTTGATGTTTTTTTTTTTCCTATTCACTAAAGCACTATTTCAAACAGCATTTCTCACACACCATTAAAATGTAATTTACTACAAGCATCACTTCTAAAGCTCCGTGCAAACAGGACTTTCGACTCCATCTGAACAGCTAATCTCAACTCTCAGGGGCTGAGAAATCCACTTAGGCTGTTTAAAAGAAACATATCTATTGAGAAGGTCAGGTTACACTTTTCCCCTCCGGCTAATACGATTGTTCATGTTTTCCTCTCCATTACTGGAGGTTCATAAAGAGGGCGGAGGCCAGATCCATTCCTATCAATCGACCCATGTCCCATGGTGCCCCGTGCAGGATAGGAAAGCCATGCTGTGCCTGCTGGGATGCCAAATCCAAGTCATCAGCCTTACGCTTAATATGGACATGGCAACTCCAGGGATGTGTAATACTGCTGTTTGAAGTGGCATTCCCTTGACAATTACTTGGATTTATGAGAGTATATGAGTGTGTGTTTATGTATTGAGCTTACTTGTGATTTATAATCTTGGCCTAATGGCCAAGAATAACATAGGGGTAGACAAAGGCTCTAACAAAAGGGAAACAGCCAATAATGGGAAGTGGTTCACATCAAGGAGATCTAATGGTAGATACACAAACACTTACACTCATTCTGATATCTGCTATTGCTACCAATCCTGCTCTATTACACAACATAACTAAGTGCTCAATGCTGGACAATTTGCGTTTCTAAGGAAACAAATTTCACATTTATCATAATTGCTGTCGGGAATAATATATATAGGCTTGTTTAAAGCATGTTCCTGCTTCTGTATCCTGACTTATTGTTCTTTAATTTACGCCAAGTGAATAACAGCAGAAAATATCCCCCAACCTTACTCCACTAACATTGTGGGCAGATTTTATCAGTTTTTACAGACTAGTAAAATGTTTTCTCTTGACTGGTGCTGCTGTTCTATTATTTTTTTGTCTTTAAAGTGCCTCAGGGGCATATAAACAATTTGCATAAGTGCGTGTTCAATTCAAACTGAACTATATGAACCCTGAGATTTGCCAGGCCTACTGTACGTGGGGCCTGAGAGTTAATAGGTTTGTGAAGCATTTATTATATTTGTATCTTTATTTGTCTGGGTTTATTTTGCAATAATTACCAGCTAACTGTACATTACCCCCTACATGATCACTTTTGTTTTCTTCTGTTTGGTCATTTGTGAAACCTCTGTCTAATTTAATCATGTTTTAAATTTTTCCCATGACTCTTGTATAAATAATAATCAGGCCTACAAGCTGTTGACTAATAACATTCTGGTATACTGTGTGTTTCAGCCACGGCCGCTTAATCGGCCAAAACCCAAGATGGGCTCATCTCCATCCGCTGCTGCAGGCCTGACAGTGGGAGGAGTAAAGCTCTCATCCAGTCGTGGTTCATCTAGTGCTCGGCGCAGACGGACGCGCTGCAGGAAGTGCGAGGCATGTACACGCAAAGAGTGTGGGGAGTGCCACTTCTGCAAGGACATGAAGAAGTTTGGAGGGCCAGGCCGCATGAAGCAGTCCTGCATCATGAGACAGTGTATAGCGGTCAGTCTGTGTGTTTAGCTTCAGATGTGCCCCTTGATCTACTGAAATGCTTGTTTGGAAGTGCTCATCACTGCTCTTTGTATGTTTTGCAGCCTGTTCTGCCTCACACTGCTGTGTGTCTGGTGTGCGGAGAGGCTGGGAAAGAAGACACGGTAGAGAACGAGGAGGACAAGTTCAACCTGATGCTCATGGAGTGCTCCATCTGCAATGAAATCGTCCATCCAGCTTGCCTGAAGGTCAGGGTTTCAAAAAATGGAAACCTTGATATATGAGCCATATCATTACAGCATCTATATTGTCTCATATATATAATTGTATTTTTCTAGGCTACTGTGTCTGCTTATTGCTGAGTCAGCTCTTAACACTGTGAAACAAATAAAAAAATAATTTTATACATAACACTTTTATCATTTTTGTTGTACAATGTTGTCTTTCTCCTGTTCTGTTCTCTTGCTCAGGAGAAGGATGCTGGTGGTGTTGTGAATGACGAGTTGCCAAATTGCTGGGAGTGTCCAAAATGCAATCACTCTGGAAAGACAGGGAAAGTAAGCATCATTATCTTACCTAATCACACTTAAAATAAAAAATAAAAAAACAAGGCTTGTAAATGATGACAACAATTTAAACTTTTAAGAGATAACTATTACCTTCGGTGTTGGATATAAAGTTTTCTTTTCTTTTCCACCTTTTGGCCACAAAGCAAAAAAGAGGTCCAGGGTTTAAGTACGCCTCCAATCTCCCAGGCTCTCTGCTCAAAGAGCAGCGATTGAACCGGGATGTAAAGGAAGAGCCAGACTCAAACATGTCTACCGAGTCTAACACCTCTACTGTGTCACCTGTCACGAAGAAGAAGACAGAGCAAGAGGATAATCCTACATGTAAATCAGAGGACATGTTAAAGAAACCTTCCCCAGGTGTCACTTCAGAAAGTCTACTGAAGCCCAAATTGGAGGACAACCCACTCCGCAAGAAGAGGAAACTCTTTGACAAGGACTCAGACTCTGATTCCAGTATCAAGAAAAAGGTAGCAAGGAAATTAATAAGTAAAAGCAATAAGAAATAAAACATTTTTTTGCAAAGCATGTATTTTGACCCTCTTTTAAATCCACAGAAGAAGAGCTCAAAGCCTGATTATCTGTTGACCACTAAGGTCCTGCGACAGATCAAGACAGAAAGAGAAGATGGTGAGGAGTATGATGAGGATAACAGACAAGAACTGGAGAGGAGACCCTTTAGATTCATGCCCTCAGAAGAGGAGGATGGAGATGATGAAAGAGAGGAGGAAGAGGAGGAGACAATAAAGGAGAGGTGTAGCAGAGAGAAGAATGGGAAACTTACACCCAGCCACTTGCACAGCACCTTAGCTGTATGGAAGAGTGACCAATCACAGGGCAGTTCTCCACAGGCAGGGCCCAGCAGTGACTCAGGTGGTGATGCACAGGTGAAGAGCCAGCGAAAACCCAGACGTAAACCTCACCTGCCCAACAAAGGACTGAGCAAAGAACTGAGTAAACAGCTGAACCAGGAGATCCAGAAGACAGAGGATCGATTGGCCTATCAGAATGGCCGTACGGTGAAGATGGAAGTGGGTAGTGATGAAGAGGACATAAAACCACTGAATAATGGCAGTAGCCATCTGAGAGACTGGCTAGGGCCTAAGCAGGAACTAAACGGATCCCTGCGAGAGCAGTTCCCAGTGATCCGGATCAGGACTACACCCACACCTGTCGTGCGGCCAACACCTTGTCGCTCTCCACTAAAATGTGTTCAGATGGAGCGGCATGTTATTCGGCCCCCTCCGATCAGCCCCCCGCCTGACCGGCTACCCCTGGACGACGGGAAAAACCACATAATGCGGAGAGAGGTGTGGATGGCAGTGTTCAGCCATCTCACGCACCAAGACCTGTGTGTCTGCATGCGGATCTGCAAGACCTGGAACAGATGGTACGTTTTCCGGCAATTAGAAAAGAAAGCATTATCAAGTGTTGTGCAGAGATTTTACTCTCTACTAAATTAAATCTAAGAGGTTTAACCCTTCCCACAGAACCCAGTGAGCATGGATTAATCTAGATCCAGTTGCTCCTGCAAAGTGTTTTTATTGATCTAATGTTGGCCCCCATCTTTCCTCAAAGTCTTGAGGAAAACTCAGTGTTGTACTTCATGTCGGAATTACCGTAATTGTGAGTTTCTGACTTGTAAAAGCAGTGCATGTCTTTGTCTAATCTGTAATTACAAGTTGGACAATGGGTATTTTATGAATGAGCCATCTTCTCCCACTTTACCTTTTTAATATCAGTAACCAAAGTGGCAGTATCCTCAACAGGTAAAGGTAGTTAGGTACCTCTACAAATATTTCTGTTTGAGAAGCCATTTTTTTGTAGCCAGTGTTATCTGGTACGCTATCCTTGTTCTTTAATATTTAGCAAGAATATAGTTGAATTAATGTAAGTATTTTGCTGTAATTTCCAACAAAGCTGTACATGTATCCATTGTGGCGTTGTGAGCATTATCATAGAAACAAATAATTTTTGAAGGCATGAACACTCTCGAAGTACTCTCAGAGTTGTCATCTTGTAATTACAGTAATCCCGAAACGACATGAATGCAGCATTAACCACACCTATAACTCATACTGAAAAAAGGAAACAATGGATTGGAAATGGTTTCACAAGGATCACATAAATACTTTCTGTTTGAACAATGACTTAGCTCAGATCTTTGATAGAGGTTTGGGTCCTCCTATTGAGGATAAAGCCCATTTAGTGCCAAACTTGTTATAGTGCTCAATAAGGTTAATTCTGTTGTCTTCCTCTCTCAGGTGTTGTGATAAAAGTCTGTGGACCAAAATCAATCTAAACCGCTGCAAGTCCATCACTCCTCTCATGCTGAGCGGCATTATCCGCAGACAGCCTGTCTCTCTAGACCTGAGCTGGACCAACATCTCTAAGAAACAGCTAAGCTGGCTAATCAACAGATTACCTGGTACATGCATGCACAATTATATCAGAGACTTAAGGTACTCCTTGGCTTCCTTGTTTTGTGTTTATTGGATAATGTGTTTAGAGTGTTTTGTGTTGGTTTTCCCGGCAGGTCTGAGGGTTCTGTTGCTAGCAGGGTGCTCGTGGGCAGCTGTATCAGCTTTATGCACGCCCAGCTGTCCTTTGCTACAGACTCTAGATGTCCAGTGGGTAGAGGGACTGAAAGATAACCAGATAAGAGACTTACTGTCCCCCCTGACAGAAAACAGGCCAGGTACTGAATGATAGCATTAACTGTTTGAGTGCAATCGGACTAATGAATTTTATCCATTTTATAAAAATAGACTGTAATTTCCTTCAAAAAATTTGGTGGTTCTTATTATTGTACTTATAGCACCCCAATGAGTTGGCAGAAAGTTGTACAGTAATATGTGCTTATTGGTGTCTTTCTGTCTTCCCATGTCTCTCAGGTCAGTTGGACAGCAGGAGTAAACTGAGAAACGTGGATGATCTTTGCCTAGCTGGTCTGGACATCACAGATGCATCCCTTAAGCTGATCATTAAACACATGCCCTCACTATCCCAATTGGACCTTAGTTACTGTAACCACATCAACGACCAGAGTGTCAACATCCTCACGGCAGCTGGCACCATGACCAGAGATTCTCTCACATACATCAACCTGTCAGGTACACAAGCAAATTCTAACACACTGACAGCATAGTGGGTTGGAAAACACCCATATACTATGGATTACCATATTTTTATACAATTGTATGAACATGGTACTGCAAGGTATTAACATGGAAATGCCATGGTACCATCCATGTTCAAAATAAATATTGATATTACCATTGTATTGCATGAAAAAATATGGTAATACCCTAGTACCTTAGTTAGTGTAAGGTCTGGCAATAGCTGTAGTCAAGTAAAATTTATTTATAGTGTTTAATATTGTGGGCTTTAAATCCCTTTTCATTTTCCTCCAGTTTGTAACAAAGTTACAGACTTGTCTCTGAACTACTTCAAGCGCTGCGGAAACATTTGTCACATCGACCTGCGCTACTGCAAGCAAGTGACCAAAGAGGGATGTGAACGGTTCATTGCAGAAATGTCTGTCAGTGTGCAGTTTGGACTAACTGAGGAAAAACTACTGAGAAAACTGAGCTAGTCTACAAAGGCACTGACAATAACTTGACCGAGAATCCAGGGAACTAACCACTTCGCCCTCCATTTTCTACGCCTTTCTTAAACACAGGACGTGTGAAGGCTAATACACTCGACAGAAAACCAGCAAGTGAAAAATGGCTAATTGCTAAAAAACACACTCCAAGCCTGAATCCACCAACGCCTGAGCTCACAGATAAAGAAATTGATTAATTTCTGGTGGCCAATTGAGCCTTCCACTCTTTTTTTTTTTATTCGTTTATGTTGTGCGTCTACAACAAACATTACATTTTTAACGTTTACAAGGCACAGCTGGAGGAGCGTGCTATCATTATAGTGACATTGAAAGGCATATTTACCCATATCATTTGGCAGAATGTTTATATATATATACTTTATATTTAAAAAAAAAATGTCACATAGTGCAGTATTGCAGTGATGAAACTGACTGTTATTTTCTTTATCAGAAAAGAAAAGTTTAAGATGCATGTGATTTTTTTTTTTTTCATTACCATGCAAACGTTAAGCATCATGCAGTATAAATTTTTGTATCAGAAGGGATTTCACTCTTTATGTGCAGTATTAATGCACTCATATAGACTTTATTGACAGTAATCAGTCAGTACAAAGTTTTTTTTTCTACGCAGTAGGAAGTTAAGCAAATTCCTATCTATACTAGCTGGCAACTGTGCAGATGTTTTTGTAATGTTAATTTAAGACGTGTTGTCCTCTAAAGTTATAATATGATGTCCTACAGGTACATTCCCTTTTCCATATTACTTACCTTAGCTTCTTTAATGTGTGTGTATATAGAAATTTTCTATATATATAGAGAATGTATTTGCACTGTTTGACCTTAAAAATACAGCTATTTTTTCCAGTATTGATGTTTTGCGTCTTTGAACTATTCATGACTGTGTGAATTTTTTTATTCCAATCTGTAAAATTCATGATGTTAGAAGTAAGATTATTGAACGAACAATTTTGAAAATATAGCCGGATACATTTTAAACAACATCAGGAAATTAAGATGGAACAAAGGCTATGGGGAAATTGCTTCTCCGATAACTAGTTGAAGCCCTTATACAATAATGGCAATCTTGTGATTGGCAATGGAGATTAAGCCCCACCCCTTTAGGCACGCATTTGGCCTATATAAGCGGGTGCGAAATCACCATTTCTTCAGAAATGTCTTCCTTCAAGACAGCAACATCATCAAAAGAGGAGGCCCTTGTTGCGCGATACACACATTCTCACGCTACTCTTTCTCCGCCGCAGTTCGCCTGGATGGTACACAAATGTGTTTGTGTGTTGTTCACATTAGAATGTTCTCACACAAAAGAAAAGCACTCATTGCACCTGCTCGAGATGCAAACACATTCATGTTGTTCGCTCCTCCTCCCCCGCTGGTGTTCACCGGGAGGTCTCATATATGTTGTTTCTGTGTGATTGTGTTCATATAGATATATCTCATAAATCACAAATATGATTGTTGCACCTCTTCGAGACACTCACATTTACATGCTGCTCATTCCCCGCTGGAGTTCACGGGGTTGATTCACAAATGTGTTTCTGTGTGTTGTTTACATGAGAATGCTCTCACACAAAAGCGCTTGTTGCGTGAGACGCACACACATTTACATGCAACATTTTCCCTATGGGATCAAAATCCCGTCAAAAGTATTGCGATCACGGATCCAAAAATAATAAGTCTGAATCAAAAAAATAAGTGCAGAAAAATAATTTAGCGACAACTTTAGCTACCTTTTGTAGTCTGCTTTAGACATTCTTCCACATCTGGCAACACAAAAAAACATCAGCTTTATTCTGAATGGAGTCCTGATTTTTCTTTTTTTTCTCCCAATGTGCTTCAAGTCCTCGTGGTCACATAGTGACTCGCCTCAGTCCAGGTGGTGGAGGACGAATCCCAGTTGCCTCCGTGACTGAGACCATCAACCCGGGCATCTTATCACGTGGCTTGTTGAGCGCATTGCCACGGAGACCTAGCGCATGTGGAGGCTTCACGCCATCCACCGCGGCAACCACACTCAACTCACCATGCGCCCCACCGAGAACGAACCACATTATAGCGACCACAAGGAGGTTACCCCATGTGACTCTACCCTCCGTAGCAAGCAGGCCAGTTTGGTTGCTTAGGAGACCTGGCTGGAGTCACTCAGCACATCCTGGGATTCGAACTAGCGAGCTAGCAAACTCCAGGGGGTGGTAGCCAGCGTATTTTACCACTGAGCTATTTATGTGCATACCTATGTTCTATAAATCAAATTACTGACGAGCTTACATGTTGTTGGTATTTGTTGGTACAATCTCAACCTCAATTCATGTGCATACTCTCTGTTTAGAAAAGTCAGCCTAAAGTGATAGAAGAGCATTGCGCAATTATGTAGCAGGGCGAGAGAGAGAGAATGGAATGTAAATGAACCCCTGATCTATAATAATAATAATAATAAGTAGAATTAGAATGAGCTTTACTGCCAAGTATGCTTACACATACAAGGACGTTTTCTTGGTGACAGAAGCTTCCAGCACACAGACAATACAAGACAGAGATAATAAAAAATAAAAAAAGAATAAAAATAAAAAGTGAATAGAAAATGAGTATATATAGAAATACACAATAAGAAATAAAAATAATTATATATATATATATATATATATATATATATATATATATACACACACACACACACACACACACACACACACACACACACACACACACAATGTACAAATAAAATCTGTCATATACAGATAGTGCAAGGGAATGTAATGCATGAGAGGTAGGATATGTTGGTTAAATATAAATGGACTAAGCTGTGTATTGCACATAATTATTGCTCAATTGGGCAGTTTGAACTGTTCGTCAGATGGATAGTCTGAGGGGAAAATAACTGTTCCTGTGCTTGACGGTTCTGGTGCTCAGTACACTGTAGCGCCGGCCAGAAGGCAAAAGTTCAAAGGGGTAATGGGCTGGGTGAATGTAGATAAGTGATATGAACAGATGAGTCACTGTCAAAGAGTCATTGTGACACTAACACTGGCATAAGTAATACACACTGATGGTTCAGCATCACACAACAGATATGTAAAAAAAAAAAGAAAAAGATATATTACATATTATCTCCAAAACAGCTCCACTTGAGGCATTATAATGCATATAGATCTATGTTTAAAAATTAATAATAAAAAAAAAAAAAAACATCCCTAATCCTACACCGCTGCCTACCCCTGGTTGCTATTGCTAGGATAATTTTGGACTTTGTCATTGTTCAATAATGCAGTTTAATTATAAAATCAATAAATAGAAATCCCCCAGTGTCTGAGTGTTTGACAAGTTCAATTAGTGATAGCTAAATGATTAGTAGTTAAATACTAATTGTTAAATAATTAGTTCAATAAAAAAAAAAAATAGAACATGGTTCTACACTTTTAAAGAATTGCCTTAGCTCTTTATGCCAATTCACTGACATATGTAAATTTTACATCTTATGTAATAATGACGTCATAATGTGATTAAAATACTTTTAGCAACATTTCAGCGAGTCTTTGATGACTTTCCATGAGAAATAGTTGGCAACACTAATCACAGGTAATTGAATATAACTAAATAATGTTATTTGTGGTTGATAGATATGCTGCTTGAGTCTGTTTTGAGTATTTTCTGCCAGCTTTAGGAAACAATGTGTTGTCCGAGTAGGCCATTATCATAGTCCGTTAACATGTATCGAGTCAGCTGAATTTAGTTAGCAGAGTTTTAGTTTAGGCATTATTTAAGACTTCCTTGTTTGTAGGTTATTGACTGCATATCTATAAAAAATAAAAAACAAAAATGTCAATAACATTTGAAGCAAATGACTTACAGTCATACAACCAACTCCAAATAATATTAGCAAAATTGAGCACAAAAAAAACATGACGAAGGAAAACATGATTGCATTTGTAATTCTGATGACTTCGCTTTAATTTTTCTGTTATTTAAAAAAAAAAATGTTGCAGCATATTTTAAATGTGTTTATATATTTTTGATTCATGCTTGTTATTTTTTGATCTGCGCTAATTATTTATTGATTCACGCTTATTATTTTTGGATCTGTGACCGCAATACTTTTGACAGAATTTTGATTCCATATTTCCCTGCCGGAGTTCGGGATGATATGCAAATGTATTTTCATATGTTGTGTTCACATATGAATGTATGAATGTTCTCACATATAAGAGAAAACGCTCGTTGCACTAGACGCACATGCACACTCAGATGCTGTTCACTTCCCGCCAGAGTTTGATGGGATGTTACACAGTATGTTGTTTCTGTGTGATGTGTTCAATAAGAATGATTCTTACAAAAAAAGAAGCGCTCATGATTCCTTCACAAGACGAACGCACATTCACATGTCATTTCACTCCCCTCCCCGCTGGAGTTCGTTGGGACCAGGATATTACACAGAATGTTGTTTCTCAGTGTTGTGTTTGAATAAGGAGTGTTCTCAAAGAAAAAAAGCACTGGTTGTGCTGCACGAGGTGCACACAACCTTGAAGAAGCCCTTCACGCTTTTCTTACCCCACACTCGAGCGAGTGGCTATCCATTTCTTCTAGCGAGTGAGCTGGTGCGCCCGTTATCCCGCATTCGGCGTTCTGTCATCTACAGTCCCATCAGGGGATGCTCTGATCTTGCGTGCAGGAACTCGCAATCTCCTTGCAAAGAACGCAATAGAGATTGTTCCGAACTGTGGGGCACATAAGTGTTCATGGAGGATAATCTTTCCAGAGTAAGACGGCAGGCTTAAGCCCACAAATCTACCGCAAATAATGCGGAGATTGGTTGAATTTGTACGAATTCTTGGAATTGCAAAATCCTGGAGGGACTGGTTATTTCTCTCCAGTATGGCAGGGTATGAAAGGTAACACAGTGTCTCCTGAACCAAAAAGTAACAAACATATGATATATCTTACAAGACCAATACTTGGCACAGATGACATGACCAGTAGACCCATGTATTAGTATAAATAACAATAGAACTCTTCACAAAATAAATAAATACAATCAATAAATACAGAACATTTATAATTAGTAATTTACAGTGAGCTAGACATATGGGAAAGTGGTACCCACATCTTACTCTTATTAGTACTGTTGTGCAATCTGCAAATATTGCAGTTATGCAGGCTATACATTATGAGGTCACAGCAAGTTCTTTGTGCAAAAGACAGGCAGAATACATGTGGATTGTAGAGGCAATAGAAGTGCATATAAAGAAGTACATATTCACCGATCAGCCACAACATTAAAATCACCTGCCTAATATTGTGTAGGTCCCCCTCGTGCCACCAAAACAGCGCCAACCCGCATCTCAGAATAGCATTCTGAGATGCTATTCTTCTCACCACAATTGTACAGAGCGGTTATCTGCGTTACCGTAGACTTTGTCAGTTCGAACCAGCAGTAGTGGTTCTAGCTTGTATGGCACCCTGGGCGAAACCCTCTTCAACATGCCCCCAAAGTTGTTGACCGGGGGTGCTGCCCCCCGCAAGATGGCGCCCTGGGCAACTGCCCATGTCGCCCATGCCTAAATCCACCACTGCGAACCAGTCTGGCCATTCTCTGTTGACCTCTCTCATCAACAAGGCGTTTCTATCCGCAGAACTGCCGCTCACTGGATGTTTTTTGTTTTTGGCACCATTCTGAGTAAATTCTAGAGACTGTTGTGTGTGAAAATCCCAGGAGATCAGCAGTCACAGAAATACTCAAACCAGCCCGTCTGGCACCAACAATCATCCATGCGATCATCTAATCAGCCAATCGTGTGGCAGCAGTGCAGTGCATAAAATCATGCAGATACGGGTCAGGAGCTTCAGTTAATTTTCACATCAACCATCAGAATGGGGAAAACATGTGTTCTCAGTGATCTGGACCATGGCATGAGATATATATATATATATATATGATAGCAATGAGACCTCAATTACACGTCTATTTTTAGTTGTAATGGTCGGGATCAGTCATTGATCAATTTTCAGTATTGAATCAACATTCACTATTTGGTCGGTACACCAGAACGTTGTTAGGTCGAAAATAGAACATTCATTCAATGTGGAAATTAAGTTGATTCATCAACATGTACCGCCGACTGATTTGGTCGAAATCATAACGTTTGTTCTACATGCTCGTTTTTGAATCGACAATGGGCCAACCAGTGGATGCGTCATTAGAAAAAGGTAAGAATAAATGTATTTTTATTCATTATTTTACACAATGGTTTGTTAGTCTATCATTGAATATCACATTAGATTTAAATTGTTTTATCATTCAGTATTTTAAAAACATTTCCGCATGGTAATTTTGTAATTAAATGACTAATTTGCACACTGCCCAGTTTTCAGTGAGGCAGCCGGTAACTGAGGTAAATTTAGATAAGGTATGTGCAATGGAGAAGGTTGTTCAGTGAAAACATCATAAAAAGTTCTGAAAAATCAAGTTCAGTTTTGGTTGCATGCGTTGTTAGGATAAAATAAAAGTTGTTGTACATTACATTTTCCATTGTTTTGACTGACCTACACATCTGCCTGCAGATACCCAGCTGTGAGAATTAATTTATAGATTAGCAATTCATTTTGCTATTTTTAGTTGATATAATTCTATTTCTAATTCAAAGTAAACTCTTTAGCTATCAACATTCTTTATAACCAATGATTTACATTGGATTATAGTCTAACTGTAACAGGTTACATTCACTGATTTAAATATTCTGAGATGGCAGAATATTCTGAGAATATTCATACATTAGAGGCAACGATTCGCAAGTCGCAACAGCACTTATTATGTGCCCAGCGTCACATTTCGTCTTCAAATGGAATGCGTAGTTAACAGTGAGTGGTGGTTCGTGACTTTAATTTATTAAAGTGTAAACACATTGGCAGAGTATTACTAGAGTAATACTCTGCACACGGTAACTTCTGATGTTTATGTCAACAGCTTGACATAAATATGATCTAAGCTTTTGATTGGCTCAAGGGCAAAGGCAAACTAGCCCGTTAGGCCATCGTTGAATGCTCGTTGCACATGCACATGAGATCTCCAGATCTCCATTGATTAACATTGAGGACGAAGGGCTAGCCCCACGCATAGCAAATGAGAAAGCTTAAATGGCTTTTACGCAACATACCTTAATAATAATAGAACTCTCAAAAGAATATATACTTTTTTCTTGTATAATGGACATAAAACATGTTTAAGTTGCGGAAAATATATTATTTCTTAAAATAAATTTATGATGATACCATGCAATTTGCACAACAGCGCCACCTCTGGCGGGGCTTAGCCCCACTTGTATTATTCAAGTGTTTGTTCCTCTGGGGGTATAACGTCAGGTAGTGCGGTGTGATGGGACTTGTTCCCTGTAGCGTTTGTTGCAATGTTGAGTGAACTGAATCGAAAGGGAACATCTCCGGTTACACATGTACACAGGTTGGCATAGCCATTAACCAGGAAAATAAAAAATAGCTCTCCATGTCAAAAAGGTTGCCGACCCCTGGTACAAGGGCTTCAACTAGTCCTCGGAGAAGGAATTTCCCCATTGCGTTTGTGGCAATGCCTCGTTCCCTTCATCTCAGGGAACCGAGGTTACATGAGTAACCGGAGGCCTTTTCCCGCTCACTTCTTGCCAGTGATGGCCAGTAGCTTCGCTACAAATAGTGAAGCTAGATTAACTACATTTCTGAGTAGCGAGAAGGTAGCTTTGCTAGTTTTTAAATCAAATAGCTTTTTAAGTAGGTGTTGACAAAAGCTACACCGCTACATCATGCCTTGTACCCGGTGTTTACTAATGCCAGTTTTGAATCAGAACTAAAGATGTCCAATCACAAATGAATCGCTCATTTGAGTCAGTTCTTTACAATGAATTGGTCACACGTGATAGGAAAGTGGTCTGAATCGGTTCACGATTCAATCTGAATGATTCAGAAAGCTTGCACTTGCGCTGCTGAATCATTTGGTGCGCGCTCTTACTTGGCAACACGCTCATGGAATATTTTATAACACGGCAAATAAAGATAACGCTGGATGCAGTGGATCTACAATCAATCAATGGAAACCAAACCTGCAAATACATCCTATCGTTTGCCAGTGAAGAAAGTCTTTATTAAGTTCAGTACATGTGCAGCTTGTGAACAACTTCTGTCGGTAAAGAAATTTTCCAACCAAAAGAGTATCAAAACACTTATTAGCCTACACAAAAACACTTAAAAAGGTACCATGACATTATCATGTTTTTTTAAACATGTACCATTACCTTGAAGCACCATGTATATACAATAGTATATGAATATGGCAATCATATATCAAATTACCATGGTAGTAACATGGTATCCTTTGAAGTACTTTGACGCACCATGCAAATACAGAATGGTGCATAAATAGTTGTAAATAAAAGTACCACTGTATTACCATCCGATACCATCAGAAATCACATTGTTATTGCCCAGATGTGCACACACACACACACACACACACACACACACACACGCACGCACACACACGCACACAAGGAATTTGGCCTCTTATCAAAAGCTTCCAGAACATACAGAAATACAAAAGCTAGACACAGAATTACAGGATAAGATGAATAGTAAACTGTACATAAACAGTTTTTATACAAAATGAGCAAATTAAATTATGTTTAAATGGGTATGGGTTTGTAGAGGTAGTAGTATAAATGTAAAAAATAAAATGTAAAAATAGTGATTTTTCATATTGAACACGTGTTTGTAGAGGTAGTAGTATAAATATGAAAAATAAAATTTAAAAATAGTTAATTTACATGTAGAACACATGGGTTTGTATAGGTAGCATGTCTAAATATAAATGTACATGTTTTTTTTGTAATTTTTTTACGTGCACATGCGTATTGCACCTTCTGTACACTTGTATACTAAACTGCAATATAGGGGTGTTCGATTTTCAAGTTTTTTGGAGTCGACTCAGGATAGTTTCAAAATTCAGGGCCGTCACCAGGGATGGTCATTAGTGGGCATTGCCTTCCCAAGTGACATATTTTCACCCCCCCAAATTGCTTGTCAGGCATGAGCTGAAAATCAATGGACTTATAAAAATAATAGTTTAATTTTCACTCGTATATAGCTCACTCAATCCACTGCTTATTGCGTCTGATTGCCGCTCCGTAATAAAGATGACGTTTTTCTGTAACTGCTGGTCAATTTCTCCTACACAAATCCAAACACTAACATTAGTGGGATGGGAGAAGCTTACTTTAGATGGCTTCCATGCCGATGGAAAAACAAATCACACATATTTTCTTGCTCAGTTCACTTCAATATCTATTAATAGGCATATTATGGAGACGTAATAAAATAAAATAAATTATTAATCTGGACTGTTGATTTTAAATGGAATGTAGAGTATGGGACGTGAAATCGCTTTTTTATGGAACGTATGGTGAAAATTTTAAAACGGCAGCTTTTTTAACTCAACAGCCTCGAACACAATGGATGAAATAGCAGTGGGTTTAATTAAGATATATTGGTGTGGTTATTGCTTTGATAAAATATCACTAGCTTACCTTTAAGTTAATAAAGTTTCCTATTACATATGTTCTGCCGATGGCCCTGTGAAGATTGCAGTCTTTAATCGCACAGTAAATGTAGTTTTTATTTTCTCTTAAGAGTTTTTAAAATGTGTGACATGAAGACATAAATTCCTGCTATTATAATTAGAGACACTGCATAACTTTACCTTAAAATGACTGGTAACAGTGTCATTCCCTAGTTGCTGCTCATATCCAATTTTAAGAGGGATAATAACAAGAAAGAGGCTGGGTTGGAAATCATTTCATTGTCATATAGAAACGTCTTGGTTATGTACGTAACCTCGTTTCCCTGAGACAAAGGGAATGAGACATCGCGTGCTAACGCATATGGGGAGTGTCCTTCCACACAACTTAGTTGAAACCTCTACAATAACGGCAATATTCTAATATTGGCTATGGTGTTTGAGTCCCGCCCTTTTTAGGCACGAAGCTGTTTGCTTTAAAATCAGGAGTGCAAACACCATTCCTCCGAATTTTCTGACTGAGGGACAAGGAGCGCATCGCTCGCACCTCAAAAGAACTCGGAGTCTTGTAGTGCAGCCAGCGTTCGCAATGTCTCGTTCCCTTCATCTCAGGGAACCGAGGTTATGTACATAACCGAGACGTTCCCTTACGACTCAGTACACTTGACATTGCATTTGCTAATGCATATGGGGAACAGAATCCCATCACGCTGCACTACACGATATAACCTTCCAGAGAGGAAATATGGTGCCGCAGTCCCGCGGGACGGCGACCGACAGGAGTATGCCGCAAGTGAGTGACCCTCATGTTGGGCCAGGAGGGGAGCACTCAGAATGAATATATGAACTATAGTCATATAGTATGAATTAACCCCTTCACAAACCCAGTTGGGAAGGAAGTTTATTTATAATGAAAGTGCTTGTGACTTTATGGTAAATTACAACAGCCTGAATAAAGGCGGTTGTGTAAAATGATGGGGAGCCCATCCTTAAGGGGAGGGACATAAGTATATGTTTGGCAAACAAAATAGCAAGCACTCTAAACAGAGAGGACTTGTGAAGATTGAGACATTACATCTAGGTTGTAAAATTTTGCGAATGTGTTTTGAGAATACCATCCTGCTGCAAAACATATGTCTTGTAAAGACACACCGTTCGTCCATGCCTATGAGGAGGCCATGCCTCTAGTTGAGCGTGCTTTAACACCAATTGGGCAAATCATACCCTGCGACTCATACACCAGGGCAATCGCATCAACAATCCAGTGAGAAAGTCTTTGCTTGGAGACAGACATTCCTTTCGTGCGTCATCCATAGCACACAAAGAGCTGATCAGACAGTCTGAACTGGCAAGTGCGCTCAACGTATGCATGTAGTGCCAGCACAGGGCATAACAAATGCAAGGATTGTTCCTCATCCAAATTAAATGGAGGAGGGAAGAAGGCTTAAAGGTGAACCACCTGTGCTCTGAAGGGCGTGGTTAGAACCTTAGGCACATAGCCTTTTCTGGGATTGACAGTGGCTTTGAAACACCGGGGCCAAACTCCAGACATGAATTGTCAATTGATAGTGCATGTAAGTCACCGACCCGTTTTACTGAGGCCAGAGCCAGCAGTAGTGCGGTCTTAATGGAGAGTATGCGCAAATCAACAGAGTCTAAAGGCCCTGCGAGAGCTTTTATGACCAAAGTTAGGTCCCAAGTCGGGACTGTAGCTGGCAGAGGTGGATTTAATCGTCTTGCTCCTCTAAGGAACTTTATGATTAAATCATGTTTGCCTATAGTGGCGCCAGCTTCAGGTGCATGATACGCAGATATAGTCGCCACATAAACTTTAAGCGCTGACGGAGTGAGTCCTGCGTCTAATCGCTCTTGAAGAAATATGAGAATTTCATGTATGGGGCAGTTTACTAGGTCTTTGCCATGTGAAAGACACCAATCAGTGAACACATTCCATTTTTAGCATGTAGAGGTGTCTCATGGACGGCGCTCTGGCCTGTAAAATGGTGTTCAAGACTGAATGCGTCAGTTCTGGCACGTTTAGCATGCTCCGTTCAAAGGCCACACATGTAGGCTTTGCAGCTCTGGCTGGGGATGCCAAACCGTCTTTCTTCAGCTGTATTTCCCATGGAGGCCCGTCCAGTATTTCTACCATCTCCAGAAACCAGGAGTGATTGGGTCCTTTTGGCGCAATTAACAGAACTGTTTCCATGTCCACTCGGACTTTGCTGATGATAGAATGAAGGAGGCGCACCGGTGGAAGCGTATACTTGCGTTTCGCCAGCCATACGTGGGCCAGTGCGACATGGCGACATATATACGCCACTACTGTTGTGTTGTCCAAACGAATCAGAATGTGGTGATTATATCAGAATTAAAATCTCTCAAAGCTAGAATGACAGCCAGAATCTCTAGGCGGTTGACATGTTATGGCCGTTTCGTACCTGTTTCCAGTAGGGCTGCAACTAATGATTATTTTGATAATCGACTAATCTAACGATTATTAGAACGATTATTCGACTATTTTGGCGATTATTGCAACGATTAATCATTAGCTCTAAACCGACTATTCAGCTTGTGCCCCGACTTAAAAGGTTGTATTAAACGTGCCTGCTAACAATAAAGAGGACAAAATCATCTTTTAAAAATACTTCTAAATTACATTCACTGAATTAAAGGGGAAAAAATACTTTTTATTATGTTTAATTCAGTAAAAATTTCACTACAAAAAGTGTTTTTGTCTTTTTTCCATTTAAAATTGTCTAAAAATCCTTAAAACAAGATACATTTACTTGAGAAGTAACATATAAGATATTTACTTGCTTAAATATCTTAAATATAAGTGTATTTTGTATATAAGTGTATTTTTTCACTTGGTTATACTTCTGCGAGTGCAGTAAAGACAAAATATACTTATATTCAAGATCTATTCTCTAAAAGCAAGTCTAAACATCTTATATGCTGCTTCTCAGGTGAATGCATTTTTTTCATCTTTTAAGTATTTTTAGATATTTTAAAATATTTGTATTTTTAATATTATATTCAACATTCTCAGATAAAAAATAAATAAAATAGCTGCTAAAGTAAATGTACGTTGTTTTAAAAGTTTTAGATATTTATATTGGAAAACAAGCCAAAACAAAAACAAATAAAAAATTTATTTTTTTGCAGTGTATAATGGGGCGAAGACTACCCTCCCACCTTTTTGTTCACTTCAATCCATCTTTAACTCACAAAAAAACAAACTCTCTCTTATTAATAAAGCTGTGTTTTGCCAATTTTCTTCACGATAAGAAATGCACAGTGACACATATATTATGATTCAATAAGTTGCAATCGCGTTATAATCTAGTTGCATTAAGCGCGCGCACTCGAGGGACGAGCGTCCCCGTGACAGAGTGTACCTCAGCTGGGTGCAGTTTCAGTCTCTCCCCCTTAGATCGGGACACTTCACGCAACTCATAGAAGAGGCGCTGACCGCACAGAGAAATGCCAGTTTCCTTATTATTTTAACTTTAATAAAGCTATAATGCATTAAATAGAACTGCATTAAAGATATAACGCCGGGGTGTTTCTTTAAAGATGCTCGACACGCAAGTTTTGCTTAAGCTGAGCATCAGCTCCAACTCTGCTTATTCCACAACAAGAGTGCTTCTGAATTTACTTATTTTGTATTTTTGCATTATAATTCCCTCATACTTTGCAATCTGCATCACCTGAAGCTGTTTGGAAAGTTTAGAGTGTGTCTGGACTGTGAGATGTGTTTTCTTCCTCTCCTCAGTCAGGCGCGAGCTGCAGTGCAGCTCTTGTGTGCAGTCATTAGAGTTTCATATGATCTTATGTTACGTGAAGATCAAACGACTATTTGAAAACGAAAATTTTTGTCGACAATTTTTTATTGTCGACGTTGTCGATAACGTCATCTAATCGTTTCAGCCCTAGTTTCCAGGTGTCGAAAGTCGGCATCCATTACACCCTAACCTGTGTTGGATGCATTTGTGGTCAGCACTTTCTTTCTGAAACTTGACCCAGCATAACACCCTGTTGGTAGAAGGCTGGCGCTGTCCATGGTGCTAGAGCAGCCAGACAGTGGCGAGTTACCGCAATGCACATGAAAATGAAATTACTTCAGTGGTAATGTTTTTTCAGTTTGAACTGAAACAGACCACGATGAATGGTCTGTACACGCTAGTTCATGAGGTGTGCACGCATGAATACCTAAACATTTGATTTACTGGCTGGGGAAAAGTGTGCTTTTCGCCCAGTTGACATTAGACCAGATTTTCCATATGGCAAAGTAGCAAGTCTCTGTGTTTGCTCAGTAGTGCTTCTGATGGGGTAGTAATAACCAATAGCTGAGGTACTCCAAAACACACACACACCGTTCATTTTCAATGGGGCGAGTGCCGTATCGATACATTTCATGAACGTGTGGGGAGCCAGAGACAGACTGAAATGAAGGACTTTAAATTGATACGCCGTTCTTTCGAACGTGAATTTAAAAAGCCACCTGTAATGCGGTGCAATTGGCACATGAAGTACTTGTCCTTCTGATCTATTGACGCAAATTAGTCCCGAGGATGGATGTGTGATAAGATCTGTTTCTGAGTTAACATTTTGAATGGGCACTTCGCGAGCGCGCGATTTAAGCGTCTCAGAACTAGAATGGGCTGAAGCCCACCGTCCTTCTCCAGAACGAGGAAATAAATGCTGTAAATCCTGCTGTGTGTCGCAGTCTGTGCACACAACACTGGCATATCGTGTGGTCGGACCACAGATTTTGCTCGATCATTGTAAACACAAGCTCTGACACGCCCGTGAGGACTTGCCACGCATTCGCACAGCGGGACAGCAGGCTTATTAATTCATATGAAACAACTTCTATCGTGTTCTTTGCGAGAAGATTGTGTATTTTGACTCGCAACACCGGTGCGTCTTCAGACGGAACTGTGGAAGACAGGACACCATTGAAAAGGGGAGGCCGATGTGCAAATCGGATCATATAATCATGTTTGATCATTTTTTTAGAACCCAGTCGGAATGCCAGAAAGGGCTTGCCATGCAGGACAGAGGGCAATTTGGTATATTCATAACATGCTTACAAGGTTACACAACTCCTGCCGAAGTGCTGCGGGGAATCAGGATACTGAAGCAGCCTGTTCGCCAGCGAAGTGTCAAGCGGCGAGGTGGAGTGATGTTCGCCGGAACACTGCAGGGGAGCGGAGAGTCTTCTCGTTGCCATGAAGGTCCCGCCCGCTGACTCGTGTAGTCGACAGCGAAGCAGTAGAGGGCTTCTAGATGAGAGATGAATCACTGTCTTGAAGGGAGAAAATTCTGAGGAATGGTGTTAGCACACTTGCTTTTATAGCGAACAGCCAAACATCACTTCAGTCTATTATGATGGACTTCAGAGGATGAACTGATGCCAACTCCAACTATAAGACATGGGAATCATATGCCATTGTCTGAACCTTGGATTTAGGATAGACCGAAATTACCGGCCAGTTGAACTGCAATGCACCTCACTGATCTCTGCCTGCATCACCTTGGTCTAATGATGGACTACACTCTTATAATGGAATACATAGACTATCAATTAATTGCCAACAATCCCTTCATCAGCCAGCTAACAATGGACAATGCATCTATGTGAACTTCTGCAGTTAATCCAGGATGAACTTCAAAGAAATTAGTCATTAATCTTACAGTTCTTACAAAATCTTTACCCTTAAAAAAAACACTGACCCTTAACACTTACTTTCACTATACTTAAGTAATATTGGCATTATATTAATGCTGTTAGCCAGAAGGGAACTTGCCCCCACAGTGAGCCTGGTTTCTCCCAAGTTTATTTTTCTCCATTAACCAACATTTTACGGAGTTTTGTGTTCCTTGCCACAGTCGCCTTCGGCTTGCTCACTGGGTTTCTAAACACAATTATTATTTAACACAATTCACAATCGTATTTTATCAAACTACACATTGATGACTCTAAGACTATTATAGATATTACAGTTTCATTTTCTGTTAATGCATGATTTTCTGTAAAGCCGTTTTGAAACGATGTGTGTTGTGAAAGGAGCTATACAAATAAAAATGACTTGGCATTTGCCTAAAAGGGCGGGACTCAAACACCATAGCCAATATTAGAATATTGGCGTTATTGTAGAGAGGTTTCAACTAGGTCGTGTGGAAGGACACTCCCCATATGCATTAGCAAACGCAATGTCAAGTTTACTGAGTCGTAAGGGAACTAGACAAATTGGGAGAATCCATTTCTCCAACCACTGTCCGTTGCATTGATGTAATACTACACAAAATTCTGAAAGTTTTAAAATCTGTCACACCCTCTCTCTCTTTTGCATGCACACACATTATCTCTCACTCAATGGCACATGATGAATGAGGTGGTGTCGCACCAACCAACAGGTGTTTGTAGAGGATACGATTGGTTCTTAAGAATGCCAGTTCATTATTTTGAGCCAATCACAACATCCTATTCGTAAAGTTATGGAGTTGAACAAAAGAATCGATTCCTTTATCAGAGTCGGACGAGTCCAGGATGAGTCAGAGTTGAGGAATTTACTCTTTTGGAGCCGACTCCCCATCACTACTGTAATATACTGTACCATGGCTTTGATAAACATCATGTGAATATATCTTTTAGGTGCTTTGTCTATGACAGTATGCTCTGTGCATCTGCGGTTGAAAAAATTTAAGTAGATTAAATGTAGCAAGCTGCTTTTGGCGTGTAGCTTGTAGTGTAACTTGCTACTTTTTCTGAAGTGTAGATTTTAGCTTAACTAATTTTTCTGTTGAGTAGTTAGAAGCTTAGCTAGCAACATTTTTTTAGTAGCTTGCCCAACACTGGTTCTCGCTTTCTTGTCGAGACTGTCAACTGAATACTAAACATCTTACAGCCTTGGCCAGTCGGTTTTCCACAATAAATAGGAACTGTATACGGGTATAAAGTCCATTATTACCTGTGTACGATCGTTAATTAAATTGAATCCATAACCATTTGTTCTGACTGACTTATTGCATCTGACTTAAGTGCGCTCTACTAGTTTATAGCCACTAGGGGATGCAGATCAGCATTTTATAGTTTGCAACACAGGAAATCCTTACATGAGAAAAATCTTTATTTTGTTAGTTCAAGGTACCATGTTTTATTAAATTTAATAAATCATCTTGGAATTACCAAAATAAAAAGTTCAACATTCCAAAATACAAAGACCAGACACAAAACTTCTTCCAGCGCTCACTTAATTTAGAGTATTATCTTGTCCATTGTAGAGGTCTGCAATCCGACCCAGGCCCGACGGGACCCGAGAACCCGACGGGTTTCGGGCCGGGTTCGGGTTTGTAATTAACGAAAAAATAAAAATGCCTACCGAAACTGTTTCACGCACGCGCTCTCACTTCACAGACGCGCGAACAGACGAGTTAGGGGCCATTCACACCAAACTTATTTTTGTGTGCGTCTGTTCTGTTTTCCCATTGTTTTCTTATATAAACACATGCTGGACGAATGTCTTTGATTGTTGTGCCGTGTCTCGCTGTTTCTTCAGTGTGTCGCGCAGGACCGGCACTGTGTAAACACCACGTCAAAATAAAAAAGAACTTCACATTTTCAAAAATGCATGTTGAGACACCTGCACTCTGTTTCATTCTTTGCACTGCGTCTAGATTGTTTTTTAGCGCAGTTGTCACAACGATTCAACGTTCTGAACAAGTTCAGGCTGTAAAGAGGGGACTGTTGCATTGTTTCATATTATTCCAGATTGTTCTGTACCAAGCAAAGTTTCAGCACATAAACGGTAAGTCAATGCTTTTTTCCGTTCTGTTCTAGTGTACTGAGGGGCTGCTGTGCCTTGTTAAAACTGTGTATAGGCTGTGTCTCATTTGGAAGGCTGCATCCTCCGGAGGTCGCATTTCTTAGCCGCATACGTCATCGAGGCTGTCTCGTTTCATAAAAGCGAGTAGGACACTTCGAATGCAGCCTTCGAATGCGACCTTCTTTCACGGGAATTTGGAGGATGCATGAGGTGTATCCTTCGTGGGCACTCATAACCCACAATTCTTTGCTTCAACGGAAATGTCTAAAAAAAACGCCAATTTGCCCGTAAATATGATGTACAAACGCAAGTAATGTTAATTCCCAAGTTGTAGTAGATTGGTGCAAAGTATATATAATGTATTATTATATTAATATATAATTGAAATAAAGTATTAGACTAAAAGTACACCTGTAAAACCTATTTCTTTTCTCTTTACATCTTTATAACTCTCCTCTAAAGGGACTTTGTTATGTCTCACTCAAAGCGCTTGTTAAAGACTGGCGTGCTGTCATAGCAACCATGTTACGTTCCGTTTCCCCTACGAAGGCCGTCTCGTTTAAATAAGATTTGTTTAAAGGAGGACGCTTGGTATACTGCAGCCTTCAAAGTACGCTTCCTACCTAGCACGCAGCCTTCGAAACAAGACACAGCCTATTTTTACTCTTTCAGTACTGTTACGAATGTTGCCTATATGCTTACATAAAATATAGCCTATTGCAACAGTAGTTGCTAGGAGAAGAAATGATAAAGATAGTGAGTGATTTCGGGTCGGGTTCGAGCTTATAATCTGACAGTATCGGGCCGGGTAGGGTCTCGGGTATGGGTTTCATTTTAAGGCCCGTCCAGACCTCTAGTCCATTGTCTGCTCAGCAAGAGTATTTCTCTACTGTGACATCTTTAAAGATAGCAGCATTAGAAATGTATGCACAGTGTCAGTGTTGGGTAAACAGTGGTGGATATGTTTTAAAACAACGATTAAAAAAATGGTCTAATTATAGAAATACACAGCTGAGACACTAGAATGCTATCAGTTCTACTGTAGAATTTTCTTTTTGGCTGGTTTAAAAGATAATCTACTAAATCAATGCTGTTTACATTCTAGGGAATGCTGAAGGGGCACCAAAAAAAAAAAAAAAAAGAAAAAAAAAACAGGAGAACGGATGAAAGTATATCCATATACTTGGTGTACATCTTGTTTTCACATTTATATAAAATCATATGTGATTAATTGGTTAAATTTTCCATTATTTGTTTGTCTAGGCAATACCACAGACATACTAACTTATATTTGACTACATAACTCACAGCAAACGAAGGGCATCTAGAGGAATATGACAAATTCCTCTCAGTATCTTATCATTATCTAGAAGACTTCAATATTCACAAAAGAGGGGAAAGAAACAATGTAGTACCGCTTGTGGAAATACACAGCCTGGGCAAAAAAAAAAAAAAAAATTGCCATTTGGTCTTAAATAAGCAAGATACTTAAAGTAGCAATATGTAACACTGACATCAAACGTTTCAAATGGGTACTGCAGTCCAAATTCAAAATATTGGAAAGAGTTGTCTCCCCCGCCCCCTCCTCCCCAGACTCCAAACTCATTTGGGTTGCCAGGTGGAGAACACGCAACAGGAACGAGCAAACTGACAATGGCAAGCGACGAGCCTTACACTGTATGTTGATCAGCTAATGCATACATTTGCAGTGTTTTTATTTTTATAAACCAGCTCAATTAGATTTTTTATAACTGTCAATGTTAGCTAGATGTATTGCTGGCTTCCATGTCTGCAGTGAGCTGTGTTTGCCCACTAACTTATTTCAAATCTGGCAACCCGGGGTGTCGAAATACTATTGGGAAAAGGGCAGTGGGCGGGATCACACAGGCCAAAACATAAACAGAAATTCCGGCCTGGAAGGGACATTTTAAAGTAGAATATACTGGCTGTAGCATTGTTTTTGGAGAAGCCAGTATTTCAACTTGGCATGTTTCCAAAATCTCTGATAACATATTATGATAATTTTATGCTTTAGTACAGTAAATATATTACATATTGCTCCTTTAAGAGCCTATGATTGGATCATAATTGCAGTTATTAAAATGTTTCAGCTGGCAACAATTCTTTTAACCCTAACTGATGCAGTGTGTAGCTTCTCATTTCTTAAACAACCATGTCAGAAGATGGATCCCGTGGTCGTGGAAAAGATGTTACTGTGTTTCAGAAGGGGCAATTTATTGGCCTGCATCAAGCAAAGAAAACAACTAAGGAAATTGCTGAAATCACTGGAATTGGGTTAAGAACTGTCCAACACATTATTAAAACCTGGAAGGATAGTGGTGAACCGTCAGCTTCGTGAAAGAAATGTGGTCGGAAAAAAAATCTTGAATGATCGTGATCGGAGATCACTAAAAGGCTTGAAGTCACATCATAAAAAAAAAATCGACAGTAGAACTCACGGCTATGTTTAATATTGAAAGTAAGAGCATTTCCACACACACAATGTGACGAGAACTTACAGGATTGGGACTAAACAGCTGTGTGGCCACAAGAAAGCCACTTGTTAGTGAGGCTAATCGGAAAAATTATTTAAATTGGCTGTGAAGCATAAAGATTGGACTGTGAAGCAATGGAAAAAGGTCATGTGGTCTGATGAGTCCAGATTTACCCTATTCTAAAGCAATGGGTGCGACAGGGTAAGAAGGGAAGTGAATGAAGCGATGCACCCGTCATGCACTGTACAAGCCACTGGAGGCAGTGTTATGATCTGGGGTTGCTTCAATTGGTCAGGTCTAGGCTCAGCAACATTATGCAGCAATAAAATAAAGTCAGTTGACTAACTGAATATACTGATTGACCAGGTTATCCCGTCAATGGATTTTTTCTTCCCTGACGGCACGGGCATATTCCAGGAGGACAATGCCAAGATTCATCGGGCTCAAATTGTGAAAGAGTGGTTCAGGGAGCATGAGGAACCATTTTCACATGATTTGGTCACCACAGAGTCCTGACCTTAACCCCATTGAAAGTCTTTGGGATGTGCTGAAGAAGATTTTACGGAGTGGTTCGACTCTCCCATCATCACACAAGATGTTGGACAAAAATTAATGCAACTCTGGATGGTAATAAATGTTGTGATATTGCATAAGCTTGTTTAAACAATACCACGACGAACGTGCGGCGTAAGCTAAAGGCGGTCCAATGAAATATTGAAGTATACAGCTTTTTTTTTTTTTTGGCCAGGCAGTGTATTTGAAAATGTACACACAGGTTTGTGTGGCACAATACAACACACCAAAAAATAGACATCTGTCATCATGGTATTGCTTGAGATGAAGATCAAAGCAGATTTTTCTTTTTGACCAACAGATAAAATGTGCCATTTTGTTAATCAAATCCAATCACGGCATGTGGCCAATTTAAGGTGCACCAAGTTTTTCCACTTCAAAAAGTTTCAAAATTGAGGTTCCAGTGATAAGCTACATAACGGCAGATGCTGGTTTCCAGTGACTCTTTGAAAATATATTTTCTTTTAACTTGCAGTCACCGTTGCTGTTGATAACTTCACTGCTCGCTGGTCATTTGATCCTGTGTCACGGATGCTAAATTGTGTCATGTGTCAATAGCAGATTAAATACATGGAAAAAGGTTATAAATAATAGCATGTAAAAACAATCCAGAAGCCATTCTGCACATTTCTACTTTGGCACCTCTGTTCTCCCTTCACGCATTGGTCTTCACTGTCGCTACGACAACATGCATCTTAATGGCAATCGGTTTCTCTACACGCACACGTAAGGAATTCTAATATTGCACATACAATAAAACATTTCCAAATGTTTACAGGAATGTAAATCATTTAATCTTTCATATTTATATACTTTTTTTCCATTACAGTCCATCTTCCCTGGCTTACTAACCACAGATTTGATTCAAACTCAAGTACAATGTCAATGAATCACCAAATAAAACAGCCAGGAGGAAATGCTTGCACTTGAAATAAGTGTGCGCAGTGCCACTTTTTAAGACTTTAAAGGGACAGTTCACCCAAAAATGTGAATTCTGTCATTATTTACTCACCCTCATGTCAGTTTCAACCAAATCAGCCGATTCATTAAAAAAGACCTGACTTAAAAGAATGATTTGTTTAAGGACAACTAGGGCGGATGTCAAGATTTTTAATTAATAATGACATATTTTGGTATGTTCTTCACATAAAGCTATTGCAGAAAGCTTGGAATATAGCACCCAAGTTTTTAAAGCTTTAAAAGCTCCAATTCCATTCATTATAATTGCAAGGAAAAGAGCCACTCGTACATTCTTCAAATATCTTTTGACATCCACGAGTTTGGAATGACATGAGGGTGAGTAAATTATGACAGAATTTTTCTTTTTGGGTGAACTATCCCTTTAATTCAGTGTGAAACTACAGGGGCAGTCACTTTGTCCAGTCATGGCCCCATACTGCTCGATTCAGCAGTGTGTGTGTGTTGATTTTCCAGTAGAGGCCCAGTGTTAAGACTTGAAGACGTGCACCGCCCGCACCACGTACTGCCTGCAGATAGGGCACTCATTCATTCTCTTGCCGCACTTTGTGCAGGTGACCATGTGACCACACTCCAGCAGAACACAGTCTATAACGGCATCCATGCAGATACGACAGAGGTTCTCATCAACGCCGCCCAGCTGAGCAACTTGCATTCCATCTGCAAGACAAGACAGAAATCTTTTGTTTGCCTGCACTCACACACTACACTGCTTTGCATATTTGCCATTTGCACACCTTACTGTATCATAGACAGACAGACAGACAGATAGATAGATGTCATTATTTACTCACGCTTGCATAGAAGATTTTCTGTGAATATATAAAAAAAGAAAAAATTGATTGGTTCCACACACAGAAATATTATATGACTTAAAAAAAATTATTATTACCTTATTTAAAATGGTAATTTGATTAGGGGTCTAGCACCAAAGGTACAAAGTTTCTATTGTATCTGTTATTATTATTCCTTTTTCTCAGAAAGTCTATGGCATCCCATAGAATTGTACATAGGAATGTTATGAAATTTGGCACACTGATAGAGGATACTCTCAAATGTAACTGACCCAAATTTGGGGTCACTCACTAAAACCCTCTAGCGCCACCAACAGTTCAAAATTTCACTTATGTTTCGGCCTATAACATTAAGTCCTAGAAACAAAATTCCTTTGTCCTCCGATACCTTAGGTCATACCCAAAGGGTACTAATATCGCAAAATCTTTCATCTCCTCTGCCATTTCCAATTTTCAGAAAAACCTACTTTTTCTAACTCCTCCCAGGTCGTATGTCCGATTTGCACAAAATTTTGCACGTATAATCTTGAGACACTCATTACAAAAATGTATGGAATTCATGATGATAAACCAAACCATTCTTGTATACCGCATAAATGAATTTGACGGAGAACATGGCAAAATGGACGTGAGGCTGTATCTTCACAACTCAAAACTTGGTACATGTCATCACAAGCATGACCTTAGGGTACCTGCACAGTGTCATCTAGTGGTCAAGAAATGTGTACAAAAAAGAAGCTTTTTTTTAGGCTGTAAATCAATAAAAAAATTTTTTTATTGAATTATTACATGACATGCAGACTAATTAATCGCAATTAATCGCATACATAATTTTTTGCTGAGAATGGCCCCCAAATAAAGATAATTCATATAAAAAATGCATAATAATTCAAATATTTAAAATTTTTTGCTTATACCTTATAAAATAGTTTGGCCTAAAATCATGAGAATGGTCTCTTTAGATTCCTTGGGGTATACGGAGTCAAATGTTTCCCAGTTTTCCTATGTCTTTCAAATTGTGCGTCGGCCATTTTGAATTTGGCCTTAAATTGCTCTATATTACAAACGCATTGCTGTATTATTAAGAAATTTGGTATGTGTCATTGGGGTCATGCTCTGAAGGTACTAAATAAGTTTGGGGACAGTGCCACCTAGTAATTAAAAGATACAAAGAAATGCTTATAACTTTTGATTAATTTAGCCTATTGTCATGAGACTTGTGTCGTTAGCTTCCATGGGTCATGCCGAGTATGTTCCTATAAATTTGGCTTTATCTGTTGAAAGCTTCAGTGTATTGACATGAAACTTCAAATATGACATTGTGTCCAAGCCCTTACAATACCATATCAATTTGGTGACAGCGCCACCTATTGCTCAAAAGATATAAGCTTTTGTATAACACTATAAGTAATAAAACAAATGTCTTTTTTCACCACTATGCTTAAAATCATCACAGGAATTCTTTATTCAATCTAAATGTTTGCTGTTGGTGTGCTTGGCCCTGTAATTGCTGCTTGCAGCAATATTTTTAAATTGTACTTATTACAATGTTACCTTATAAAACTTTTTTTTTTTTTTTTTTTTTTTAAATAAATACAATTTAATTGAATTATTTAAGTTTATTCTGACAAATTCCTATTAATCTTGACGTTGATATTTTATTATGACCTGTGTTTTTATGTGCATTTGAATGTTTAATGTGACACCTGTGCAAATGAAATTTGCCATGGGATAAATAAACTGAACTGACTAGCAATATAGTGCATAAATCGTATGGTCTACTTTTATAGTATTTTTGGTCCTTTTTAGAGATTGACAGCAGTGGTCACAATAAAAAAAAATATATTTTGTGTTCCACAGAAAAAACAACAGAATACAGGTCTGGAACAACATGAAGAAGAGTAAATAATGAATATTGTGAACTATTCCTTTAACCTATTGTCTTTTCTCTATTTGACATCCTTCTAGCCAGTCAATGCCAGTGGTTGAACCCTTCATTAAAGCATATCTGCTTTTAACTGTACTGTACTCCAGACTAAGCCAGTATTTGCTGATGTCTTCATTATCTCTATTAAGTGCTGTAAAAACAAAATCATGAATAGTGTACATCCTGAAAGCCTGCTAAACCACAAAAATATCTGGTCAGTCTCCAAAAAGCCACTTAAAATATTGTGGCAGAATGGGCGGCTATAATCTTGGGATCTTAATATCAGTCTGGGCTCTTGTTCAAGAAGTGTTAATCCTTAAACTGATTCATGATGGCAAGTGCAAGTACAGTAATCTGACAAGCTATAAAAAGACAGACAGATCACATTAGGAGCACAATTCATGACATGCTGTCAGGCACAAATATGAGCATACACGTGAGAGCCACATATCAAACTTAAGCCACTGCCAGCATGCATTGGGATGTAGAATCACTTTTCACCCACATTCATGGTAATGAGATGATTTTATGTTACAGCAGCATTACACAAAGACTGAATCTTACCTCCAATACCTCCATTACATATAGGTGCAGGGTAGGCTACAACTTTGACAAATACAGTAACGGCAGGGTTAGCATTTTTTTAGCATGAGCTAGCATTAGCACTGGTTCAAATTTCACACGGTTTATACTTTATCCTAAGTTAGCAATTAATTCTGGGTTGTCAGGTTTTGAGATTTCACACTGTATATTTGTAAACCGCAGTTTTATGTTCTCATTTGTATATTTCTGAGGTTAATAACATTGATTGGACAAGTAGAGCACACAACGAACATGAACCTGTTTTAATAACTGCTCGTCATCTGTGGAAATGTCTCCACATAAATCAACTAATATAATTCTTCATCCTTCCAGTTAATGCATTAGCCATCACTGTTTGACATTTTAACAGTTTCCCTCAGACACAAAAACTAGACAGTACGTGCAAGTTTCTGTGACTGTACAAATCATGAACATTTAATGGAGGCAAGCACTGTTTGGTTTTAGATTGGTTGTCTGTTGCTAAATGACAACTGTAACAGTCTAATATCACATCTTGACAAATCGCATTCACTGATATATATATATATATATATATATATATATATATATATATATACACCGATCAGCCACAACATTAAAACCACCTGCCTAACATTGTGTAGTTCCCCCTCGTTTCGCCAAATCAGCGCCAACCCGCATCTCAGAATAGCATTCTGACATGATATTCTTCTCACCACAATTGTACAGAGTGGTTATCTGAGTTACTGTAGACTTTGTCAGTTTGAACCAGTCTGGCCATTCTCTGTTGACCTCTCTCATCAACAAGGCATTTCCATCCGCAAAACTGCCACTCACTGGATGTTTTTTGTTTTTGGCACCATTCTGAGTAAATTCTAGAGACTGTTGTGTGTGAAAATCCCAGGAGATCAGCAGTTACAGAAATACTCAGCCCATCTGGCACCAACAATCATGCCACAGTCCAAATTACTGAGATCACATTTTTCCCCATTCTGATGGTTGATGTGAACATTAACTGAATCTCCTGACCCATATCTGCATGATTTCATGCACTGTACTGCTGCCATACGATTGGCTGACTAGATAATCACATGAATGATTGTTGGTGCCAGATGGGCTGGTTTGAATATTTCTGTAACTGCTGATCTCCTGGGATTTTCATATGCAACAGTCTCTAGAATTTACTCAGAATGGTACCAGAAACAAAAACCATCCAGTGAGCAGAAGTTCTGCAGATGGAAACGCCTTGTTGATGAGAGAGGTCAACAGAGAATGGCCAGACTGGTTTGAACTGACAAAGTCTGTAGGTCCATACAATGCAAGTGAATGGTGACCAACACTTTCAAGCTCCAAAAAGTGCATAAAGGCAGCATAAAAGTAATGCAGAAGACTCCAATGGTTTAATCAATGTCTTCTGAAGCGATCTAATCGGTTTTGGGTGAGAACAGACCAGAATGTAAATTTTTTTTACTATACTTCTTGCCATTGCAGTCTCTAGGCATGAGCATGATTTCAAGCTTGATTACACTTCCTAGTAGAGTCCTGCAGTCCCGCGGGACCCACAACAGATGCAACAGAGTGCGGCATGGTAAACGTTTTGATTGCTGACTGCGTGTGCGGCCGGGAAGACACCGATGTGCGCGTGGGAAGCGGGAGAAAAAAATTAATCGCTGGACTCCTGCAAAATATAAATATCTAAACAAAAAATAAAAATGACTAAATTTTATTTTATGTTTTTAAGGTACGGAATGTTTTTCTTGGTATTCTTCTATTGCACAAGAGCAACAAAAATAAACGATTTACAGGTGCAGGGTTAGTGGCTCATTCATACAAATTCTTCCACATGCTCCATGTGGCAGAAAGTAGCCTACAACTATGAGGCAAAATGTCTGAGCATGAAGGAGGAACCCTAAGTGCTAGAGATGTTAATGCTTTATTAAAGAAAGGTACAAACAAAACTTTGAAACCAACCACAGGTTCAGATATTTGGCAATGTGTTAACGAAATGTGTTTCTCTCTAAAAAAACAAATTGTCTCTCTCTAGCGCTAGATGGCGCTAGGAATTGTAATCGAGCTTGAGATCATGATCGCCAGGGAGACTGCTGATGTCAAAATTTATAGTGAAAATTTTGTTACATTCTGGTCTGTTCTCAACCAAAACCCATTGGATTGCTTCAGAAGACATGAATTAAACCACTGGTGTCTTAAAGAGGAATTTTATGCTGCCTTTATGAGCTTCAAAGTTTTAGACCCATTCACTTGCATTGTATGGACCTACAGTGCTAAAATATTCTTCAAAAAATCTTTTGTTGTTTGTGTTCAGCAGAAGAAAGTCTGGGATGGCATGAGGGCGAGTAGATCATGAGAGAATTTTCATTTTTGGGTGAACTATTCCTTTAAACCAGGGTTAAAAAACATGACTCTCATACACAATACATGTGACATATTTATTAGCTTACCTGCAGACACGTTGCTAACGTTTTCCACTGCAAAAGAAGAAATGAGAAAAAACTATTTTATGGAGAACACAAGGCATTTTGACAATCATATTAACCACAGTTGATTTTGTTCTGATCCTTGACTGATTCAATTTAACGTTTTTTGAATAATTTTTGAATGGAATTGAATAATGCGAATAAATGGCCCAATCCTTTCTCATCCACCACTCTCAGTGTACGTCAGACAACTGTGCTATTTCCAGCCTGAACATCTACAAAAGTTGACCACAGAGTTTCCTTCTCATTATTTAGCCAGTTATATAGCTAAAATGTCTGTGAAGTCTTATGAAGTATCCAAAGAAAATGTTATACACAATTCTACACCTGACACACTATCATTTTTGTACATGGTCATTTTGATAGCATTTGGTCAGTAGATTTATTACTCTTTTCTTATGCAACCCATAATGGTTTATCACCCGTGTCCCATTATTGTTAATTTTTCGTACTGTAGGTTTAGAACTGTTAAGTTATGGTTGACATTCCATTGACTAATTATATAATGAACAAAACAACACAATAAATAAATAAAAAAAGAATAATTTGTTTGGTGTACTTACTGGATCTTCTGTTGTGTTTGTTCTCTCTGTAGAGTCGATGGACACGCTCCACCAGTTCCCATTTCTCACAGCAGCCTGAATAGTTCACAAAATTTCGTGCAAGGATCTCTTTTAACTGCCGTACCGTCAGACTCTCGATGTCGTCCTCTTGAGACAGGTCTGAGAGTGAGGCGCGCGCCCGTCTCTGCGTCGCCGGGCTTGCCTGCTCAAGGCAAAACACATGGAGTGAGGGGTTTTACAGTAGCATTCAACTGCAGTCCACAATCCTACAACAACACAAACCTCATATTACATCAGAAGACATTTCTGTCTTTCTGTAGGTGTATCAGAAGCATTGAATTATGCATGTTAATGGATGTGAATCAGTGTATTTCTAAGTAACCCAATCATCTGCACAGTCAGTGGCATAATACTGTAACTTAACACAAGTTGATCTGTTGTCATGCTGTCATAGAGAAAGAGGACAAAGAGACAGCTTCTCTTACCTCCATTATCTCTTCATGAGGTTCCAGGTTGAGGAGAGCAACTGATGCAGCATCTCCATGGTCCTAAAGATAAAACACAAAAAACATTTATTTTAGTTTTAAGGCTAAAAACCTGCTATATTCGAACACTTAGCTACTTAAAGGGATAGTTCACCCAAAAATTTAAATTCTCTCATCATTTACTCACCCTCATGCCATCCCAGATGTATCTGACTTTCTTCTGCAGAACATAAATATCTTGACTGTGTATGTACAAACAATGCAATTGAATGGTGACCAAAACTTTGAAGCTCCAAAAGCACATGAAGGCAGTATAAAATAAACCATACGACTCCAGTAGTTAAATCCATGTCTTCAGAAGAAATATGATAAGTGTGGTTGAGAAAATATTTGTACTATAAATCTCCACTTTCACATTCTTCTTCTTTTTGGGGATTTGCATTCTTTGTGCATATCACCACCCACCAGGCAGGGAGGAGAATTTATAGAAAAAATATGTAATTATTGATCTGTTTCTCACCCACACCAACCACATCGCTTCTGAAAACATGGATTTACCACTGGAGTTGTATGAATTACTTTTACACTGCACAAGTTCTGGACACCATTCACTTTCATTGTATGGACCTACAGAGCTGAGATATTCTTCTAAAAATATTGGTTTGTGTTCAGCAAAAGAAAGAAAGTCATACACATCTTGGACGGCATGAGGATGAGTAAATGATGAGAGAGTTTTCATTTTTGGGTGAACTAGTACTATAATAGAGGGTCTTAATAAGTCTAAATGACAAAAAACGTGTTCAAGAGTGGACTAAGATTGGCACATATTTTACAAACAATCCAAACTCCAACCAAATGTATAGCTCGTCGGTCATGTGCATCCCAATTCATTTATTTAGCTACTATTACGCCTCTCATGTAAACTAGAACTGCATTTTCCCCCACCAAAAATGGAGTGTTTCAAAAAACACCCTCCATTACAGCATACTTTGGAAAACAATTACTTTAGGAAACTGAAAAATGAGTTTTCAAATGGAAACAGATTAGTATGGATGTTGCCTTTTTTAAGAATATAAATATAACATTAAGAGAATGCTCCGGGTTTAATACAAGTTAAGCTTAATCAACAGTATTATAGAGACACTTGTAAAGTGAGTTGGGCCAAGGCATAAACATAAACACAATTTCAAAAGTATAGCCACTAGACCCCATTGCAAATGCCTTACTTTTACTGCCACTTTTGCTTTAAAAAATGATATATATATATTTTTTGTGGTGATCAACATTACGCCACAAATGATATCGATTGAGCTTAACTTGTATTGAACCCAGAACATTCCTTTCTCCAAAGCAAATCTGATCCACAGTACATATACAGTATTTATGTTTTTATCATGCTAACTTTAATACACTTTTATTGATTAGAAATGCTTTATCAAAAGTAAATCAGACCAACAAATCTTTGGAAATACAGAGGCCTGTCTTTCTCTCTCTTCCTCTTTGCAACAATTAGCTAACAGTCCTGCATTCTTCCTGTCAGCTGTCTGGCTAAAGAATTGACTGTTTATAAGGCAAGCTCAGTACATGGACTGAATTATCACACATGTTCTCATACAGACGTTGCACAGCTTTGCTGGCTGTGGGTCAGCATGCCTACCCTCTATTGAGTCACAATGCACCATCACGGTCTCTCCTCAAACACACACAGACATACACATTTACACAGCTATATAAATAAGTACACACTTTAGTACTATTAAAAACGTCAGGGTGAAATAATCAAGTTAACAAACTTTGCTGCTTAGTCATTTGCCCCATGCGGCTGTCTGTGTCTATACTCTCTCTAAGTGTACTTAGTCATGTCGCACTAGAAGGAATTTTCAGAAGAACTGTTCTAACATTATGTAATGTGCTCAGCATGTCAAATCTGAAAGAGGCAAGGCTTAAATGTCACGGCTAGCCTCGTGGGATACAGCTGTTTCAAGAAACCACGCGGTCACGTCACATCAAAGCACGTCAGAGCTGATTGTTCAGTAACTAAGGGCTGTAAGCAGCTTAAAGACCACATGAAATGACTTGACTGTTTTCTTTTTCATTTGTTTTATTTCGTGAGATTACTTCATAAATGTCCAGATAATAATGTGAATTGTTGAAGAACCAGAATTGTTAGGTGGAATCAAAATAGAGCTGTTCAGTCATAGTATCAATTTGGTTAATTCACTATGGGTTCCCTCAAGAATTTTTTATGGATTTTTACAATAGTAGTTTTCAATTTATGAGTAACATAAGCAGGGACTAAAAATGAAATGTTTTTCATTTCGGTTCATTCTGAGCTGAAACTGTATTTCTTTCGTTCCAGTTCCAGCATTACGCTGCCTCCTTTCCTTTCCAAGTGGTAACCGGTCAAAACGAAATTAAAGAACAGTTAATAACATTCTTTTATTTTAAATGACATTACTGTGTGCTAAGGGTGGGTGATGTACCAGTTGCAGTGTTACCAGATCTTAAGTAAAAAAAAAAAAAGGACCTGGTCTGGAAAAGCATGCTCAATATAAGGGACTTGCCTCAACCAAAATAAGTAATAATAAGCAATTAAATGTTTTTCCCATGTGGGGATCAGCATAGAAATCATAACAAGCAAAGTATACAGTAACCTATATAAAATAACATCTTTTCAATAAATGCATTCTTAAAATTAAATATATCCCCAAAAATATTTAAAATATTTAATAAAATCTTTTAATAGCCAAAATATCTCTCTGCTGCATATGCATGCACACACACACTGCTTGGGCATGTTTGGACTAAATGTCATTTTATACAAGCCAAATTATTTTATTTTCAACAAGTAATAATTATTTAATAATTATTTAATTATTTCATTTTATTTATTTAATTACAGATCTCGGTAAAAACCTGGCAGCATCAAATCTGCATAAATGCGTCATATCTTACAATAAGTCAGTGAAGACTTGGAAACAACTGAGAAATGTTCTTTTACCTTAATATTTTTCCTTGTATCTGGATTAACCATGCATGTTTACACAGTAATTATATATAGTTGTCTAAAAGGTCTTCAGCATGTCAAAGTAGGCTACATCCACACTCTGCATTAAGGCAAAAAAAAAAAAAAAAAGAAAAAAAAAGTGTGATGCTGCAGTTTCCTTCAGAATCAAAGCACATGCCAATCATGTTCTACTAAAAAGAGAGAAGCCTTTAACAAAATTAACTGGTTACCTCTCTGGAAAACAACCGAACATCACTCTGCAATCGCTACAAGTGAGCTGATCAAATTATTTAAACTCAAATCAATATTTCATGTTCGTTTATTTATTTGTTTGGCAAGTCTTGTAATACGTGTGATAATGAGTCAGACAGTCATTTTCACAACAAAAACACCAACAGACCTCTGACCCAAACCAGAGGAATTCAGCTGTTTCTGGAGACTCTTCTCGCATAATAATGCAATTTCAACTCAAATCAGTACTTCATGTCCATTTAATTATGTAAGTAATGGCAAGTTACTCATTCTCACTAAATAAATGATACAAGACCCCTCCACTCGGTCAAGGTATATTTTACGATAACGACCGGCTGACTGTAGATTATCCCTTGCATATCGAAAACTGCTATTCTAAAAGCCCGTTAGAAATTCCTGAGGGAACACATGGCTCGAAAATGCTAATTCTCTTCTGAGTTTTATCACTACAAACTAGGGCTGTCAATCGATTAACATTTTTAATTGAATTAATTAAATGATATGCCGATTCATTAATTTAATTAATCACATAAATATCAATATTTACTAAGGAAGGCCCCCAAATATTACAAATATAATAAATAATTCAAATACATTATATCATATGCATATATTGTGGTAGCAGACAAGTTAAGCTGTACATCTGGAGCTGACTGCCCCCTACTGCAACATCAAGGTGGTACATCAAGCTTGCATTGCTACGACGGTTGGGAAAATTTTTTGTATGGAATTTACATACGCATGGGGGCTTGACTATTTGCGTACATTTTTTAACATGTTATTTTTCGTAAAATTAATCACACTAAATTAATGTGTTAAATCGACAGCCCTACTAAAAACGAAACAAATTTATCAGAATTTTTAAGAATTGCCATCCCTCCTCCAGAGCCTCACCTGACTGATTGTCCCTGAGCTATTGCTGCGACTGAGAGCTTCTCCCTGAGAGACGGTTGCGGACAGCGCTGACTGCTGGGATGTGGACTGCTGGGATGTGGACTGCTGGGATGTGGACTGCTGGGATGTGGAGCATGCAGCAGAGGCAGGCGGAGTGGAAAGAGAGTGCGGGAGTGACGGCAGGCTGTCCGTGTCCACTTCCGCCTCCTCCTCTTCATCCTCCTCATCATCTTCTCCGATCTCAAGCTCAGCACCCAGATGGCAGAGCACGAGGTCCACGAGGTCCTCTTTCTCCCTGCAGGTGTCTGTGTTGATGTTTCGCAACGTGAGGTACTGTCGCAGGTCTTTAACACGGAGTTGCATTAAGCGTGGCCGCTGGAAGGCCGTGCCCCACAACAGGTGGCAGGTGGCACAGCGCCTCAGGTTCTCCTGCAGCACAGAGCACAGCGAGCAGAAACTCTTCTTACAGTCCGAACAAACATGCTGCCAGGGAGAAGAGAAAGATAAAGCATTAGAGATCCCCTGAACACACACATACAGTGCTGAGCACATTAGATGTTTCACAAAAACATTTGTCTTAAGATGGTTATTTTCTATCTTCTGCTTTAGTGTGTCAGTAGAAAATATCAATTTTAGATTTCCAAACATTCCTTTTACAAAAAGAATAGAATAGAAGTAGAACAAGAAGTCCTGATGGCATGGCCCCACAGAGCCCAGTTCTCAACATCACTGAGTCAGTCTGGGATTACATGAAGAGACAGAAGCAATTGAGACTAAATTACATAGAACTGTGGCAAGTACTCCAAGATGCTTTGAACAAACTATTTGCCAACAACCATGAAAACTGTGCATAAGTCTACATAGGAGAACTGGTGCTGTTTTCAAGGGATAGGGGCATAGTCACATGTAATACTGATAATACTGATTTTTTATTTTATTTTTATGTTTACTGCACTTTGTATGAAGTCAGTTAATATCTGTGATTGTCCATGGCATTATTTTTGAAAACATCTTTACTACACAACATTTTTCACAACTGCCTAAAATTTTGTACAGCACTGTATGTTGTCAAGCAAATTATTTGATTTAAGTGTTTTATGAAAGACTGTATACACTGCAGAAAATAATTCTCATCATTCTCTCATCATTTACTCACCCTCATACCATCCCAGATGTGTATGACTTTCTTTCTTCTGCTGAACTCAATCTAAGATTTTTAGAGGAATATCTCAGCTCTGTTGATCCATACAATGCAAGGGAATGATGCCCAGAACTTTGAAGGCCCAAAAAGGCAGCATAAAAATAATCCATATGACTCCAGTGGTTAAATCCATGTCTTCAGAAGTGATATGATAGGTGTGGGTCAAAAACAGATAAAAATGTAAGTCCTTTTTTACTATAAATCTCCACTTTCACTTCCACATCCTTCTTTTGTTTTTGGCGATTCACATTCTTCATGCATATTGCCACCTATTGGGCAGAGAGGATGATTTTATAGTAAAAAAGGACTTAAATATTGATCTGTTTCTCACCTACACCTATCTTATCTCTTCTAAAGACATGGATTTAACCACTGGAGTCATATGGATTACTTTTATGCTGCCTTAATGTGCTTTTTGCAGCTTCACATTTTTGGTACCCATTTACTTGCAAAAATCTACGTTTGTGTTCAGCAGAAGAAATAAAGTCAAACTTCTAAGTAAAGCTGATCGAGAGAATACTAGGTTACTTAAAAGAATCGAAACACAAGATAGTTTTAAGTTGTTTACATTTTTTTAGTTATTGCATAAGTCTCATACTTCCATTTCTGCTATTTCAGAGTTTTGGTGACTACTATTATTCTAAAATGTAGAAAATAATAACAAATAGGTCCAATTTTTTTTACTGTAATTTTTAGTGTATTTGCTCATCTGCAATTCGTTGCTAAAGGCTGTCTGACATTAGAACAACATTCAGCAAATGTTTTTGAAATGATTACAGTTTAGAATACATGTGATTGTGAATCAGCTCTCACTACAATGTTTATTAGATGTTTGTACACAAATATGATGCTTAATATACAACACAATGCCTCTTGACGTTACACATGTGCTTAATTTACCAAGCTTACTGATAATTTCCTTCAGCAATAAATGGTCAACTTTATAAGATTAGTGATTTAATTAAATCAAGGTTTAGTTTTTCTGATTGACACTGAAGAAGAACTGACATATGTTGTCATCTCTACCCTCTCTGCAATAAGTGCTGCATGAGGAGGGTTTTAGCTTTCAAACTCTTTGAGAAAGCGTTTCTGTCTCTGTTGGCTGGCTCAGTGATTGTTATCAAATGCCACCGTGTTCAATCAATCCATTCCACTCTGAGTTAATGCCAGCTCTATATATCATGACTTTGCATTCGTGCGCTGGTGTGCAGATACATCACACTGTCTGGTTCTCCCAGCATCTGCAGACAGGTGTGAAAGTGCTGATATGATATCCCACAACACTGATGCTGTGTGGAAAAGTTAACGTTCAGAGCTCACTCCTTTCACTCCTTTCGTTTGCCAGACAAAAAAACTTCATGCCAGACTTAAGATGCAGAGCACATTTCAGAGCAGCACACATTTCTACACACATTTTCATCATAACCCTATGAAAAAAAAAAAAAAAAACAGCTTAAAGGAACGTTCCGGGTTCAGTACAAGTTAAGCTCAATCGACTGCATTTGTGACATAATGTTGATTACCACAAAAATGTATTTCGACTACTTCCTCCTTTTCCTTAAAACGTGTGTATTATTTAAGGTGTAAAGTTGTTTAAATCATTTTTACAGTCATTTTACAAACAAATGCTTTCGATTGAGCTTAACTTGTATTGAACCCGGAACATTCCTTTAAATCAGCCTAAGGCTGAAGCTGGTCTCCCAGTCTGACCAAGCTGCTTAGACTGGTCTTTTTTGATGGTTTTAGAGGAATTTTGAGCACTTGTCGGCAGGTCAGGTCACCAGTGAACCACCTAAAGTTGTATAAAAATCTTTTGATAATATCCTGAAAAATATTATTTTGATTCATGCCAAATCGTATCCCATTAACCCCAGTTGCCCAACCTTTCGTCGGAACACGGAGAAAGCCAGTCCGCAGGCTTTGCACACCAGGCCTGTGCTTCCTGAGGTGGCGCTGCTGGGGGGGTAGGTGGAACATCCAGCACTAGGGGCGAAGCGGAATGGCCCGGCACCAGCTCCAAAGCCCGGCTGCTGTGTGCGGACCGCCCCTGTGCCCATCACCTCGTTCAGCAGCCCGCAACATGACGCCCACATGGAGGAGGCCCCCGCCTGGAAAACAAAGATCAGATATGGAGGATGTTATGACAAAGTAATTGCATAAGTTTTGAAACATATATTTAAATGAAAAACAGTTATCTGTAATTACAAGACGAGCAGTTATATGGGGTGGCCTAGTGCTTAAAGATGAAATCGACAAGGTTTTAGGTTTGAAGGTAAGTCAGGTCACTTGGCGGCCATGTTCATAACACTTCTGGGTAGCTTCTTCTGTCTCTCTATTGGATACAAGCAGGATACAAATACAGCTCCTATTTACTTGAACAGAGAAAGACAGAAATCTCCAGAACGGCTGGTCTATGGTTGCGCAAATAACCTATTTAAACTAGGCAATAAAATCAGACAACAACTGTATGAAAAATTATGCATTTTCAAATTGGATCACCCAAAGAAATATTACTTTTCAAGCTGATCTGGTTAAGTTGCATGCATGTTCGAGTGAACTGACAGGCGATGTCAGTATCAAAAAGGTGACTGGCTCTTTAAACTCTAAGGCAGGATTTCCATTCCTACCGCCGCCATATTATTCAGCGTTACAATTTCTCCCATTCATTACCCAACTCATCTTCTACTGTCTCCAACGAGACTCTTAACCTTAGGTTAATCCCGATTCGGGACTGTCACTGTTAAAGACCCCAAAATACTTAGTATAAAATCGAACAAAGAACAGGTGTGATGTCATTTAGAACAAAAATAAGTTTTTCTACGAAAACTTCTTACCGTCTCCTAAACACCTTTTTACCGCCATTGGTCCATGTCATCAGTAGGTGTGACCTGAAGCTCCACCTACTTTGAGGCAGTCAGCTAATTCTGTTTACATTGTTCAGTCAAAATTGTGTTTATGTTGTTCAGTCAGTCAAGATCAGTTAACATAAACACATCGGTGTGCATAGTTATTAGTGAGCTGCTGCAAAATTGACCTACATCTGTACAATCGTTCACAAAGAGACATTTTCCAAGACCATGAGATTTTTTTGTTTGTTTAATTAGCCTACAAAAGGAATTTAATCTACTCAAATACTCTCAAGTGCCCATTCACTCATGTGCCATCTGCAGCGAAAGAAAGCCATTCATACATCTGCCCAAAGAAAGATATGCCTCTCTTCCCTTACAAAAAATCTAGAGTTCTGGCAAACTAGCCGCAAATTTGCCACTCATTAATTTTGCATGCAAACGAGCTTGTGATTCGCCACAAATGTTTGCCATAAATTAAGTCACATTAAATGTGAAGTGTGTAAAATCTGCCATACCAAACAGAATGTTAATGACAACTCAGATTTGAGATCTTTTCATCCGGAAATCATCAAAATCTAATTAACATCTGCTAAACATCTTAAAAATATCAGATTTACAAACAGTCATAAACATCTCCAAGACATCTGCTGAATGTCTTATTGACATCCGTGACATGCTTATTGACATATGTCTTATAGACGTATTGCAGATGAGAAAACAATGTAAAAATGATGTCTTCCAGATGTAAACACAAACATCATATAAACGTCTGAGTGATGTATGTGTGCTGTCATGGACAGTGTTAACACTTCATGGAAGTCTTATCCAAGTCAAACTGCTCACTGTTGACTCTACACATTAAACTGGGATAGGTGCAAGAATGGCTGTTTTCAAGCAAACAAAACATTTCCAAATCCTGCTATGGTGATTTCCACCCTGTGTTTTCCAATACACCTGCACAGAGCAAACCCAAGTTATTTCGTTTCCTCTACTTCTGTATTATATTTTAAATAAGAACACGTCATGGCTAGAAAGGTACTTTGCCTCATTGTCCCCACAGAGGGCAGATTTATCTGCTCTACACAAATGAAATCATGCATATCACATGCTTTACTGAGCTTTACATTATGTAACTCTTTTCCTGCTGTTCAACAACATAACAGGAAAGCAACTAACTCCACTCAATGTCAATATTCTTTAAGGTAAAGTGTGTAGATTTTTCTAAGTTAAAATAATTTCTATTACTCTAACTTATTATGAGACTGTAGAGCACAACAGTGCCTGAAAATAAATATGGAAAATATAAAACTACTGATTTTAAGTCGATTAAAAGTATAGAATCAATATATTTAAAGTATATTGCTAAATATTCAGATTTAAACAAATATACAGTGTAAGTACTTTGAGAGTGTAGGAAGACTGACTCGACTGAGTACTTCACAGTGGACATTGATGCTGGGCACTTTTTCAGAATCATGGGTTGTGTAGTTCTTCACAAGGAATTCCACTATTTAACAAATTTTATTTTTTCTTAAGTGAATATTAAATAAATAACTAAAGCATACTGATGCCTTCAGCAGAGGCATATCTAATTGATTAACAACCTCAGAGTTGGTATGTCTGACTTTAAAAGGTTTATAAGTTATTGTTAAAAACCAATTCAATCTATGGAGAAAATGAATGGCATTTTTTCTTCTGGAATCAGACTGTTGGGCTCCATAAGCAAGCCATTAATAGCCCCCCTCCAAACAAAAATTTAAATATGTTGTTCTGTGGTGCTCTCAAAACGTTGCTCTATTTTGGAACCTAGTCTCATAGAATGAACGTTTCTATAACAAAATTTTTGCAAACTGAGTTTTTCGTGCTACGTTCTACGTTTCACCACACTTTCCTGGTGAAATTAACACTAGAGGCGCTACAACAACTGTTCGTTTTATTCACTTTCATACAAATCACGAGTATTACCACTGATTATGACTTTATAAACACTTATTTTTGTTCAGTTACTCACTCACTGCTATGTTATGATATCGAAACACTTTTACTCTAACGTGTCATGTGAAAAATTATACATTTTAACGCTTGTATTACAGATCCACCAGCATTTATACACTTATTCCAACATGATTAGCTTGCATGGTAGCTCACCTGATAGGGTGTTGGACTTTGGACTCAGAAGACTGAGGCTCGATCCCAGCCAAGCACACAAGCTGACACGCAACACGAAATGATGTGGTTGCCACAGAAAATTTGCTTTTCATGTCGCATTTGCTTTTAGGACACTGTCGATTAGGTTTAGGTGTTGGTTTAGGATAAGGATGTCTGTTTTGTTCACCTTTCATTTGTTTTTAGGACACTACTAGTTAGGTTTAGGTAAAAGTTTTAGGTTAGGGAGGTACGTTTTACTCAATAAAACCATCATTCTCCTTAAATTTGTCTGATTACCACACCGTTTCCCTTACTTTTGGCACACCACGCTGCAGCTGGACATTTCACTGAGAAACTGCAGCAAAACATGTAATGAAGCTATGTTATTTCGTTTTGCAAAAATGTTGCCAAGGTCACGTAAATTTCATGTAATCAGGCTTGTATTTTTATGAGTATCATGACCAGCCAGACACAGTAACATGTGGGTAAGGACTATTTTTCTATTTGTCCAATGGCAGACATGTGTAGTATTCAGGAAATTAGTTTAAAAAAAATACACTACATTGGCAATTCCATTTGGTAACAAACATACAAACTTCACTTTTAAACTAGGTCTGTGATCTACTGCAATTAATCAAATTGTTTTGCAGTCCTTAAGTGAATTCTCAAGAGCATATGGAATATGATATATTGTAAAAGGCTGTTAGGGTATTAAGACCATGCAAGACAAGGTCTGACTATTTCTAGCGTGCTTTTGGAATGTTAAAATGGTGTCAGGAGGGTGGAAAGTCGTGTCTGTGAGAGTTAAACAGCTGAGATTAATGCACGTCTCTCAGGTTTCAGCTAAATGGATGTGCAAACCAAACAATGCTTCCATAATAATCATAAAATCTAGAGGAAGAAAGAGAGAGATTATAGTACAATGAGTACTGTTGCTCTCTAAAGGTCTAATGCACTGGGGTTTCTAAGAGCTTTCTTTTACTTAACAAGTAAATTTAGAAGATGCAATGTCTTTCAGCATTCACTCTGCTGGACGTGTCATAACACCACCAACACAGGGCAATCTCATTCATAATCGTAGGTATTTGTATGTTAAGTGTAAACATACTTTTTTGTACCCTGCTGAAAGAAAAAACATCTTAAATAAGCTTAAAGGTGGTTAGCTGGTCTCCCAGCCTGGCCAAGATGGTTAGGCTGGACTGTTTTGCTGGTTTTCAGAGAGATGTGCATTACTTGTCAGCTAGTCAGCCTGAATGACCAGCTAGACCAGCTGAAGACCAGCTTTGCCAGGCTGGGAGACATGCTAAACCTCCTTAGGTTGGGTTATGCTGTTTTGTTAGACACTGAAACGCATTATTTGTCTAAGTTTTGGCAATTTCAGTCATGACCAGTCGTCAAAGGATTTGTAAAGATTTGTTTGACTCTCAAGAAAACATGTCAATATGTTGATATAGTGATGAACTTGAACTGTGATGAACTTGAAGTTGGGTATGCCCTTTGCCGACGTGAGAGGCAGTACTCAGCTAATGAGAATGTTGGCATTGTTTTGGTGAACTATTTAAAGAGTTTGCTGGTTATGGTTCGGGGCTCTTTTTTCCAGCTGGGCTCTTCTGTGAGGTTAATGTGGGGACGGGAGCTCTGATTATTTTGGGGGACACGCTAAACGGCCGCTCGGTGCAGTTAGTGTCTCTGGCGGTGAAGACTGTTAGGTAGTGGGGGAAAATGTGTTAGGTAGCTATAGGACTGGATCTTTGTTAGGGGAGCTCCTGATGTCCATGAACTGATTAACTAAATGCAGGGACTGCCCATCTGAATACATCTGTCCAGCGATATCATTAGACTGGCAACACCATTAAACGTGAAAGGGGGAGGCTGTCTTCTCACATTTGAAAAGGAGGGTAGCCCTGTTGACCTTTATTGTGTGAATCCTGTTGACTTATTGTTTGTTTTAACATTTAATAAAGGATTGTGTGTTTGTATTGCGAATGCTGTGTGCTCCTCTCTGTCCCGAATTATACTGGTTGTTACAGTATTGATTCAGTGTGTGTCTATCGAAACATACGAAAATGCACGTACATGCTAGAACCACATTTTACGTACAAATTCTTATGAATATTATTGATACCACATTTGGCAAAAACAAAGCTCAACTCAATGCGCAGTTGTACGTAAGAACGCAAAGCAAAGATTAAAAACTCATACAGGTCAACAACAGTCATTGTCTCTTTGTCTTCTTTGAAAATTAGAGCTGTCAGAATTAACGCGTTAAAGCATGCGATTAATTAAAAAAGTTTAACGCGTACATTTTTCATAATGACGATTAACGCATTTACCGTTAATAAGACATAAGCACTTGTGTGAAGGGCGGAACCTTTGTAATGTCCGCCTGGAGTAATTACACTGACAGTACTACCCTGTCAGTGATAATGTAGAAAGGAGCTCTTAGCGCTATTTAATGTATAAAACAAGCCCAGATGGGACTTGTAAGGCGTATTTTAATTACCACAGAAGCAAGTCAAGTCTTAACTATCACCAAAACGCAGAAAGCGATGTTTTTGTCTGGAAGCACTTTGTGAGTTCAAAGCTCAGGCGTTGACGCTCTGACACGAATCATGAACACAGCTTCACGATTTCTGTAACAAAGTGGATAGCCACAGTCTACCGACAGATTAATATTGTGGAGGATGAAAATTTAAGAGATTTAATGCCCATTGCAATGAATATGCAACCTATGGGGAAACTAGATCTTTCAATTAGTCAACCTCCCACTTATACTTTGGGAAATGTTTAATGTTACTCGAATTGGTGCTGCTGTTTTAGTAATAAAGCATTATATTTTTGCATATTGTTTTGTTTGCTTTCCTAAGATGGAAATAAATGCATTTTGACAAGAAAATAAGTGTACATATCGTCAAATTTCAGCACTTTCAAAATCTGCGATTAATTGCGATTAACTACAAAACAATTATGTGATTAATCGCAATAAAAAAATTTAAAAAATTTAATCGACTGACAGCACTACTGAAAATACACAATCAATAAACCCCCATACATTGACACTCCAAACATGGCTGATGTCTGGTAAGCTGTGACCCAACATGGCGTGCTGTCTTGTCTTAGAATACTGCATGAGGAGATGGGGGTTGGGGAGGGGGATGCATCTTCTATTTAAGTGCTGGAAAATCAATGGGCTAAAATGAACATGTATGCATCCTATGATGCGAAATGGATGGGGAGATGCAGGCATAGAGAGATAAGGAGAAAATGGACTTGTATAATGGAGTGTTGTTTGACGTATCAATAGTTTAAGCTGAACGGTTGAGATCTGTTGTTGTCCTTACGTCGGGACACAGCGCAGGTTAAGCCAGATGAAGTACTCAGTTTGCCCTTTGGCTCCGCTCCGTTTAAACACTTACATAATGCAGCACTGCTATTTGTTGCCCTTTGCTGTATAAAATCACCACAGTAGAAAATGGAAGAAAATCTGCGTAACCTCAACCCAAAAATGAAAATTCTCTCATCGTTTTCTCATCCTCATACCATCCCAAATGTGTTTGACCTCCTTCTTCAGCTGAACACAAACAAAGATTTTTAGAAGAATATCTCAGCTCTGTAGGTTCATACAATGCAAGTCAACAGGATCTAAAACTTTGAAGCTTATAAAAGTAGATAAAGGCAGCATAAAAGTAATCCATAAGACTCCAGTGGTTAAATCCATGTCTTCAGAAGCGATATGATAGGTGTGGGTGAGAAAAAACAGATCAATATTTAAGTCATTTTTTTACTATAAATCTCCACTTTCACTTCCAGATTCTTCTTTTGTTTTTGGCGATTCGCATTCTTTGGTTTTAAGATGTATTTTATCTTGTATTTTCTTTATAATTTTTAAGTAAAGCACTTTAAATTGCTATTGTTTATGAAATGTGCTATATAAATAAACTGACTTTATCCATATCCCCACTTACTGGGCCAGGAGGAGAATTTAGTTAAAAAAAGACTTTTGTATTGATCTGTTTCTCACCCAAACCTATCATATCATTTCTGAAGATATAGATTTACCACCGGAGTCTTATGGATTACTTTTATGCTGCCTTTATATGTTTTTTGGGCCTTCAAAGTTCTAGCTACCATTCACTTGAAGTGTATGGACCTACAAAGCTGAGATGTTCTTCTAAAAATCTTTGTTTGTGTTCTGCAGAAGAAAGAAAGTCATACACATCTGGTATATATGATAAATAAATGATGAGAGAATTTTCATTTTTGGGTGAACTATCCCTTTAATGTTTATGGACTGGCCCCATTCACTCCCATTGTCAGTATCTTACTGTAACCACAAATAGTTTTTTTAAGAAGCAAGGGACAAGTCCCAATTATTTTTTGTGGTAATTAATATTATGCCACAAAAGCTTTCGATTGTGCTTAACTTACATATATATAGTTGTGCTCAAAAGTTTGCATACCTTGGCAGAAATTGTGAAATTTTTGCATTGATTTTGAAAATATGACTAATCATGCAAAAAAACTGTATGTTATTTAAGGATAGTGATCATATGAAGCCATTTATTATCACATAGTTGTTTGGCTCCTTTTTAAATCATAATGATAACAGAAATCACCCAAATGGCCATGATCAAAAGTTTACATACCCTTGAATGTTTGGCCTTGTTACAGACACACAAGGCGACACACAAGGCGACACACACAGGTTTAAATGGCAATTAAAATTTAATTTACCACACCTGTGGCTTTTTAAATTGCAATTAGTGTCTGTGTATAAATAGTCAATGAGTTTGTTAGCTCTCACATGGATGCACTGAGCAGGCTAGATACTGAGCCATGGGGAGCAGAAAAGAACTGTCAAAAGACCTGCGTAACAAGGTAATGGAACTTTATAAAGATGGAAAAGGATATAAAAAGACATCCAAAGCCTTGAAAATGCCAGTCAGTACTGTTCAATCACTTATTAAGAAGTGGAAAATTCAGGGATCTCTTGATACCAAGCCAAGGTCAGGTAGACCAAGAAAGATTTCAGCCACAACTGCCAGAAGAATTGTTTGGAATACAAAGAAAACCCCACAGGTAACCTGTAACGGTGTGGTTGTTTCAAGGAGCACAATACAACGATACTTGAACAAAAATGAGCTGCATGGTTGAGTTGCCAGAAAGAAGCCTTTACTGCGCCAATGCCACAAAAAAGCCCGGTTACAATATGCCCGACAACACCTTGACACGTCTCACAGCTTCTGGCACACTGTAATTTGGAGTGACGAGACCAAAATAGAGCTTTATGGTCACAACCATAAGCGCTATGAAAGGAGAGGGGTCAACAAGGCCTATAGTGAAAAGAATACAATCCCCACTGTGAAGCATGGTGGTGGTCCACTGATGTTCTGGGGGGGTGTGAGCTCTAAAGGCACAAGGAATCTTGTGAAAATTGATGGCAAGATGAATGCAGCATGTTATCAGAAAATACTGGCAGACAATTTGCATTCTTCTGCACGAAAGCTGCGCATGGGACGCTCTTGGACTTTCCAGCACAACAATGACTCTAAGCACAAGGCCAAGTTGACCCTCCAGTGGTTACAGCAGAAAAAGGTGAAGGTTCTGGAGTGGCCATCACAGTCTCCTGACCTTAATATCATCGAGCCACTCTGGGGAGATCTCAAACATGCGGTTCATGCAAGTCGACCAAAGACTTTGCATGACCTGGAGGCATTTTGCCAAGACGAATGGGCAGCTATACCACCTGCAAGAATTTGAGGCCTCATAGACAACTATTACAAAAGACTGCATGCTGTCATTGATGCTAAAGGGGGCAATACACAGTATTAATAACTAAGGGTATGCAGACTTTTGAACAGGGGTCATTTCATTTTTTTCTTTGTTGCCATGTTTTGTTTTATGATTGTGCCATTCTGTTATAACCTACAGTTGAATATGAATCCCATAAGAAATAAAAGAAATGTGTTTTGCCTGCTCACTCATGTTTTCTTTAGAAATGGTACATATATTACCAATTCTCCAAGGGTATGAAAACTTTTGAGCACAACTGTGTGTGTGTGTGTGTGTATATATATATATATATATATATATATATATATATACACACACACACACACACACACACACACTTATATACAGTATATAATATCTATATATATATATATATATATATATATATATTAGTAATAAATAGGAAATTTATTTTACATACTGCTAAATTTACCATAGTGACTACAGTTTCACCAAAATACCATAATTAAGTCCATAAACTAAGACAGTATCAATACTGTGTATTTATCCAAGCCAGTTCAAATCCTCAACCAGTTACACTGAAGTTTATCCTGGCCAGTCACTTATTTCCTCTTTGCTTATCTGATTATAATGAGGGCGGTTCATGAGAAACCCTGGTTTAAAGTGAAGCCCCTCTGTCAGTACACAGAATATCTGAACATTATGGCAGTTAGCGTGAGCGCCGTGTTGCGTAACATAAGGTCTGGCTCGAAGTCACTGCTTGTGCTTCGGTCTGGCAGAGAGCCGACGCTACAGCTTCCCTCTGTCACTTCAATTAGCTGAGCGAGGAGGACACGTCCATCACAGAATCAGTGGAGTTAGAGCAAGGCAGATGTGTCATCATATATATTATGCACATATAACGATAACTCTTAATGAAGCCTGTATATATAATATATATATATTCTTTACTCACTGGAAAGATATTCATAATAATTTATTATACACTTTGTACCGTTCCAGTCCTGGATGATGATTGGTCAATACAGCATTCCAGCTATTCTACAAAAAAAAAGCATAACAGTGCTCGCCCACTTTATCAGCAGTCTTGGTTCACAAAAAAGTGTTTTCCCAATAATTTTTTCCTTAGGGATTTCATAACCAAACTAACCATTTCCGAGGTAAAACACAACATTACAAACTTTGATTTGAGGCAGCAAAAACAAAACAAAAAAAATCGGACAAAAAGACAAAGGTAAAAGGCTGTTCACTTATCGTCTTTCATGAAGGAATGAACTGCAATCCCATGAAGCATTGTAAATGACGTAATTAAATTTAAAACAATGGAAAAATATAAAACTATGGATTTTAAGTTAAGTATAGAAAGAAAATATTTTATTTTATATAATATAATATGTATTTCAAGTTGATTGCAAAATATTCAGAAATATACAAAGTTGTTTGAGAGTGTAGGGCGACCGACTTGATAGCATCATTCACAGTGCGTCATGGGAGTGGGCTGTCGCTGCAGAGCTCGTTTGGCATGCTTTGTTTGCTGCAGTTCCCTGATTGGTGGATCTTTTTTTGCTTGATCAGGGGTAGTGTTGTTTTTCACGAGGAAATAAACACTATTTATTTTTTATAAAATAAAGTTGAAATTACGTGGACTGGTGGCTTCAAGAGAAGCTTTTACCATCGATTACCAACCTCTGAGCTCATGGTAGGTCTGTCTTTAAAGGTTTAAAATTCGCCTATGGAGAAAATTAGTGTGATTTTAACTTCCGTAACCCGACTGCTGCATTAAATACAGAATATAATAACTGTTTTGGCGTAAAACACCTGTTCACCTAGCTCCACTGCATGTTGTGCCTATCAACACTAATCACTTGTGACTGTATGTACCTTTTTCACATTTCAAAATCAAATCCTCACCTCCATGTTCTTGTGTTTGTTTATATGACGTGTGTGTATGTGTGTACATCTTCCCTGGGTTGAGTACAGCTGTCCCAGAATTGGTGCTGGTAGTTTCTGACAGGTTGACAGTCTGGAGGACTCCAGTGATGGAGTCTTTTGCTTTTAGAGGTCTGATTCCTTAAGACCTATTCCCTCATGTCAGACCAGGAGACAGCAGTGAGGCTGAAAGCTCTGTTACACTGTGTCCTTCAAGGAAAACAGAGCATAACAGTCCCCCGCAGTCACAATTTGATGCATGGGGACTCTTTTCAAAGAGTATCTTGCGGTAAATACCTATTTTGAATTGATAAGCTCGCTGTACTCCAGAGAGATCTGAAAGATCCCTGCATTCCCACATCAACTGAATTGTGCATCAGAAAAGTGCTCACAGAATAATACATGCAGAGACTTATAAATGCATTAAGTGACGGGAATCAGATAACTTGTATGAGCATGTTTGTGTTTCTCGAAAACAATGAATCAGCACTTTGAATTTGCAATGTAATAAAGAAAAAACAAATTCCAGCTATTAGACTCTTACTGTAAAAGCTCAGAAGGCGCCACTGAGTAAAGCCCCCCCCCCGACAGAGATGTATGACTTGTAACGACTTCACTGACTAATGAGCATTCACATGAGAGTGCATAACTAATTACACAAGCAGATATGGGACTCTGCAGCTTTGAAAATTTTGTTGATTTTGGAAATCTTTCTTGACTAAGGAATAGTTCACACAAAATAAAAGAATTCTGTCATCTTTTAAACACCCATGACTATCGTTCTTCCATCTTACACAAAAGGAGATGTTATGCAAAATAAGGCTGTGTCGATACAATCAAATATCGATATATAGCGATACTTTTTCCCATGATATTGTATTGATACTTTAGATCCATGTATTGAACTATTTGTGTATTCATATCATGTAAATAAACAACAAAGCTGGCACACTGTTTCTTCCAAATCAATTTAATGAGCTACGTGCTCTTTATCAGACATCAGTATATAACTGAAATATACCCAAATGAATTGGAATTGAAACTGGAATTGATTTGTATTCGACTCAAATTTTGATATTGTGATGTATTGCAATATATCGAATCGTGACGTGTATTGCAATATGTATCTTATTGTGAGGTGCCAGGCGATACCCAGCCCTAATGCAAGATGTTAGCCTCTTTTTTTTTTTTTTTTTTTTTTTTTATAAATATGACTAAATTTCTGCCTAACATCTACTTTTGTGTTCTAAAGAAGAAAGAAAATAATAGGGTGAATGAATGATGACAGATTTTTCACTTTTGGGGTAAATTGTCTCTTTAAAATTATTCAGACAAAAGTTCAGAAATAAAAGATGGAATCCTTTATTAAATATAAATTTAACGAATCTATGTAATCATCAGCATTTTTGCTTTCGAGACAGCCTTCTTATTACAAAATGACTGGCATTTCCAATAATGATCTTCTGGGGAGATATGCCATTCAATTTCCACTTTTTAATATTAAACATATGACAGCAGATTATACCCATCTGAAACTTTTCAGACTTCAGGGACTTGTCGTTCTCTAGTCTAATGTGACTCTTGAATCATAGAGGAGTCCAGATTAAAAATGGTTTTAAAAAAATTTAGAGTGGGCCAGGACTTTGGTCTCTCAATAAACTAAATGAATGAAGAGATAAATATCTGGTCTGATCCAAGAATTCTAAATTATTTAAAAAAAAAAAAAAAAAAAACACATCACATCTCCAACATATGAAAATCACTGTCTTATAATTTCACAACAAATTACCACCCATCATCATACTTCCACCCAATGCTCCCACTTGCCACTATATTATCTTATTTAAAACAGCTGCATTTCCAAAAAGCAATATGAAAGGATGAGTTCTCCTGGTTGTTTAATTCAATAAAAGCTTTCTTTAAGAAGATAAGTTTCCCCCTTTTTTCTCCCAGGGTGAAATCTGTCACTACAACATCATTACAGAAACCACAGGGAGATACAAAGCCAAACACAGCAATGCTCTTATGAATGAGAGGAATAATTCATTAACCTGAATTATCTGACATGCAGTTAACCCTCTAATTATACCAACTCACGCAGACCCTCATGTCTGTTCCCTGCCAGAAAAGAGGTCAATACTTTAAAAACTACTTACATGTATTCAAAAATGGAGACAATCTGTCCATACAAATACTTCATACAGATATTTAACCCTTAAATGCATGGGAATTTCACCAAACACTATTACATATTCGGGTCTTTAGAGACCTGGCACATATATCTATCACAAATGTTTCTACAAAATGCCCAGATAGTGTAAAAAAAACAACAAAACAAAAACAAAACAACAAAACAAAACATAATTTCAAGACAATTAGAAAATAATAGAAACAAATATATATTTTTATATATTTCAATGTTTCATTTTTCAAATATCAAAGAGAAAATGCAACGAAACAGGACAAATCTAGAACAGGATTAATTACTTTCACACTGAAATTTCATGAGATGCAGCTGGCTGTCAAAAACATATTGAGCTACACATAGATTACACATAAGTATTTTTACAGGCACTTAGAGTCTAAATAAATGCACAAATTATATAATTTCAGTAGTACACCCAAATGACAATAGCCAAATCATACTGTTCATGTGTTAAACTTGCTATAGTTTACTTCCACGTTGTTTATTCATCAAAAAGCAATGCCAAATGTAAATCAAGTCAATCACTAAAACAACAATGCCACTTTAATTATGAAAAATGTTTTGTTTTGAGCGTATGCACCATAAACACATCGCAATCCACCGATCTGAGGTCATAATCACTGTCATCATTGAATTACGATGTTTTTACGTGGCAATACCTTCCATCCCTCATAACTACCAGAGCTCAGCAAATCATCATAATCAAAATCACAAGCATTTTCATCACCATTTTCACCCCTCCCATCAATGTCTACTGTATGACATCATAATTATTACGACCGTAATTACATTGTGACGTTTCAGTGTGGGGAAACTGTTTATGCCCCGGACTATCTGAGTTGTTTTTCCATTAATATCAGCCTAGAAAATCCTCATAATCACAACCATTTTCATCACTGTCTCCAGACTTCGCGACATAAGACACTGTTGCCGTCTGACGTCACAGTTACAACTCCTCGCGTCATTGTCCACTCATCAGACGTCATAATTAGCTACTACGGCCATAATTCAACTGTCTTTTTAGTTGGGGAAAGCCCTTAATTCCCCCCTTGACTTTATGAGCTGCGTCGCCATTCCTATAGTCAAGCATCACCATCATAATAACCCCCATCACTATTCTTACGTCATAATCACTACGGCCATAATTACACTGTAACGTTTTAGTGGGGAAATCACTTCCGTCCCTCATGACTGTCTGAGCTGCTTGTCTTGTCCATTCATATCAGCTCAACCAGTGACTGCTGCCTATCCTCCAATCTCATTAGAGAAGAGCTGCGATAAACTGGGTTATGATGATCACTGCTTGTACACTCTGTTCCAAATGTCCACTATCATTTCTTCTAAATAATTATTAAATTATATATAAGAGTAAACACACTTAAAGCGCGAGCAATGCTGAAGAAAACACAAACATTGCTTTTTCCAGACATCATGCAATGAATCCAAACAACACAACTCATGCAACTGTTAATAAATGTGATTGTTCACACATCAAATACGATATACGCGAATGAATTGTTTTGTTGTTTCCTAGGAGAAGGCAAATAGCAAAGTTAAAATGCAACGGAAACGCGCCACCGGCTATCACATAAAAAAAAAAAAAAACGGAAATCGCGTGCGACATTTACCCCAATTTGTTTTTGTTTTTTTACTGTACCTTCATTGAAACTCCAGTCCGTGGGATTTGTTGGATAGTTCTAAAATGATGTTCATTGCAAAGACGCTCGGGAACACTCCATTACGTCTTCCTCTTTCTATCATCACTGTGTATTTGTAGAAAAGAGCATAACGTAATGGCCAAGCACGGATCCGCCAATCCTGAAATAGCAAGAGCCGCTGTTATGTTTAGCAGCCAATCAGCGTTGCTCTCCCCGGTGTCTGGGCGTGTCTTAGTGGCACGTATGTGCGCAGGCATCAGTCTGATGCAGCGACCGTGTGGAATGACTGGATGCTGTGTGTTCAGTCTACAGTGCACATGTTTTTTTCTGGAAAGTGCCGGATTGTTCTAGTAGTGATTTGGAACTGCGGTATGAATAATCCAAACGGTCTTAAATACCTTTAAATAATTCAACATGTTCCTTTCTTAATTTCTTGTGCCAATATAGCTATCCTGTTATTATGTTTATGATTTTTAATATTATATTTTAACATGGCAGGAATTCTATTTCAACATAGTTAGAGAACTAATGTATTTAGAAATGTTTTAATTTTCAAAATTAACTTTAATTCTCAGTGATGTAAGTTTTAGAAGTTTTCCGTCATTGTTTTACAGTAAAATGAGAAACCCCTCCATCTAGTGGCCAAGTAGATGAACTGCATCCCATTCCTAAATGCCAATCCTAAAATGATACAGCACATTGTACTTGTATGAATCAAAGGGATAGTTCACCCAAAATGAAAATTCTCACATCATTTACTTACTTTCATGTCATCCCAGATGTGCATGACTTTCTTTCTTCTGTTGAACACAAATAAAGACTTTTAGAGGAATATCTCAGATCTGTAGGTCAATACAATGCAAGTGATTGGTGGCCAGATATTTTAAGCTCCGAAAATCACATAAAGGCAGCATCAATGTAATCCACACGACTCCAGTGGTTAAATATATTTCTTCTGAAGTGATGCAATCACTTTGGGTGACAAAGAGATATTTCAATCCTTTTTTAATATAAATTCTCCGCCCTGCCCAGTAGGTGGCATTATGCATGAAGAATGTGAATCGCCAAAAACTAAAGAAGAAGAATTTGAAAGTGGAGATTTATACTAAAATATAACTTAAATATTTATCTGTTTCTCACCCACATCTATCAAATCGCTTCAAAGACATATTTAACCACTGGATCTTTAGCCCTGAAATGCAGAAAATAGAAAAAAATGGCAAAATTAAGAAACAGATTATTAAAATCTGTTTCAAAATAAACACCTACTTAAAAGAATAGTTCACACAAAATTCTGTCATTATTTACTCACTTATTCCAGGCCTGTATGACTTTATTTCTTCCATGGAAGACAAAAGCTTCATTTTTATTTTTATTTTCTTTTAATTTTTAAAGAAAATCATTTTCTTTAAAGGGACAGTTCCCCCCCAAAATGAAAATTCTCTCATCATTTACTCACTCTCATGCCATTCCAGATGTGTATGACTTTCTTTCTTCTGCTGAACACAAACAAAGTTTTTTAGAATAATTTTTCAGCTCTGTAGGTCCATACAGTGTGAAGTGGTTCAATGAAAATGAAAGTAAATGGGTGCCAACATTTTGAAACTCCAAAAAGCACATACAGGCAGCATAAAGGTAATCAATAAGACTCCAGTGGTATAATCTATGTCTTCAGATTCATAAACAGATAAATATTTAAGAATGTGAAAGTGGAGATTTTTAATGTTCTGTTTCTCACCCACACTAATTCTATTTCTTCTGAAGATATGGATTTAACAACTGCAGTTGTATGGATTACTTTTATGCTGCCTTTATGTGACTTTTGGAGCTTGAAAGGTCTGGTCACCATGTACTTGCATTGTATGGACCTACAGAGCTGAAATATTCTTCTAAAACACTTCATTTGTGTTCTGCAGAAGAAAGAAAGTCATACACATCTGGCATGGCATAAAAGTAAATGATGAGAGAATTCTCATTTTTGCGTGAACTATCCCTTTAAGGAATGGAATTTCTTAGTTAGCCCATGCAGGAATCTTCTTATTAGTCAGTGATTGATTCAAAGTGTCTGAATGTGTTTCAAGAGATGCAATATTAAATTCTAAAGCACTTTTAAAAACAGATATCTCCTGTATAAGGGTGCATAAAATATAAGAACGTTCATTTTTGGGTGAACTATCCCTTTAACAGATTGTACATGCAGTCATTGAGTGGGCGGGGCTACAGATGCAGCATGTCTATCATGTGATGGAGAAGACTGTTTACATGTAAGCAAGTGTGATCTGATATGCCAATGATGATGGAAAGAGACAGGACACAAAGAATCACAAAGTACACTGCCTAGCCAAATAATAAAAAAAAAGGTCGCCATTTGGCTTTAAATAAGCTGATACTTAAGAGCCCATGATTGGATCATTATTGCAGTGATTAATATGTTTCAAAGGGCAACAATTCTTTTTAACCCTAACTGATACAGCGTGTAGCTTCTTATTTCTTAAACAACCATGTCGGAAGATGGATCCCGTGGTCGTGGAAAAGATGTTACTGTGTTTCAGAAGGGGCAAATTATTGGCATGCATCAAGCAAAGAAAACAACTAAGCAGATTGCTGAAATCACTGTAATTGGGTTAAGAACTGTCCAACGCATTAATAAAACCTGGAAGGACAGTGGTGAACCATCAACTTCACGAAATAAATGTTGTCGGAAAACAATCTTGAATGATCAGAACGCTTGGTGAAGTCACATCGTAAAAAATCGACAGTAGAACTCACAGCCATGTTTAATAGTGAAAGTAAGAGTATTTCAACACACACAATGCGACAAGAATTTACAGGATTGGGACTAAACAGCTGTGTGGCCACTTGTTAGTGAGGCTATTTGGAAAAAACGACTTCAATTTGCTAGGGAACATAAAGATTGGACTGTGGAGCAATGGAAAAAGGTCATGTGGTCTGATGAGTCCAGATTTACTCTATTCCTAAGCGATGGGCGCGTCAGGGTAAGAAGGGAAGTGCATGAAGCGATGCACCCATCATGTATAGTGCCCACTGTACAAACCTCTGGAGGCAGTGTTATGATCTGGGGTTGCTTCAATTGGTCAGGTCTAGGCTCAGCAACATTATGCACCAATAAAATGAAGACAGTTGACTACCTGAATGTACTGAATGACCAGGATATCCCATCAATTTATTTTTTATTCCCTGACAGCACGGGCATATTCCAGGACGACAATGCCAAGATTCATCGGGCTCAAATTGTGAAAGAGTGGTTCAGGGAGCATGAGGAATCATTTTCAACACATGAATTGGCCACTACAGAGTCCTGACCTTAACCCCATTGAAAGTCTTTGGGATGTGCTGGAGAAGACTTTACGGAGTGGTTCGACTCTCCTGTCATCAATACAAGATCTCGGCCAAAAATTTTATGCAGCTCTGGATGGAAATAAATGTTGTGACGTTGCATAAGGTTGTTGAAACAATGGCACGATGAATGTGCACCGTAATCAAATCTAAAGGCGGTCCAACGAAATATTAGAGTATGCAACTTTTTTGTTTGTTTTTTTGGCCAGGCAGTGTATTTGCAGTAATATGCAAGTCGCTGATGATGATGTTGAAACATGAGATGCTTTCAAATGTACACACACTATTAATCTAAATGATCAGAATACCAGCATGATTGTTGTCTATCTGATACAAGTGAAAGAAACCAGAACGTCTTTCTGTCATAATGAATCAAGAAGTGCATGGGTTCTTTGCCAAAGTAAACAAACCTGAGAAAGGAGTGGGAAAGCTCATGAAATCTGATGCCATCTAAAGATTTATGACACAAATTCCTAACAGTTCATTATGATCTACGAGATAAGAAGATAAACTCGGCTTTGAAGCAGACTCAGAGAGACCAAATCAACAACTGGAAGCTAATTTAAAAATAATATGAGAGGGAAACAACACTTCATATCACTGCAAAAGACATATTTTATTATCTAATTAATTTTCAGGACTGATATTTTTTTTACTATTGTTTTTTTTTAAATGATATTTATGTTCTAAGCTTTACTCGTAGTTAAGATATCTTCTTATCAGAAGCTCTGTATAACTCTAAAGGTTATCAAAAATATGATATGCTTTCTAGGTCCTGTACATGTTGAGTAATTCAAACTGTTGCCCAGCTGGGGGCGACATTGTCCATAAAACGTAAATCTTCAGCAGCCAGTCTGTCAGAAGGTAACTAAAACATTCCTTAAATTCAGGACTACATACAGTATATTATATATATATATATATATATATATATATATATATATATATATATATATATAAAAATGTAATGTTTTAAAAATATAAATTCAATCATAGTCAAAGAACAGAGCAAGGATTTTTGATAGATTCGTGTTCGCCCCAAAATTAAAAGTCTCTCATCATTTACTCACCCCTCATGCCATCCCAGATGTGTATGACTTTCTTTCTTCTGCTGAACACAAACAACGATTTTTACAAGAATATCTCAACTCTGTAGGTCCATACAATGCAAGTGAATCATGACCAGAACTCCAAAAAGCACATAAAGGCAGCATAAAAGTACTCCATAAGACTCCAGTGGTTTAATCCATGTCTTCAGAAGCGATATGATAAGTTTGGGTGATAAAACAGATCAATATTTAAGTCCTTTTTTTTTTTTTTTACTATTAATCTTCACATTCATGTCCACATTTTTCTTTTGTTTTTGGCGATTCACATTCTTCGTGTATATCACCACCAACTGGGCAGGGAGGAGAATTTATAGAAAAAAAGGGACTTAAATATTGATCTGTTTCTCATCCACACCTATCATATTGCTTGAAGATATGGATTTAACCACTGGAGTCATATGGATTACTTTTATGCTGCCTTTCTGTGACTTTTGGAGCTTGAAAATTCTGGTCACCATTTACTTAACATTGTATGGACCTACAGAGCTGAAATATTCTTCTAAAACTCTGTATTTGTGTTCTGCAGAAGAAAGAAAGTCATACACATCTGGGATGGCATGAGAGTGAGTAAATGATTAGAGATTTTTAATTTTTGGGTAAACTATCCCATGAAGCATTACCAGAGAGGGGAAAACAGACTTAAGGAAGTATTAATTGTGTAGGGGAGATCAGAAGGTGTTGTGTAACATTTTGTTTGAATGCCTGTTTCAGTTGTGTCTCAAACGATTCCAATTAGTAGTCCAGAAATCTAGGACGTATCCCTAGACTGTATACATTTGTGTCATGTAAAAAGTGTGTTGTTATTGCAACCAGGGCCGGTACCAGGATGTGATTTTGTGTGTTTACCCCACTACCGTCAGCTAATGTTGCTGTCTAAACATTGCATTGTTGGATGTTTTGAAATCAATGATGATATGAGCCAAGAATCTCAGCTGACAAAAAACAATCAGATCACAATGACACATTGATTATATGAAGTTACTGGAAATAACACAGTTGCAAAAAGTGGAATACCACTCCAGTTTTTGTTTTCCAAAAATGTTCAGGTCTTACAGGAACACTGTGACTGGCATGCAAAGTTACATGTAGAAATTCCCTGGTGTCATTAATCCTGTGGAGTTTTGAGTTTCTTGGCTTGTTGTTTTTAAGCCCCTAAAAGGTCAACGTAACTAAAACAAGCACAGAAACGGAAACCTATCTCACTGACACACTGTCTCTCAGAGACAAACCAAACCATCTGTCTTGTAAAAGACTTTATCATGTTGCAACTGAGGTCATTTAAAGAAGTCAAACAGCAAACACATGGAACAAATCACACACTAAGCACATGCGCTAATTTATGCTTTTATATCCTCCTTCACACTGTTTACAAATGATTATAAACCTCATAAATCAGACAGCAGAACTCCACTTAAGACAAAAGGATTGAAACTACTGATCTATATCGACCTCACTCAAGACAGTCACCACGGTTTATCTTGAATGACGCCATTCTACTGCCTATCCTCGAGACCTAATGTCAACAAAGTCAGGTGACTGACCTTAAGGGGTTGGCTTACTATATAAACATCCGGATGAGCCGAGCACTTCCTCTTGCCTTTCTCGCCTCATCTGAGACCAGGGTAGGGTTGCACCAGCTGTGCGTAAGATCTTAAGTTGAGACGTAAAGTTCACACTAAGGGCTTAGTAACTACTAGTTAGTTTGTAACTAAGTCAGTGCTTAATTTGGTTGCACCACCTGTTCTTAAGGCAAGATATAACTAGTAGGTTGTAAGCTCTCCGTAAAGTAATGAGCTCATTGATGTTAAGTGAGTCTGCTTTTTTATTCCATCCGTACTCCTGGTTGGAGGCTTCCGTAAATATTTAGTTTATACCTAGGGTTACGTCCTACCTAAATTTAATGGTGCAATGCAAATATTTAGTAGTGCGTAAATTGTGACTTAGTGCCCATTTACACTACAACTAGGCTAAGTTGTAACGTATGTATAGCTGGTGCAACCAGCTCCAGGTTGGTAGCTCGCGTTTAAACGCTATCACAGGCAGTAGCGGTTTTAACCACCACGCAAACCACGCAATTGCGTGAGGCCCCGCACATCGGGGGGCCCCTGCCCCGGTAGGAAAGCTCAGCAAAAACCGCTTGAGGGGTGACATGTTGTTCTGGGCCATGCAGCACGAATACACTGTTGTCAGCGCTCTTAGAGCGGTTCACATTAGAGGTCCGCCGGTTCGGGTCAATTTTTCAAGTAGGACTTTGAATTCGGGTTTGTAATTTATGAAAAAATATACAGTCCTTCCGAACTTGTTTCGCCCATGCGCTCTCACTCACATACACGCAAACGGATGTGTTAGGGGCTGTTCACACCGAATGTATTTTTGCATGTGTCTGCTCTGTTTTTCTATTGTTTTCCTTTGTAAATACGCACTGGACGAATGTCCATACCTGCTGCACCACGTCTCGCTATTTCTTCAGTGTCTCACATAGGACTGGCACATTTTTAGACACTGTGTCAAGTTAAAAAGAACGTCAGGTCTCAAAAACCCGTGTCGAGACACCTGCGTTCTGTTTCAGTCGTTGTGCTACATCTAGATTGTTTTTAGTGCAGGTGTCATGAAGATTTAACATTCTGAACAAGTTCAGGCTGCAAAAAGGTGACTGTTACAATGTTTAACATTATTCCAGATAGTTCTGTACCAAGCAAAGTTTCAGTGCTTGATAAATGGCAATGTGTTTTCCCTTTCTGCTCTAGTGTGCTGAGGGGCTGCAGTGTCTTGTATGTTTACTGTTACATTTATGAATGTTGCCTACGATGCTTACATAAAATACAGCCTTTTGCAAAATGTTGAACTACACTGCAGCCTCCAGGTGAAAAAGTAAATAAGACAGAAATATATTACTACTGAATACAACAAATCCTCAAAGTTAAAAAAATAATACTGCATCATATTATAATTACTAACTGGACAATAATAAATAACTGCTGGGTTATAATAATAAATGACAACTGAATTCCAAAATGTTAGTCAATGAAGCACACCCTGTTCATTAAAAAATAAATAAAAAGTGTTTTGTAAAAATATATGTATTGCTTTTTTTTTTATCACTGTATTGTGGAAAAACTGGAAAACATGTATTAATTATCTTTAATTAGATTTTTATTTCATTAAACATTTTGAATGTACTTGGCTACAATGGCTGATTTAAAATTATTATTTAAAATCAATATTATGTCATTTTTTAAGCAAACATTTTCAAAATTGGGGCCCTGGGCTGTTCGGTTGCTTGGGGCCTCAGAAATCGTAAACACGCCCCTGATCACAGGAGGTATCGCATTTTCAGTCCGTCACATTGTGTGCGGGCGCCTCGCGTCCCTGAGGATTGCGGTGGATTTCCCCTTATTTCTATTTTTTCTCTACGCTCCATTTGGAAGTGCACGTGTTGGTGAGTATCCTTTTCATTCTTAATATCAGTTGTTTGTGTTCCCAACACTTTGTAAACAAAGTGGACGGTTTTTGATTTGTAGTCTTTGTTTGTTTTCATTTAACAGGGACAGTTCTGTTTCCCTATAAATAAACTGCAGTTTGGAGAAGGATCTTGTGTTTTCCTGCATGTCTGCTGTTCACAGCAGACAGTGTTACCACTTTTCCACAGTGCGTTCGTGCTCAGAATAGGTGGGTAGCTAACTATAGGAGTTTTTTTTTCTGTTTATACACCTTCAATCTAATTGTTTTCTGGTGTTATAATTTCTATGCTAGAAGAGTTCTCTCCGGAGACTCAGTTCCGAGAGGATAATTAATAGGTATCACAGCCCATTTATCCTGTTACTACAGGTGAGTATTTGTTAAAAGTGTTATTATTATCTGTAAAATAACTAGTATGTGCACTTTGATTGATATCAAAATATTTATTCTGGAGAGTTTGCTTTTGTTCGCAGACTCAGGTTCCAGAAATCAATCAATAAACAGTGATTCATCACTAGTTGAGCTGAATTGTTTTCAAGAAACCTTAACATTTTCACTAGCTTATTGTCATGAGCTCACCGCAATGTAGTTTTTGCCGGGATGGCATGCATCCACGTGATGGCCAGTGGGAATGCCCTTCTTGTTTATGTATGCAACACTTACTGGATGATATTGAAAACACCTTTGCAGCTGCGACTGGGTTATCTTTGCAAGAAAGTGTGCAGAGATCCAGGCTTGGTAGTCACACAACTGGTGGTAAGAAAGATTTATCTTCTTCCAATACCTTGGTTGAAGGGCATTCTCGTAAGTGCAGGAGGGAACACACTCCTGATGATTCTCGTGGGATGTCTACACAATCGGACATAGCCCAGAATAGGCAGGGGAGAACCCCAGAGGGCCAAGGACCCAGGGGGGACACCCAACTACAGATTCTGTCATCTTTACGTGACCTAGCTAGTAAGTTTGATCCTCGCAGTTCTGCAGTATGTGCACAACCGCTTACAGTACTCTCTGCAGCCTCCTCTGGGGATTAAGTACCATCATATCAAGAGGAGAAGCATGATTTGGTGGCTACCATCTCACTTCATGCCAATAATTCTCTTTATGGTAGCGATGAGCAGACTGAGGAAGACCAGCAGGTTGAATCCAGGTCTGGCACCTCAGAAGATGGGAGCTCGCACTCTGACATCCTTACCCGCATTCTTAGTGCAGCAAGAATCTTGGGCCTTGATACTCAAGAGAAAGCCACGACTTCAACCCCACCACAAGATATGTGGGTGGGCATTTCCCGCACTCAGCCTTCTGTTTCCATTCCTGTGGCTGAGGATTATTCTCAGATGTTAAGGAAGGCCTGCAATAATCCTAAAGCTGCACCAAAGTTCAACGCAGGTTGAAGATGATTGGTTAACTCCCTGAGAGTGGTCATTGCGGCTCTAACCAACTTGGGTCCAGACCCGCTTATGGATAATCCTCGCTGTCCTGGCAGAGAATGCCAGAAGACTGATCATTTAGTGTACCAAGCATATAATGCAGCCACTCTGGCAGCCCGATCAGGGAATGCCCTGGCAAAAGTTTTAGTCACTTTGAGAAAGGTGGTTAATATGGAAGATTGTGATGTTATGGGCCTAGGTGAAGCAGCCCTCTTCACACATTCACAGCATACCAGGGACATATGTGCCTCCATCTCCTCAACAACCTTGGCTCGAAGACAGATCTGGTTAGCCCAGACATCTCTGCCTGAAACCATCAAGAGAGAATTGACTAATATGCCAGTTGTGCCAGGTCAGGTTTTTTACCCTGATTCCCAAACCATGCTAAATACTGCTAAACAGGCAAGACGCAGGAGGGAATCAGTACAACGAACATTTGGCCATACTAGGGCTACCAGGTATGGTTATAGAGGTGTTCAACTCACTTCCCCCGTTCGGAACCATGGGGGTATGACAGAAGACAAAATAGGAGCTTCCAGCCACCTGACAGAGGTACCAGACAGTATTATCAGGTTCCACAGTCTCGTGGTTCAGTTAAGGGAGCACTTCTGAAAAAATTTACTCCCAGGGGTTCTGGACCCCAGGGAGGCCCTGCATAGCAGTCTCGGAAAAGTCACCAAAGCATGTTCCCAGCTATGCCTGGACAGGTGGGAAAAAACGACATCAGATCCTTGGGTAATCAATACCATCAAGAGAGGATACAGGATCCAGTTTCGATGATGTCCTCCCACCTTCTCAGGAGTCCGTATGATTGTGGTCAAGGACCCAGTCCAGGCACAATTTTGGCCAACGGAATCATAGTTCTGCTACAGAAACAAGCAATTGTACAGGTAAGACCCACTGAACAGCTCACTGGATTTTATTTAAGCTATTACCTTTTGCCAAAGAAAGGCAGTGGGCTTCGGCCCATCCTGGACCTAAGACAACTAAACACGTTCGTAAAAGTATTGCCCTTCAAGATGCTGACCACAGCACAAACACTGGAATCCATAGAACCAGGTGAGTGATTCACTTCCATAGACCTGAAAGATGAGTATTTCCATGTACCCATCTGCCAAGAGCACAGAGAGTTCCTTTGCTTCACCTTTCAGGGCCAAGCTTACCAATTCAAGGTCCATGCATTTGTCCTTTCCCTTTCCCCAAGGGTCTTCACCAGAGTAGTGTCAGCAGCCCTTTGTCCTCTTCAGGCTGCAGGCCTGAAAATCCTTCCATATCTAGACGACTGGCTGATTTGTGCACCATCTCGCCACCAAGTCATGAAGGACATGGGACAGTGATCCAACATGTCCAATGTCTCTGTCTCTAGATAAATTAGGAAAAAACTATTTAAACCCTCAACAGCAGGCAGTGTTCGTTGGACTCTCCCTGAATTCTCTGCTAATGACCGCATCCTTGACACCTCAGAGAATTGTAAAACTGTCCACTCTGGCACAGTCCTTCCACCTATACAAGTGAATTAAATTGGTTCAATTTCAACGATTGCTGGGTATGATTGCGGCAGCAATGAATGTGATCCCAATCTGTCTTCTCAGAGCCCGACCATTAAAATGGTGGCTGAACAGCTTCCAACTTCACCCCAAAGTGCACAGACAGGTAAACCTGAAGGTTACACGAAAGTGCATTCAAGCCTTACGTCCCTGGAAGAGCAGGTTGTTATCGCAAGGGGTCCCATTGGGGAACATCCCGGCGAGACATACAGTGGTAACAACGGACACTTCCCTGACAGGGTGGGGAGCAGTGTGGGAAGACAAGACTGTCAGAGGTGTGTGGGAGTTTCCATGGACCTTAGAACATATCAATGTGTTGGAACCTATCTCTGAAGGCTTTCCTCCCACTAATAATGAGGGCTTTCCACCCACTAATACAGAACAAGAATGTTCTGGTGAGATCAGACAACATGTCCACAGTGTATCACATCAATCACCAAAGCCAGATCAGTGCATTGCCTTCAGGTCACAAGAAAGCTTCTCTTTTGGGCCCTTCTGAGACTCTCCTCTCTCAGGGCAGTTTACATACCAGGGGTGGCAAACCAGGCAGCCGACCTCTTGTCTCGGACCGGACCTCTTCTGGGAGAGTGGCGCCTTGACCCAGAGGTGGTGCGTCTCATGTGGGATCAATTCAGCACAGCCAAGATCGATTTATTTGTGACAGCTGAGACAACCCATTGCAGCATGTGGTTCTCTCTGAATGTTCAGGGAGGTCACTGGGGATACTGTCTCAAGAGAGGCTGGGAGGGTTGTTGTATACTTTCCCTCCCCTGCCATTAATTACAGTTGTACTCAAGAGAGTGGCAGTGGGCCATCACAAGGTTTTACTGGTTGCTCCCAGGTGGCCAAAGGGATATTGGTTCCCTTCCTTCCTACTCTTGGCCATTACCAAAGAGAGCGGACCTTCTCTCCCAAGTGGGATGTCAAATTTTGCACCCAAGGCCGGATACACTGCAACTTTGGGTATGGCCTCTGCTCAGTCCCTCTCTCAAGATTTAGATGATTCGGTTTTGAGGACAGTAAGTCGTTCTAAAGCATCTTCTACCTGGAGTAACTACTCTAACAAATGGCAAGTATTTTCAACATGGTGCCAAAACCAACAGCTGGACCCAGCCAACTGTGGCATCAGTTTTGTCCTTTGCTTCCTCCAATCACTATTGGATTTGGGAAGAGCGACAAATACCATAAAGGTTTATGTTGCAGCCATCTCCCACTTCCATGCTTTAGTAGATGGTATGAGAATTGGCAAACACTCTTTGGTGTCTCAGTTTCTTAAGGGGGCATACCGATTGCGGGCAAAGGAATTGTGAGATCACCCTCATGGGACCTCACCGTAGTTTTGCAGTCACTCACTAAAGCCCCGTTTGAACCTTTGGAACAAGCTGACCTCAAGTCGCTGACATTGAAAATAGTCTTTCTCCTTGCAATTTGCTCAGCCAACAGAGTAAGTGAGTTACACTCCTTGTCTTCTTGATTGAGATGGAAGGTAGAAAATGCAGGGGTTTCCCTCTGGCCAAATCCGGCTTTTTTACGTAAGGTCCTTAAACTTAGCACAGTGAATCAGGTAATTGAGCTTGAGGCTTTTCATCCTGACCCTCTCTATTTGGGGACAGGTCTAGATATTTCATCCTATATTGAGCACAATCAGCCTTTACGACAATCACACTCAGAACTGTTTGTTTGTTTTGCCAAAGTGTATTGGTCAGCAAATATCTAAACAACGTTGTCTCATTGGATAGAGAACACAATTGCACATGCATATTCCAGCCAGAAACCATCAATCCCAGGTGATCTGGTGGCTCATTCCACCAGGAGTATGGCTACATCTTGGGCGGCACTTAAGGGGATGGCACTCTCAGACATCTGTGCAGCAGCTTCCTGGAGTATTCCATGCACTTTCACAAAGTATTATAGGATCAATGTGGCAAACCCAAGCTCTTTGGGGTCCGCAGTTTTATCCGCTGCTAAATGGGGTGAATGAGGGAAATGGTACCAGTCCCTTGTGATCCTGATGGTACTAGTCATCCAGGATAAGATCGTGGTGACGGTCTGAGTGAGGTCAAAATAGATTGTAAGTTATGTCCATAATGATGGATCTATGAGACCAAACAATGACCGTCACCATCTCTTGTCACTCGGGATGAGTTGTGGCATTCCAGGCAAGAGGAAGTGGTCAGCTCATCCGGATGTTTTATAGTAAGCCAGCCCCTTAAGGTCAGTCATCTGATTTTGTTGATATTAGGTCTCAAGGATAGACAGTAGAATGGTGTCATTCAGGATAAGATTGTAGTGACAGTCATCATTCGGTCTCATAGATCCATAGTTATGGACATAACTTACGTTTCCTGTCACTGTTTGCAGTGTCTGGAGTTGTAGGAATCAGAGGTCGTTGACTTTTTCAGGGGTTATCCAAACCAATGAAGCGATACAATCTCACCACAGAATTTGCTGTATTTTTAAACACTGCCTGATGGCGCTAGAAGGAGAGGATGCAAAAACGTGCTGTACAATTATTGTTGCACACTTTCCCCCCACACGATTTACTGAATGTAAAGCTTTACATGATGGTTCATAAGCATTTCTTAATCAACAACCAGATTTTAGGTTAAATAAGTGCATATTTTAACTCCTATAACTGGTTACCATTTCTTTTTCTTATTTTCCCGCCACAATTTTAAAGGGATAGTTCACCCAAAAATGAAATTTCTCTCATAATATATTTACTCTCATGCCTTCCCAGATGTTTATGACTTTCTTTCTTCTTCAGAACACAAACAAAGATTTTTAGAAGAATATCTCAGCTCTGTAGGTCCATTCAATGCAAGTGAATGGTGATCAGGCCGTTGAAGCTCCAAAAAGAAGATAACGTCAGCATAAACATAATCCATCAGACTCAAGTGGTTTAATCAATATCTTTTGAAGCGATCCAGTTGGTTTTGGGTGAAAACGGACCAAAATGTAACTCTTTTTTCACTATACATCATGACAGCAGTCTCCTTAGCGATCATGATTTTAAACTTAATTTACTCTTTCTATTCACATTATTCAGCCCCGCCCCTTTTCCATGCTCCACTCTTCCAAATTTTGTCATCTAACTTCCTGTTTGTATTGAAGCTACTCAGAAAAGTCTAACAAAATGGATTACGTGTTGGAGCACAGAAAGTATTTTTCACAAAGAGTTGATGGTGTGAGTCTACAGCACCCCTTTACTAGTAAAAATGCTAGTGAGGTATTTTTTCTGTCAGTCTAAATGTTCATTTTTTCTGACACCCGCAGAGGTAAATTGGACCTGGCAGATCACATTTGTACTACTATGAACACTGCACTTTTTCATAATACAAGCGTTTAATTGTTATACATGTAATTCTCCTTAAATTTTAGGTTTCAACTTGTTAATAATTTGTGTTAAAATGTGTAGTTGATGTGAAATTTCCAACTGTCACGAACTCAAGGACTTCTCCTGCTCACCACCAAAGGTCTCCCTTGCCCGAATTCTAGAGCATTGTGAACTACATTTCCCAGCATGCAAACCTGGACAGATTACACTCACACCTGTTCCCTATTTCAAGGACTATTAAAGCGCTGTACAAACTAAAGTCTATGCGAAGTCTTGTTTTGCCACTGCTAACATTTCTGAGCGTTTATACTGATTATTGCTTGTCTGTGTTTGACTCCTGCCTGTTTACCCATGGGTTTGATTCTCTGCTGCCTGCCCTTTGATAATGTCTGTTTCGTCTGGATTTATACTTTGATTATTTGCTGCCTACCCTGAACCTTGCCTGTTTATTACCACGACTCTCATCTGTCTATGCTGTTCTATTGCTGGAGATTTACCCTGCCTGCCTGTTTATGATTTGCACATTTTCTAATAAACCGCACATGGATCTTAACCCCAGTTCTCCGGAGTCTTTTTTACACCAACAGTGACAGCTCGTATTATGACACATGCAAGTTCAACATTAAAGAAAATTACAATTGTACTTTTTCAAATTATTTGTCACCCTACATTTTTTAGAGGATTAAATGTGATTAAAATAGTTGTAAACAGAATATAAAGAATTTATGAAACAAACACTCTCACATGTGTATGTGTGTGTATTATTGTAGTCGCACCACTTCCCACGTCCCGGTTTAACGCTAAAGTCTGCTTACCTTAACTATTGGGTGAATGACATGAGAAGATGGTCAGTGGTGCCGTACAAGATATTTTTCATTATTTTGTGTTATCTCTTGGAGTTTAATGAGCACAGAGGCACATCAGTACGTCCATAGCTCGAAGGTAGGATCTTGTGTATTTATAAAGTACTCGTTTTAAAATCTAACTCATGTTAGCTTTTGACAACTCTATAACCTGTAAATCCACTTCGCTAGCTAATTTTGTCATCAACACCATAGATATCTATTTAGAACTGCAGAACGGAAGTTCCGAGACAACATTTTCAAGATGGCTGCGTGCTAGTTTCTCTGGCGCATATGGTGAATAGCACCCTCTAGTGCTCTGTGCATGCGAGAAGCACTAGGAAGTGTAATCAAGCTTGAAATCATGATCGTGCCTACAGACTTCAATGGCAAAATGTAGTGAAAAAGGAGTTATACTTTGGTCTGTTCTCACCCAAAAAAGACTGGATTGCTTCAGAAGACATTGATTAAACCACTTGAGTCATATGGATTACTTTTATGATGACTTTATCACCTTTTTAGAGCTTCAAAAGCCTGATCACCATTCACTTGCATTGTATGGACCTACAGAGCTGAGATATTCTTTTAAAATGTTTTGTTTGTGTTCAGCAGAAGAAACACCTTAGTTGGTATGAGGGTGAGTAAATGCTAACAGAATTTTCACTTTTGGATGAGCTATCCCTTTAAGCACCTTTTTGTCTTCACTAGTTCTTTTTAAATGGTCATGCAGTATGACAAATTAATGACTAAATATTCCAATTCATAAAAAAAAAAAATAAAAAAAGAATGCGCAAGATGCTGTTTAAAATAGTCACACCAAAGGACATGCCAACATATTTCATTTAAACTACCCACATAATGTACAAACAATATGATATATTTGTTCTATTTCAATTTGTACAGTATCATAACACAAATAATACTAGTTTATAATTTGGAGTTATTGTTACTCTACCCTTCGATGCATGATTATATCGCATAGGGAAATACTGTAATGGTTCCGTATTCTTCAAAACAAGACTACAATCATTCTCGATCTCCATTGTTTTTTTTTTTTATTTTTTTTTTTTTTATGTTTTTATTTATAACAATGATATAAAAAGACAGAGACTATTAGCAGAGAAGGGCCACTTCTATTAAAATGAATTGAATAAATTGGAATGCCCAACAGTGTAGAAAGGAAGTCCTTTTAGATACAGACATCTCCTGTTAATCAACTCGAGAATGTGCATGTGCATTAGCGATACAAACCAAGAAAATAGCTTTTTTCCCCCTGCATAATCTGAGGTAAAGAAGCATAAGTAGATGTAAAGGATATATAAAATGGTTAAATGTTTTCTTTTACCTCTCTTCCAACACGATTCTTTTTTAAACTTTATATAATTATTTTCTCATTTAAAGTTTAGGTGCTATCTTATTTAGTTCCTTCTTGCAAAATATATTTGAGTTACATAAAGTATTTATCTTATTGTTCTATTGTTTTGGTATATGTTTAAAGAAGCTAATGTAAATGAAAAAAAAAAAATCCTACAACTATAAAAGAATGAGAAATTACTGAGTGAATGTATATTTTGAGAAAAAAGAAAAAAGATATTGAGAATGCTACTTTAGTGAATTAGAGCTCCTTATATGGCGCAAGCTGCCTGTGAAAGCTGCCAGCTGTAGAAATGACTTACAGAGTCTCATTAAGAAAGTGCTGTCTGCTAACGCAGAGCGCTGTTCTCATTAAGAATACAGACACTGAAAAACACAGAGTATTGATCACACCAGGATGAGAAATGAAGAAGGAAAGAAAACCAAATCAAACTGAACCTTTCATTTGGTGAAGGACAGCATTAGTATTACACGTCGGAAATAATTTTAAAAGTAAAATACTCACTAACAAAAACAGGGTTGCTGCAGAGGTTTTAAAATCAAATGTAAGACTTTTTAAGACCTTTTTCAAGACCTGAACAAATAAAATTAATACCGTATCCCCATATCAAAACAAACCCAAACAATCTCTAAATAAATCATGTATCGCAGACTCTTACTTAAACAGGCAGGGGCACACATTCAACATGGCCTTAACAATTCTTATCAGTAAAACAGTATGCAAGACATGTTTTCCACATACAGTATATATCACATTAAAATTGGTTTATGTACCAATATATAAATAAATACAAATTAGAGGTCGAACAATATTGGATTTTGCTGATATGATAATATATTGAAAGAAAGGCAATTAATCTGCCAATAGTTTTTAAAATTGGTAGCCTATATTTAATGTTCTTAGTCTTCCTGTGATGGGGAGGGCCAGACAGAGGCTACAAGAGTCCAAACTGAATTAAATTCCAGATGCAGTTTTTAACTGGGAAAAAATTATATATATATATATTCACAGCATGGAACTTTTAACTTCAAAGGCTGAAATACAACGGGGACTCTTATTTTGAAATGTTCCAATTGTTCATTCAAACAGATAAGGGAAATAAAATGTGCACTCCTACAATAATCTACAACATTTTACATTATAAATAGTTAAAAGTAAGCATTATCATATTTCATCAACACTATATCGTCATCATCAACAGTGGATCATTAGTGATCACTTGTCATAAATTTTCGATATGACTTAATAATTGTGAACTGCTCTGGAACAGCTGGAAACTGTTTGAACTGAAACGCCTCCGCGTGCTTGGACAAAATACAGAAGTGCCACGTTTTCACTTTGAAGAACGCAGCGCATGCATTTAATTATATTGTATTCTTTTGAATCAGATTAGGTCATATTATGATTCCTGTCTTTCCGCTCCCAAATTTAAGACCTCTTTAAATGATAATTAAGACTTTTGTTGTATCATTTAAGCTATTTAACACTTTTTATGACCTTAAATTTCAGAAAACTGAATTTAAGTACTTTTAAGACTTTTAAAGGATCCGCAGGAACCCTGAAAATGTACCAAGGTAATAGTATGTTTTTTCAGACATGCGCCATGGTAATATGTCAGTATTCTTTAATTAACCTTGGAGTAGCATGTAAATACCATACTAGTATATGAATATGGTAATATTTAATTAAAAGTCACAGTACCATGGTATTCCTATCACTGTGCCGTGGTACCGCCACATAGCCTACCCTTTTGTTAGGGACTCCCACAACCACTTCATCACATTAGACAGTTACATTTACATATCCAGTATTTCTCTGCTGTGCATTAGATTAATTGAATCTAGAATGTATGACTCTTGTAATTACCTACTGTACATGAATTCTCTGTGCTTAAGAGACAGAAAAAAAAAAATAATACATTTGGAAGACTTGATAAAAACAGAGGATGGATTTTATGCCTGTCCACCCTGTACTTACAGTGCATTCAGAAATTATTCAGATGCCTTCATTTTTTTCTTCACATTTTGTTGCATCCTTATGCTAAAATGCTTTAAATTATTTTTTTTTCACATCAATCTACACTCCATACCCCATAATGACAAAGCACAAACCAGATTTTTGATAACTTTGCTAATGTAATAAAAAGAAAAAACTGAAATATCACATTGACATAAGTATTCAGACCCTTAACTCAGTACTTAGTTGAAGCACCTTTGGCAGCGATTACAGCCTCGAGTCTTTTTGGGTATGATGCGACAAGCTTTGCACACCTAGATTTGGGGATTTTCTGCCAGGTTGGATGGGGACTGTCGGTGGACAGCCATTTCAGGTCTCACCAGAGATGTTTGATAGGGTTCAAGTCCGGGCTCTGGCTGGCCGCTCAAGGACATTCATAGAGCTGTTCCTAAGCCACTCCTGCATTGTCTTGGCTGTATGCTTCATTGTCCTGTTGGAAGGTGAACCTTGGGCCCAGTCTGAGGTCCTGAGCGCTCTGGACCAGGTTTTCATTAATGATATCTGTATTTTGCTGCTTTCAGCTTTCCTTCAACACTGACCAGTCCCCCGGTCCCTGCCGCTGAAAAACACCCCCACATCATGATGCTACCATCACCGCGCTTGACCGTTGGAATGGTATTGCGCAGGTGATGAGCAGTGCCTGGTTTCTTTCAGACATGCCGCTTGGAATTGAGGCCAAACAGGTCAATCTTTGTTTCATCAGACCAGAGAATCTTGTTTCTCACAGTCTGAGAGTCTTTAAAGGCTTTTGTGTGTCTTGCACTGAGGAGAGGCTTCCGTTTGGCCACTCTGCCATAAAGTCCAGATCGGTGGTGTTGCAGTGATGGTTGTCCTTCTGCAAGTTTCTTCCATCTCTACACATGATCTCTGGAGCTCAACCAGAGTGACCATCTGGTTCTTGGTCACCTCTCTTACCAAGGCCCTTCTCCCCTGATTGCTCAGACTGGCTGGGCAGTCAGCTTTAGGAAGAGTCCTGGTTGTTCCAAACTTCTTCCATTTAAGAATTATGGAGGCCACTGTGCTCTTGGGAACCTTAAGTGCAGCCGAAATTGTTTGACCTCATGGCTTGGTTTTTTTGCTCTGATATGCATTTTCAGCTGTGAGACCTTATATATACAGGTGTGTGCCTTTCCAAATCATGTCCAATCAATTGAATTTGCCACAGGTGGGCTCCAATCAAAGTGTAGAAACATCTCAAAGATGATCCAGAGAAATGGGATGCACCTGAGCTAAATTTCAAGTGTCATAACAAAGGGTCTGAATACTTGTCAATGTGATATTTGAGTTTTTTCTTTTTAATAAATTTGCAGTTATCAGAAATCTGGTTTTTGCTTTGTCATTATGGGGTATGGAGTGTAGATTGATTTGAAAAAAATAAAAAATAATAATTTAAAGCATTTTAGCATAAGGCTGCAACAGAAACTGTGAAAAAAACTTAAGGGGTCTGAATATTTTATGAATGCACTCTACATGCTCAGCTGGTAAAACTGTCAGTATAGTCAGTGATGGCCTGTTGATACACCAATTTTTGTTTTTATATAAAAACTCTCAGGTCAAGCATATACATCCAAATATCAAGTATACACAGCCAACCACACACACATTCCCAAGACGTTTTAATATCATCTCTGTTGTCTCACTTTCTCGACTCATTATCATTCAGTTTTACCTTGAAAGCAGTTCCTTGAGAATGGGTCCTTTCTGTTATCTCACGTATACAATGATGCTCAGCATTCTAACAAATAGAGTTTATTTCACATAATGTAGCAAGAACAATCACGTTATAACTGTTCATTATAAAACAGTTAAAAAGGTAAAGAATATATACAGATGCTCAAAGCCACAACTTTTATGACAATAAAATTATGACAATGAAAATTTGATGGTGGAGTCATAAACAGACCATAAAAGGTCAAAGACTGGAGATGACCAGCCAACAGAAAAAGCCTACCATGTAAAGTGCAAATCAGACATGCATCTGTAAAGGAAACATCATAGGTACCACCTGTGGAGCAAAGGTGCATGCATTCACACACACACACACACACACACACACGTTGGTGCAGCCATCCTTATGAGGACTCTCCATAGACATAATGATTTTTTTATACAGAATGAACTATAGATTCTATCCCCTAACCCTAAACCTATCCCACATAAAAAACGTTCTGCATTTTTAAATTTTCAAAAAAGCATAGTTTAGTGTGTTTTATAAGCAATTTGAATTATGGGGACACTAGAAATGTCCTCATAAACCACATTTACCAGTTTGTAACCTTAAAAAAAAAAGTCCTCGTAAACCACCCAAACCCGCCCACACACAAACACATACACAGCATGAAGAACTAATACATTATTATTATTTGTTTGCTTCTGTTACATCATATTCTTTTTAAAAATACAAAATATCGACGTGAATCAACTAAAGATAAAGAAAAAAAATCTAAATAAATTTTCGCTCCCTAACTGACAGTACAAACATGGTTCTTGTGCTGATGAACAAAGGTGAATAGATCCAGGAGTTTACTTGTCTTATAATCAAGGGTCTAACCTCTCATTGCAAACTGGATGAGATTTAATAGAAATATAATCATGTTCGGTTGTGTGGCATTGCAGTTTTGCCTGTCTAAAAATTTAGCTAAAACTACATTTGCATCATTAGCTTCCATATCACAATACACACACACACACACACACACACACACACACACAAACGTCAGTATCTTTTGTAGTCCGTAGGCACTCCAGTAGCCCTTTTACTCTATTCTCTCACCTTTCATTTTAGGGTGAAGTATCCCTTTAATGTTGGAGGCAAACAAAGGATTGGCTGCTGCTTGCTGTAGCACTTGGACTAAGAACTAAGACAGTGATGTAGACTGTGTGTTTGGGTTTCTAGGACTGAGCAAGAAGGCTACAGTCTCCTTTCAGAGTGTGTAACAGGTCCGGACCTTCTTTCCTCTCTAATATACCATTCTGTTCTTCTAAAATCCCACCTCAAGACTCCAGACTTTACATGGCCATTTTGTCTCACGACACTTTTAGAAGCTCCAGTCAGGGTTTGTGGTGAAAGGGTGCTTCATGCATTGAAAATGCTGATAAACTGGACCTTGACTCATAGTATAAAAGGAGCAAGAGAACCATGTGGGACCATCACCTTTCACAGAAATGAAGTGTAATGTTACTACTTTTCTCTTCTTCATTCCAGGGCTCAAGCACCAGATTATCATCCAGCTCCTCATATCTATCCTCCTCAAATACACTGATTTCTTCAATTGAAGTCTCTAGGCAGTATCTATTGCCCTGGCCCTCATTGTATTCGTAGATGGTAGGCAAACTGCTTCTCATTCCAAATCTTCTGCGAAGAGCAACCAGTAATGGCTGGGGTACTGTGAAGATGTCTACATTATTGCCCAGGTCCACCCAAGCCAAATTGGGAAACTTCTTGGGGTCTTTAACCACCTCTATCAGGTCTTTAAGGATGGCTACAGTCAGTCGGTTTCCATTGATGGCAAGTGTGGTGAGTTTGGGTAGCACTCCTAAGAATGGTAAAAGAAGCCGTAAGCACTCGTCCTGGAGTTCTGTAAAGCTGAGGTCCACTGCTGTCACAGATGAACTGTTGTTTTGAAGGTAGTATGCCACACGATGCAAGTCGCGGCCAAAGAGGGGGATACCAGACAGATCCACAGTATCATTAGCTAATTTCTTTTTCAGTGTAGTTTTAAGACTGTGAAAGAAAAAGAAAAAAACACCATTAGAATTGAACATTAAATTACTATTTTTATAGCCTTATGATATCACATATACTCTACTTTGATTCTTGTAGAGAACACATTCTTATTCTTTACAATAAATGTCCTGTAAAATCCTGGGGACACAACATAAAAAAAGGTTCTGTCTCCATTCCCAAGGGTTCCATTCCCGGCCAATGCAATAGTGATTTTAAGGCTATACTTTTAAGCTTTCTGAGGATAGGCATGTAAAAGAAATCCAGGAAAACAACAGCATAGAAAAAGCTTTACAAGCATTGGTGGTTCAGTGATAGAATTCTCGACTGCTACGTGGGGACGGGCAGGCAAGGGCCGGGTTTCATTCCTGACCAATGCAATAGATGCTTTTGAGGACATGCTTGAAAAATTGTGGGAACACACACACACACAAACTCAAAAAACCACGCACTGGTGGTTCATAGAATTCTTGCCTGCCATGCGGGAGGCCCAGGTTTGATTCTTGGCCAATATAATGGTGACTTTTGAGGGAAATGGTTTTTGCCAATAACAAAGGGATTTGTGGCAAATACACTTATGTGTTCCCTTTAGTGCTGATAGTGTAGTAATTCATTTTCATCATTGCAATCCAAAAGGCACTTGACCCCCAGATTGCTCCATGGGAAAAACTAACCTACAAAGTTTCAGTGCTCATTACAGGACTTGAAATATGCAACAGTATGTTATGGTTGATTCAAGCATACCAGTGTTCCTGCCAAGTTTCTAACAGTGATCGCCGATGCTGTTTGTGATGTATAGAGACTGTGGCGTGAGGCCCGAAGCACAGTGCCTGCGTTTCCTGCTCTGTCACTGTGCATTAACCATCAGCATGTCCTCTGCAAGTCCATATATGCAAAGCAGATAGCAATAAAACAGGCCACTCAGTTAAAAGCTCATTTCAAAGCTTAAAGTCAAACATGAGGCTGTAGATTTTGGATTAGGCACTCTCTTTAGAAGGAAAGGAAAATGGAAATATGGATGGATGAATAGGGTTCAATGAGTCATTGTTCTTTCCCAAAGTGGTCACGTTGACAAGCAAGTCAGGGCTGTCAGAAGAAATGAGTGCACACACCAAAAAATAAACTCCAGTAACACTGCATTAACGTTTTCTCTGAGGTAGTGCTATGTCCCCCATATATATCTATATAGATGAAGAAGTGGAGGACACAGTGTCCAGGCCCAGTGTTATTGCTCAGAGGTGGCTTTTTCAGAGCTCAAGAGACTTAGAGTTCTTAGCTAAGTATCATTTAAGTCTCAACGTTCTCTCAAATGCTTCTCCTAAAAGTCCTGGCTTAGAAATAAAAATAGTCACACTTGAGTCAATTGTTGACATACAGTAAGCGTACAGAGCTACAAAATGATTGTGGATAGCATACCACAGATAATTTGATCTTTGGGACATAAGAATGTTTTCCTTGTTTGAGAAATGTTCAAGTGATTAATTTGATGAGAAATGTTCATGTTCATTGAAATCTCTGACTTCACAGACTTTGATATCTTGGCAAATATGAGCACAGTTTGAAACATTGTTGGGATTAATTCTGGAACTCTAGACTAGAGGAGAAACATGAGTTTACTGGGGTCTTTGTCTCTGGGGAAGCATCTAAGAAGCCAGAGACTTTAGCCAAAGTGTCCATTTGCTCTCCATTTAATCTCATTGCTGTCAAGGAACAACAGTGGAATTATTAAGAAAATATAATTTATAATTTTTCTTTCAAATGGGTAGGGGGCATCGACTTTCACAAGCATTCACTGCCAAGGCTATCAAATCAATTCCTGAAATCAAGTGTAATTCAGCTTGTCTTCCATATTTATGCTCTCTCACATAATTCTAATATCTTTTATACAGTCAATTCTTAAACCATTCCTTTGTACTACTTTAACATTAAATATTCTGTATACATAGATAATAATAAAGGTTCCAATGCATGACATATGGCTCCCTGGCCACTAACTGGGCTTTAAATTAGAGAGGTGTCAACTGAATAGCAAGGCAATTCCCTCCTTCAATCATCAGGCAACACCCCACCCCTTTGCAGTGGGGAAAGTCCATCTGCTTCTCCTCTGCTTGGCATGATAGCATTACATTCAGTGGGGCTTTTGCTGTGACTGCAGGATTTGGACTTCCTATGCTGTGTGCTCTATTGTTTTGAGTTTGGGCTCATCTGATTGGATTAAGGGCTTTCCTACAGGAGCTGCCTGGCACACTGCTCACACTTTTTTGCATAGGAGAATAGGTCAAACCACACAAAACGCACAGATCAGCCTTTTTCAAAAACACACTGGCTGGGTGTTGGTGTCAGAGTCGTGAGGAGGGGTGCTGTGAGCTCCTGGAGTTGGTGGGGTGCGGGTGGAATGGATTTTGGGGGGGGGTAGCAAAGTGCAATCCAGAATTGGTTGCCAATCTGTAAGGTAATTTGGCAGCACTAGTCTGGCATGCCATGTTTAGACTAAAACAAAGTGCCCTTTGTCTCAGGGACATTGTTAATATTGTCTCATGTCATTGTTTATAACACGTACACTTCCTTACAAAAAAGTATTGTGGCAGTACTATGGTACAGTGATAGTATCAGATAGTAACAGCATGGTACTTTGAGATATACTAGGTTCTCCAAGTAAAAATAAATAATAACATGGTATTCCCCAGGGGGTCATGGTTTGGTTGGCTAGTTAACTCCTGCTGGTAGATACCATTGTGCCGTACAATTTGTGTGGGCATACGGCATGTTTCTGCATTGATGGCCATTTAAAGTAGCCGTCTATAATTTGTTTTGCAAGCAACATATGCTCTTAACAGTGTCCCATAGACTTTTTTCTCCTTAAAAATAGACTGTTATACTGCCTTCACGTGCTATTGGAATTATCTTACCTCCCACTTCTGAAGTTGTAATTATAAGATAGTCACGTTCAAGTGCTTTGTTCTCGGAAAGAATAGGAAACATTGAGGACACCAGTTTCATTCTAGCATATTTCTTAGGGAACTCTTATTTTGACACCGTAATACATGTAAGTTAGTCAGCTTGCTGACAATGGAATTTTGGTCAAATACATGCTATTTTCTCCATGTAAAAATGTACAATATGCATCAAATAGTTACTGATATACAAAAATGCATATGACCGAAATGCCAGGTGCTCACAAGGTAGCTGCATTTTAATAAAAAAAACGTACGTATCAAAATTATTTCCGAGTTTCCAGGTCATAATCATGACTTGAGGGGGCCTTCATGTGCAACTTCTGAGTAAAGAACTTGTATTTACGAGTAATGTATTCAATGACTCGCTGTGTGGCACCATATGACACATACATTCATATCCATGTTACATCTACAACTTGAGGAAAGTCTGATGAGATCTTTCTGGGGTCAAATATAAGATCAGCAGACAAAAGCAATTAATGCTTTGATTAAATCACTTTTGGGACAATATACTGTAGAATCAATGGAAGAGCTGAAGAACCTGCTTATTGAGAGATCTACCGGCTCTAATTGCCTCGTTCATCCACGCTGCCCTTTGGGATATTGACATGTTTTTGCCAAGAGCTTAAATGACCTATCAAAAGCAAAATCAAAAAGAGCTTGAGACTACAATGAAAAAGCACAAAAACAAACTAAGGAAGTTGTCACATATATGCCATGTCTCCATTAGCGCCAAAATCATGTGGTTCTAAAGATCTCCATAATGCTTTCTGCACTGTAACATGGGTTGACTAAGCAAACTTGAGCTTTATGTGTTAAGTTTCAGTTGGACTCAGAGGCACCACCATGTCTCTCGAAATAACATTGTCAAAACTTTCTTCAGATGATTTCTGTGTAAATCTCTACCAAATCCTGACAACATGGCAGATTCGAAGGCTCCTTTGCATTATTATAGCCCCCATATGGACACTCTGACATACGCTCTATATAAAATGATATCTCTGAAATTTTAAGGTCTGATGCAATGTGACAAGCCTCTGGCAAATAGATGGTCTAAGAAATCAGTCATATTTTTGATTTCTCTCTTCTCTTCAGGGTCTAACTTTCCCCTGGGATGATGCTGAAAAGACCAGCATGTCTGGTCACCAGTATATGTTGTGTTTTGGATGCTGGTCCCCAGCATGGGATGCTGGTGTGCTGGTATCCCAACCAGGTGTCTTAACTAGCTTAACCAGCAAGACTTCCTTTTTCAACCAGCTTCACCAGAGAGACCAAGCTAGTTGATCAGTATTTTTTGTTGGTGAATAGCATGGCTATACTGTTCCACCAGCTAGACCAGCACCAAACCAGCACTAATCAGCATAAACAAGTCTGAAAAATTCATGCTGGTCGAAGTTGTACATTTTTGAGTGAACAACAAGATTAATATTTGGGAATTCTCAATATATTCAAGCCATCATTAAAACTTTTTGTCAACCATGTTCATAAAAAAGCTTAAATTGCTGATTTTTGTTTCTCTAACACCTTTATTAGTTAAAACCACAAAATAAGGGGTATAAATGAGGTTACAGAACTACATAAAAGAGCCCTTAACCTGAAATTATGCACAATGTTGGACAATACTCTCCACACCTCTATTGAACTTATTAAAGAATTTATGTATCCGACTTATGTCGCAAGAACACAGACGTCGTGCTGTGAAAGAAAATTACTCTAATGATTCTTATTCTATGCCGAGACTTGTTCTAATATGTCTGCTCATGACAAAGAATCAAAAGAGTGAATGAATCCAAACCGTCAGGGCTGCAGTTTATGTTCCAATCATAGACTGATACATTTGGAGATAACCTGATAACTGAGGCCCTTAACTGTGCCCATTTTGAAGTAGGGCTGGGTATTAATACAGATTTCCCTATTTGATTCGATTCTGATTCACAATTTCTCAATTTGATTAAATTCAGATTAGATTCGATATCAATTCATATGGGTATATTTCAGGTATAATGTCCCTTTTGCTTACATATGAAAGAAATTCTCTCCCAGCTAATGCTGTTAATTATACAGGGGACCTTCTAACAATATTCATTACGAAAATATAAATGTTACTCATTATATTTTATTCGTTTTTCATAATTTTGGTCACATTTTGGATTTTTTTTTTTAAATAAACAAATCCATGTATTTAATCAATAAATAAGATGTTATATTTCATATATAATTTTTTTGACACGTTTATTGTTTATTAGCTTAATTTGTACTATTTACAAGTTTTTACATTGATTTATTGAACACAAAACCGGTGCAAAAACCGGTACTGTCTCTTTAACAAACCAGGCATTTCTGTAAAAAGCATCTGTAAATGAGTGCATGTTAACGAGACAGGACTCAAATGGCTTTATCTCACCTGTGCCATGCTTGATTAAACATTTACCAGCCAGCTGCCAAATATACAAATTTTAGTTGCATAGCGCGAAATTTGGTTGCAAATGCGAGTGATTTCCTCTCATTTTAGTGGAGGGTTGCGCATAAAATAAAAGATCGATCTTGGGATTTAAAAATCGATATAAAGATTGTTCTCAAGGCTCTCAATCTCTCAATTACCAACCCCTACCTCCCTCTCTCTCTCTGTGTGGCACCATGAGTTGATGCCAACTTGTTTTAATTAGCTGTCAGAAAGCCCCAGTGGGCTTAGGGATGATACGGAGCGTCAGACTGATCTGGTGCCAGTTCTTGGAGCTGTTAATCCTACTAACACACAAACACACACTCAGTCAAATACAATCATATGTAAGGTCGCTCCACTAAAGGAATTTCATGACATCGGTGCACCTCCCTGGGGTTTTGCCAACATGGATTTGGAACTGCACCAGTGGAAAGCATGTTACGTTTCCATACACAACACACGTCCAAAGTTTTAGGAATGTTGCACAGGCCCAGGTTTCTAAATACACACTACAATTTACAGGATTAAACAAATTCATCCTAAGCATTCGTTCCACAAGTCTGCTCTCACAAGCAATGTTAAGACAGGCATGTATGCACAATGCTCACCCTCGAAACAGTTATCACATAAATATGACGAAACCAGTTAAGACGATTTCAGGGGTGTATATCACAGAATGTGAAATGTAATATCTGTAATATATAATTTAACATATAATTTAAATGAATAAATATAATATATATTTTATAAAATATATAATTTAAAGGATTAGTTCACCCAAAAATGATAATTCTCTCATGATTTACTCACCTGTAAGCCATCCCAGATGTGTATGTCTTTCCTTCAGCAAATCCGAAATGAAGATTTTTATAAGCACATTTCAGCTCTGTTTGTCCATACAATGAAAGTGAATGGGTGCCATGACACTACTGGCTGTTTGATGGTCCAATAGGCATATTTAGGCAGCATAAAAGTAATCCACATGACTCCAGTTGATCAATGAATGTCTTCTGAAGCAAATCAATAGGTTTGTGTAAAAAAATAAATCGATAATTAAAACTTTATTAAAAAATGCTTCCTGCTACAAGTCGACCCATCACGGAGCTGCGCGTGACGTAAGCGCAATGGCGTGTTCACGCGAGAAGTCAGAAGTGCATGCTTTATATAGAACAGAGGAACAAACGTCACGAGAGAGTTAGGTCATTTCAAACAGCAATACAGCACTAGGCGGAAGCAATGATTTAAAGTAAAAAAACTTTTTAATTATCGATTTGTTTCTTACACAAACCTATCGATTTGCTTCAGAAGACATTCACTGATTCATTGGAGTCCTGTGGATTACTTTTATGCTGCCTAAATATGCCTTTTGGACCGTCAAACAGCCAGCAGCATCATGGCACCCATTTGCTTTCATTGTATGGACAAACAGAGCTGAAATGTGCTTATAAAAATTTTCATTTCGGTTCTGCTGAAGACATACACATCTGGGATGGCTTAAAGGTGAGTAAATCATGAAAGAATTATCATTTTTGGGTGAACTAATCCTTTAACATATATATATATATATATATATATATATATATATATATATATATATATATAATACAGTATATTTAATATTATCTATAGTTTGCTTAAAGAAAATAAGCCTTTTTAAAGGATTTTTTTTTTATTTATGTTTTTTGCATTGTGACTAAATTTTCTGACAATTAATTATATTAATTATATATTCATTAAATTGTAAAGTATTTATATATCATGGTAGTATTTATACTAATTTAAATAAAAGTAATATAATGCAATATAATAAAGTAAATGAAGATGATGCATTGACAAAAGTGCATCGTTCCAGATTATAGCATTAAAGGCATAATAATCTAGATAATGCAGAAAAGCTAGATAATCTCAAAATTCACAAGAAATTTTCAACTAGGTTTAAACATGTCAGATAACTTATCAACTTGATTGCTCTTAGAGCTCCAAGAATGACCCTATTTCAAGCATCATCTTGGGTTGCATTCAAAAGATAATGGCTCTAACATCATTTTGATGAAAGATTTGTCTAATTATATGTAGAGATACCCTGCAAAACCAGCCATTTGATTCATAATACACAACATGCCCTTCCCCATTTTAGTAGCGCAACGTATTGTAGCAGCATTACATTTGCAGCCATTGAAAGAGCTCTCCTTTGATAAGAGCCTGTGGCAGGGCAAGAGTAATGGTAGCAATAATTATAATGATGATAATAGCACATGATATGTGTGATATTTTTAAGACTGTGCTGGTCGCCCTTTTCCATGCAATTATAATGAAGGGGGACTGAAGCTTTCAAGCTTCAAAAATGGCACAAAAGCACCATAAAAGTATTGTTAAAGCGGTCCAAAACACGCTCGACAAGGTTTACAGTCTTGCTTGAATTAGTCTTTGGCTTTCCCTGTTGTTTACAGCAAGCTCCATGTTCTGTACCAGGAGTTCCCCGTGTGTGAGTTCAATGGACGATTAATCACGAATAAGGCTCAAACATGCCTGCTTAATGCTGTTGTCAAGGTAGAGTTCGCAGAATCGCATGTCTGATTGGATTAAGTCAAGCACTAAGGCATAAGTGCTTCATCTTTGAAGCAGCTCTACACCGTAATCAGGGCAAAGGGAAAGTGTAAGCCTGTATCAGGAGAGATAACTTAATGGCAGTTACTTGAATAAAAGCAGGCCAGCCTCAGAGAGTGGTGGGCTGGTTTAGAGGAAGAGGAGAGATGAGTCAGACTTGTTGATAACCTTTCTACTCCCGGCCCTCTAGGGCTACCCAGACTCACAATATGTAGGTCAAACACATTTAAAAATGTCCAGCAAAGAGGTCAGGATCCAAAAAATGAGAAAGAATATAAAAATCTAACCAAATCAGACAAAACAGCACACACAAGAGAGACAAGCTGAGTAGTTTGAGTTTAAAGTCAACATGAAATCAAACATCATCCTATTTACATTCTTAATACACATTCCTGGTTTTTGATTAATCAACAATTAATAAGTTTAATCAATTAAATTATTAAAAGACATTCAATCAATCAATCATAGATTAATCATGATCATCCCTAATTTCAGAAGAATAAAATCAAGTCCAATCCTAAAAATTTTTTCATGTTAAATATCCCGCTTCACTCGGAAATATCTCACATTCTAGAAATACATTTTTGCTGGTGTAGTTAAAGGAATAGTTCACCCACAAAATTTAATTCTGTCATTGTTTACTCACTCTAATGTTGCTCTAAACTGAAATCAAATCACTGAAGGAATATTCTGGGTTCAATACAAGTTAAGCTCAATCGACAACATTTGTGGCATAATGTTTATTACCGCAAAAAATAATTTAAACTAATCCAAAATACAATCGAGGTTACTGTGAGGCACTTACTATTGAAATGAATGGGGCCAATTTTTGAAGGGTTAAAGCTAATAATTTTTATAAAAGCATTACATTACAGCTTACATTAATTCCTCTGGTAAAACTTGTGTATTATTTGAACTGTAAATTTTAACGTGTCCTTAAAATGTTGTTTTAGGGTGTTATGTGATACATCATCCTGGCAATTAAGTTGTAAAACTGAATATAACTTAACACAGAAAAGTTAAGTAAGCAATTTTAACACACTAAAATCATACTAGCACGTATATTGTTTATGTCTTGTGACTATACCTTTGAAACAGAGTATTTTTAATGTTTACAGATTGGCCCCATTCACTTCCATTATAAGTCCCTTAAGGCCCAGGTCGACTCACAGCGAAGTGTTTCTTTGTTCTTCGCTCAGGGATAAAAAGAAGTTCGAAGCTGTGCAACGGCATACTGTTTGCGAGCATTTAAATATATGGACGCACAAGGCTATATGCAAAACATTACCTAATGTGACATTAAAACATCAATGACTAAATGCCTCATTCTATGAGTAAAATTCACATGAGATCAGTAAAAGATGCTGTTTTAACCACTCGATGATGATTTAAAGTAATATATATGCAGTATAATGTGTAATTTGTCATGTTTACATTCTGCATTTATGACGCTAATACGCTAACATGCTATACACAGCCATCATATGCACCGGTTACCATCTGTTATTGTAATTTATGATGACACTGATATTACTGGGTGTCAAAGAGCAGAATAAAGACAAAACAATGATGATTACCGACATATCTCACTTTGGGCAGATGTGTGAATGGCTTTCAGCTGTAGACGGCGCATTAGTGAAGCAGCATTATATCAACAGAGTTATTTGGCACATAAGAGTACTCGAGTAGACTTGGTTTATTTTGTAGACTAATAATAAAAAAAAAAAATCACATGAAATGTTCTTGAAAAATGTCTCTATGCAAATGATCGTACAGATGTAGGTAAATTTGAACCAGCTCGGCAACTCTGCACGCCAGTGTGTTCACGTTGACGGATCTTGACTGACTGGAAAAACTAACCTGGAGCAAATGTTGGCAACAAATTAGGTGGAGCTCCGGGTCACATCAACTGATGATGTGGATCAATGGCAGTATGAGGGTGTTCAGCAGCCGGTATGAGGTTTTCCTATGAGAGTTCGCACTGACAAGCTATTTCGAATCACCGAAACAAACTCAAAAACACCCAGTCATTCTGCTCAGCTGCAGCATGTCATCTTTAAATATGGGCTACAATGCAACCTAGTCTCAGAATGACACATGCGTGTATGTGCGTGACAATGCAAGTAACTGTTCGCCAGCAATTGGCACATGCACCACGTTAGCTGAAACCCAAGCTGCCCCACATGTCTTCAGCCCTGTCATGTACTGCATTAGTCAAAACCCTCCATGACAACAACTCTCATTAATAGGCCACCTCAACCGTCCCCAGATCCTCATTTGGGTCACTATTTTAGTTAAAGGAATACATCACTCAAGATTAAAAATACTGTCAAAATGATATATATATATATATATATATATATATATATATATATATATATATATATATATATATATATATACATTTTCTTTGGTGTTCCAGGGTCAAAAGAAGAAAGTAAGTCACAGGAGTTTGGAAGGACTTGATTGTGAGTAAATGATGACAGACTTTTCATTTTTGGGTTAACTATTCCTTTAATGCAACAAGTTGCAACATTGCTTGGCAAACCAAAAATAACTAAACGCCACTTTGCATTCTGTCTTAAGGCCAAAACATACTCTATGCAAGTACGTGAACACAGATGCGATCCCTTGACCACCGCATTGCCAACGTGCAGCACCTGGGGAAACACCAGGGAGAGAAGAAATCACAAGCACACGGGACAACCTAAGAGCTGGGTGGAGGAAACTGTCATGACCCTGCCACAACAATAGCGTGAAGCCTCCACACGCGCTATGTCTCCACGGTAATGCGCTCATCAAGCCACGTGATAAGATGCATGGGTTGACGGTCTCAAACGCGGAGGCAACTGAGATTCATCCTCCGCCACCCGGATTGAAGCAAGTCACTACGCCACCACGAGGACTTGGAGCGCATTGGGAATTGGACATTCCAAATTGGGGAGAAAAGGGGAGAAAAATCTACAAACAGGAGATGAATGTGGAAACAACAACAGTTACTGTGCACTTCAAGAATGCGTGTGTGAGGAGGTCAGGAGATACTTACATTAACTCGAGTCTGAAGGAATATAAAGACATCTGTCTGTGTCTAAACTCCTGAAGAAAAATAGTCCAGTATCTCATAGCAGTCATAGCACGCATGCACTAACTGCCTGTGCATGAGCACACAGTCTATTAAAGTATACTTTGAAAGGCTCGCATTCGACTGTACGCAGACGCTAAGTGTTCGCGTCAAAACAAAAATATACTTTTGGCTTTAATAATTGCGCTCAGACACATTTTAGAATGCAATGATGTGTGAAATCGAGCATGTGTACTAGCAAGATGCGACTGCGTTCACGTACTTGTGTAGAGTATGTTTTGGCCTTAAGGGGCCATTCATACCGAACGCATTATTGCCCAAAAGCTAGATGCATCACAACGTACAGAATAGAATGCAAGTTTCGCAATTTTTTTACATTTTAAACTTGACATGGCCTTTAAAAACGTGGCGCTCCTGCACAAGAGATTCTGAAAACACAGAGACATGGTACAAGGTTCGAAGACGTCCATCTAGTGCCTGTTTACATAAAAAAACAGCACAGATGTATGAAAAAAAAAGATTGGTGTGAACGGCCTTTATGAAAGTAGTTCGACAAACAAGAGCATCATGACACACCATCTAAAAAACATGGCGCTTCTGCGGGAGAGACGCTGAAAAAGAAAACAGCAAGACGCAGTGCAACAGTCGAAGATATGCAGCGCATATTTATATAGAAAAACAATTGAAAAACGTAATGCAATCCTGCCCGCAAATATATCTACAACAGTATAAATATTATAGTAAAATCTCAACCAGTTGACACAGTTCTACTCTCATAACGCTCAGCCCAACTTTTCAGCAAATTCCCTCCCATCCTTCCCTTGTCTCTCGGCCTCTGCTGACTATAGGGCAAGTTTAGATCACTTATCTTTACCCCGGCATTATGCAGCAAACGCGCTCCACAAAATGCTTAACAGAACGAGGAGGATGTTAGCTGACAAATATCCACTCCTTGCTGCTTTTAGTGCACTCGCAAACGCTCCCCCAATAAACTTCGCATCAACACATCGCAGGCGACCCCCGAGCACAGCCGGGACTAGAAGGGATAGTTACATGGAGGGTTGCTGCGATCTCATCTTTACCCCTGCTGACTACTTTATTAAACAGATTCATCATTTGATTGTGTTACACAGGCAGTTATGGCTGAGAGGCGAACAGCTGCCTTGCAGGAAAGCTGCTGTTGATGAAATGGCATCTACTGCTGTGCTGTTTCGTGTTCTCGTGCCAAGAGGGGCTTTTCCAGGAGCTAACACGAATATGTGGGTGATTAGCCTCAGAATCGAGAACACTGGCTTCTTGAGCTCATAGGCATGCAAAACATGTTTTGCAATGCTTTAAAGTACAAACAACAAAACTTAGTTCTGAATTTGAATTCATAACTGGACTTTTCTGACGAAAATGTGAGTGGTGCCTGCCTGTGCAAAAGTCGCTGTCCTGATGCTTGGCTATTGTGGGTTGTTACTAGGGCATTGCTAGGTGGTTGCTAGGGTGTTCTGGGTGTTGCTTGCTGGAAAAGTAAAAAGAGCCTGCTCTCAAGTATCTATGATTTTGATACCGTTTGTCAACTTGCTCAGCCATGACAGTAGTTGGCTTGAAAGAGAAAACTCACAGTAGAAGCGGACAGTTCACACTGATGTCCGCTCTAGCGCCCCTTGTGGCCACATTGAGAATGCAATGCGTAGATGCGTTGTTATGAATTGCGGTCTGACACATTTTGGACTGCAACTTTGAGCACTGATGCTTGTCTTAACAAGCACCACTAATTATCAAGAATGTGCCACATTAGAATAATTTATGAAATATTCGGTTAATAATCATGATGGATGGGAGGGCAAATAGTTACATTTTTATTATAGTATCCATGCAACCACGTGTGTTCTGACAGGCCACAAGTGTTTCCACACCTTTGTTTTATGGTGCATTTGGGCTTAAAGGTATATTCCAGGTTCAAAACAAGCTAAGCTCAATCAACAGCATTTGTGGCATAATGTTGATTACCACAAAATATATTTTGACTCGTCCCCCTTTTTCTTTTTAATTAATTAGCAGACATTAAGTGTATGTGTGTGGCTTTTACTGAAGACTTAGTTTCCTTTAATTCTGGCTCTGGTGGCACAGATGCTCATGTCTGAGCTGGCAACACTGTTTCACTTTCTTTCTAGCTCTCTCTTTCTCTCTCTGGTGTGCTTTATCTTTCATGCTTTTCCCTCCAGCCACCCAGCCGCTCTAAGGCAAAGCCAACATTTTTAGAAGCTAAAAGCATCAAACCCCCCCACCCCCCGTCTCACAGAATCACGTTACTATAGCTACATTTTTGCAAAATTATTTTTATGTGGCTCGCTGTACAAATCGCAGCACTTTTCTGGTGAAATAAACACTAGAGGTGCTAAAACAATGCGTTTTATTCCCTTTCACACAAATCACAACTAAAACAGCAGACTATCCATTTATAAACACTTACTTTTCACCCCATTCCTCACACAATGCTATCTTATGACATCTAAACACTTTCACTATAGTGCATGAATAGTAAAGGCCATACATGTTTGCAATACATAACCAACTACATTTAGAAGCTTGTTCAGGCGAGTTCAAATTAAGTGGTTGCACTTGTGATGCAAAGGACCTCAGTACGAGTTCTGCAGAGCATGAGACCTGAAAGTGTCATAGAAGCACCATAAAATGACGTGGTTGCATCAGCAATTGCGTTTTTCATGTCACATTTGCTTTTTATGACACTATCGGTTAGGTTTAGGTTTAAGGTTTAGGATAGGCAGGTAGGTTTTGCTGAATTAAAACACAATAGAGCATTGACTTTAAAAACCTAGAACTGCCCCGATATGTGTTAGGAGCAGCTTAATATAATTATGCAAAAATGTCACCATAGTCAAAGTCAAATTTTCATGAGATCAGTTTTTCTCCTTATATACCCTTTATTAGAATAGTGAATGCGCTGACAACAGCATTGTACAAAACCTAGTGAGCTGTCTCGCTACATTCTCACTACATAGGCAGCTGCCTTCTAAGACAGCATCCTAATCATCATAATACCTCGTAAGTGACCGATTTGGAATGCCCTACATAGGCAGCAACTTTGAGTGTCGCGCAAATTGCGCTCCCCACAATTGTTTTCAATAGAGTTTGATGTTAGCATGTTGCTAAGCTTGCATCATGATACTCTAAAAAGATTGAGTAATATTAAACATTTAAATGATACTGAACTGTTGTAAGCATTTTTGTCTGGATTGAATGAATTAGAAGAATATTTAAAGTATAATGAACATTTCTTCGCCATTTTGGATATACTTTCCACTGAGTTGTCTACCTTTTTTAACAGCGCACCAATTATGCCTTAAAATGCTGCCTCTGTAGGCAGCTCACTAGGTTTTGTAACCAAGCAAATAACTTTACACTCTAATAGTCCATTCTCACAGGCATCTTGCTCCACTAAAGCATTTAATCTTTCTCCCCAATATCACCTCTGAGGGTGACAACACAAACATTTCTACAGTTTAGGCTTTCATGACAGAGACCGAAAGAGCAGATGTGCTCAAATTACGTGACTGTTGGCGATGACGGCTTATTATTTTTCTGGCTTGTTTAGAGTTACAGATAAAACAAGAAGCAGAGAAGCTAAATTGCAGCTGTTGAAATCTCTCAAACTGGGTTAATTGCTCCGGGATGGGGATACAACACGGATATCATTAAAAAGATTTTCCCTTTCGTAATAACTCTCCCACCATACCTGCCCTGCACCCAGAGGAAAAGACATTCCTTGTGTTTCGAACTCTGTTTGGTGCAAGTGAAATCATGATATCTGACGTAGGAAATCATTAAACTTTTGCAAGATAGAAAGTGTCATTCAGTACGTTTACTTGAACATTTAAAAGTTCGATTTCAGTCAGACTAAAACATTTTAGTCATTCAGTCTTTTTAAAATGTCACAAACACTTTAGTCTGACAGAAATTGTATTGATTCTTGAATTGTACTCGATTTTTGCGACGCCAGACTAACACACCTAGATAATGTGATTGTCGCTCAACTTCGTTGAGTTGTGTGTATGCTCCGAAAGACAGAGGTGACTTGCAACGTGTATTTAAAGCATTGTGTCATGTGTACTTGGACAGGCAGATGAAGAATATAGCATTATTACCCAAAGTTATAATTGCACAAGTAAACATGCAGACTACCAACAGATGCAGCATTCTTGATTCCCCATGTGCAGCGCTTTGGTTTACACTTGTTTTGAAATATGCTCTATAACATTTTTTGACTTGACTGGACTGTACATCACAATGGTGGTTTGTAGGGATTCACACTTTGGGATTTTGGGGATTTTTAAGAAAATAACATCTTAAAGGTGAAGTGTGTAAATGGAATCGCAAAAGTAATTACGTTTTGGGGGCATAAACCTACGAATAGCTTACTTATCTTTCCATATTAAGCTGGGATAAAAGAAAGAATTTGAACGTAGAAAAAGTACATACATCTACAAAAATTTCTACGGAACCCCTTAGAAGACAGGGCTGGAATTTTTTTTTCTCTGAAATAGTTTTGTGTGCCCTTGCAATAAGTTTTGCGTTCCCTCACAATAAATTTACCATAGTTTCACTACAGTTACCATATTTTAACCAATATATTTGTAGTGAAACCATAGTAATAATGTAGGAAAACTAAAACTATGATAATAAAAATAATTTTGTGGTTATTATGGTTTTACTATACAAATACCTTAGTTTAACTATGGTTTTAATATAGTAATATTGTAGCCTGTAGTAACCATCATTTTTGACGGAAATCATGTTTTGTCTATAGTAACATTGCAGTAAGCTTGACTGTAGGCTAACCATGTGTTTTTTTTCTTTGGCGGAAACCAAAAAAATCTAAACTAGCTACAAATTTGCAGCTAATTTGCAGCTTGTTATACTCACATGCACATTAGCTTTTGGTTTGCTGCAAATATTTGCCAGAAGTTTGCAGCTCTTCATCGGTAGTGGTGAACCTCCGGCAAACCTTTGGCAACAATGGACAATTTGCCAAAAGTTTGCCACAAAGCTCATTTGCATGTGAACATTATCAGTGGCGAATTTGCAAATACTGTTGCAAATTTGCCATGAACTCTCAATTTTTGTAAGGGTGGTTTTAATACAGTATACTGTATCCATATATTATGGTTTTAATATAGTTTAACCATGGTATCTTGTGGTTACTATGGTTTTACTACAAATACCATAACCACAAAATTATGATTTGTATTACCACAGTTTTCATTTTCCTGTATTATCAATATGGTTTTACTATAAATATCAAGGTTAAAATATGATTACTATAGTAAAACCATGGTAAATTTATTGTGAGGGAACGCAAACCTTGTTGCAAAGGCACGCAAAACTATTTCAGAAAAAGTTTCACACCCTGTCCTCTAAGAGTCTCTGTAAATTTAAGTCTGTTTCTTACACAAAGCAACTGCATGGCTTGAGAAATAAATAGAATACAGCACACAGGTTGTATGGACTACTTTTATGGTACTTTAATGGTGCTATTTTGTTCTTTTTGGAGTTTAAAAGCACCGATTTACTATCTACTCTATATTACATAATATCTCCTTGTGTGTTCCAAGAAAGAAAGAAAGTCAAACAGGTTTGGAATCACGTGAGTGTAACTTAAGCTCAGAGTTTTCTAAGCTCTAATGTTAGTTGTTGTCCACACTGTGGAGGTGTCTCCAAGACGCAAGACTCTTACCAGGCTTGGGACTTCCTCCTGGGCACGTTCTGTCTGCTCCATTTAGAGTGAGGGGTCAGGTGATAGATCAGCTGCCTGCAGATCTTCTCAGAGGACTTGAGAGCATCAGACTCCTGCAAAGCCAGCATAAGGAGAAGAGGGTGTTGAAGGGCTATTTCCAGAGACAGGTGGCCAAATAAAGCTGTGATCAGACGGCTTATGGTCACTCACAGGGAAAACCAATGGAACTTGGATGTTTACCAAGCCTGTTGCTATTAAAAGAGTTCAACAAGGTACACACTGGTATAGTTAAAGTGGTATGTTTTCAATAAGTAATAAGCCACAACAGTCTGTTTGTTACAGTTATTTTACTATGTTTAAGGGGTGTTGTAATACCAGCTTTGTAAAATCATTGTAATGCACATAATATTGTTGGACGTGATAAAAACACCAATGTTCAATAAATAATTAAATCTCTTATCAGTAATAATCACAATAAACAATTTTCCACCAAGTAATATAGGGTGAATCTCATGAAACTCTGTCTGGGTCATATTTCACCCTAAAACATTTTTTTTATCCTATTTTAGGACCATGAAGAATTTTGTATTGTGACATTATTTCCATGACCAAAAAACAAAACAAAAAACAAAACGAAATTAATGAAATAAAAAAGTTAAAATCTCACTTACAATTATATATTTTATCTTTAAATTATTTACACATCATGGTGGTAATTATTCTGAATTTAATGTATACTAAGTTAAAAATACTGTATAACAGTAAAGAGATTCTAAAAGAAATATCCATTGATAATAACGAGAACTATAAAAAAAATTAAGCAAATCATCTGGAACTCACATGTCACTAGCAATGCAAAAATTATAATAAATAGCAAATATAATAAATAATATATTAATAAAAAATATTTATCATATATTAATTATTTAAAATAAATTATATATTTAAAAAATAATAAATATATAAATAGTTAATGCGTCAAAAATATTTTTTCTTTATGCAAATATAATTTCTTTTATTTTGGGGAACAATGTGCAAGTTTTCGTAAAAGCTACCTCATAATTAATTAACCCAAATGTAGGTGATATATATATATATATATATATATATATATATATATATATATATATATATATATATATATATATATATAGACATGGTGCATAAATATATAATTTAATTGACTGAGGTATATACACTTTTATAGTATTGGCTATTGGCTATTTTACAACAGTTTTGAAAGTGGCTCAACCAATCAGATTTTAGAGCCAGAAGAAGGCAAACTACACCTTACAGAACTTACTTGCATGTTTGTATAAAGCTACTGCCAATCTACAGTATACTTGTATGCTCAAAATCATGTATATCCGTATTCATTACTACTATGAAAAGCAGCTAATAGTGCTTCACAAAGCAGCACTCCTTCATGTGTATCTTTCTTGAAAAGATGAGAGTTATTTAAATTGGTCTGAGTTATTCATGCCTTTTTGAGCTACTAGGTTAGAGGTTGGTTTAATATGATCTCAAGGCCTTCTATCTACAATGACTCCATCTATTTCTGCATCAAAACAGGCTTTGGCTTGACTCTCCATCTTTAAACGGATTGGCCGAAGCAGAGCTGAGTAAATCTAATCAGCAGTGCAACAACAACTAGACCAACACAGCAATGCACAAAAAGAACGCAGCTATTGACTGGAGTTTTTAAAGGGATAGTTCACCCAAAAAGGAAAATTCTGCCATCATTTACTCACTATCATGCTGTTTCCAACCCATATGACATTTTTTCTTCCATGAAGAAATTATTGTGAAGATTTTGACTGAACAACAACTAAACTTGTGGTCTGTCCCTCACACAAAGCTGTTGTATGGCTTCAAAAGACTGTTGATTACGCTATTCATATTCATATAGACTACTTTTATGATACTTTTAAGGTTCATTTACATCCTTTTTGAAACTAGAAAGCCTCAGTCCCCATGCATTGTAACTGTGCTCCACGGATGAAAAAGAGAGTCATATGGGTTTAGAAAGACATGAGGGTGACTAAATATTGACAGAATTTTTATTTTTGAGTGAACTAACAGCGTGTGTAGCTCATCTCAGCTGGCTCATAGTCTCTCCATTGAAATGACAAGAAGTAAACATTGTTACATAACCAGTGTTCTTGAGAAAGTGGCTTGGTAGCTTCCTGATGACTATTTAGGCAAAACGAATACGTTTGTTTTACCTCTGTCATATATTAACTCTCTCGCTGGTAGCTGTAAGTGACAGCAATTATTGGACTACTGTTATTGAACTCCTTTAATAAAGAAACTGTCCATTCAATGGCGTATGCTCCAGAGGGAGTGTTACTGTCGAAAGGATTTAAGTTAATGTTCAATTTCTGATTTAAACTAAAGACATCAGCGATAGTTCAATACGACAGTTTAATGAAAAAAGTCAATGGCGAGTTGACTAAATCAAAGGGGGAACATAATCTATGTGCTGAAAACAAACATAAGCTCATTAAAATGCCTTTCCATATTTCCCATGATTCCCATCACGAATAACTGCTTCGACTGAGAAACTCCCTTCGGTTGACTCTTGGGACTCCAATCTTCATTAGATGGTGGTGTATTGGGACACAGATTAGACTGTGTTATATATACAATAATAAAGTCTATCAAAGAGTATAGGCATGAGTCAGTGTCAAATTAATGTTAACAATGTAAAATACTTCAATTGAATTCTCAATCTAAACAAATATGGCAGTTAATTACAAAATAAAACCAACATCAAACGTACAAGTGCACCACTAGAATCCATTTTAAGTAAATGTTCAGTCGCTATGTTACATGATACAACTGTCTACAATCTACTGTCATATCTGGGGTATTTTGTACCTCTTTGGGTGGCATTTTTGCCCTAAACCCTGGTAAATTTCTTACCACTTCTGAGTCTTGGTGGCTTTCTGGGATCCAATGGAGTGGGGGTTATTCTATAGCTGTCAGTATGTGACAGACAGTTCACCCAAAAAGGAATATTCTCTCGTCATTTACTCACCCTCATGCCATCCCAGATGTGTATGACTTTCTTTTCTCTGCAGAACACAAACGAAGATTTTTAGAAGAATATCTTAATTATTTAGTTCCATACAATGCAAGTGAATGGTGACCAGACCTTTCAAGCTCCATAAATCATGAAAAGGCAGCATAAAAGTAATACATATGACTCAAGTAGTTTAATACATGTCTTCTGAAGCAATGCAATCACTTTGGGTGAGCAAAACATCAATATTTCAATCATTTTTTGCTATAAATCTCTGAAAGTGGAGATTTATAGTAAAACAGGACCTGAATATTGATCTGTTTCTCAACCACACCTATTATATCACTTATGAAGATATGGATTTAACCACTGGAGTCATATGCATTACTTTTATGCAGCCATTATGTGACTTTTGGAGCTTCAAAGTTTTGACCACCATTGACTTGCATTGAATGGACCTACAGAGCTGACCTACATATTCTTCTAAAACTCTTGATTTGTGTTGTGCAGAAGAAAGAAAGTCATACACATCTGGGATGGCATGAGGGTGAGTAAATTATGAGATAAATTAAATTTTTGGGTGAACTATCCCTTTAAGTCGATGAGGAAGGAAAGAACCAGAGGCCTTTAGGGAAATCGAGAGCCCTCATCAAATCTTGCCTGACTGAACACTCTCATTCAATCCCTCATTCTTGTCCTCTGGGTTTAGACACTTAACTCCTCAAGGCTTCTGCGACTGAAGAGGAGGCTATCCAGCATTTTGAGAGCCATTTGCTAAGAACTAGACTGAGAACAATTGGAAAATTCACCACAAATCCAGCCTATCGAAGATTTCAAGCAGGGTTTCTTAATCAGGGCAAATGGAAAAGATTTCTATAAGGGATAGTTCACCCAAAATGAAAATGCTGTCATCATTTGCCACAATTTCATGTTGGTTCCAAAACTGTATCACTTTCTTCTTTTTGTGGAACACAATGGAGATTGTTAGGACAGAATATTAGTGATTGGCAGCCTCAGTCACTATTGACTTTCATTGCATCTTAAAATGTTACAACAAAATTGTAATTTTTAGGTGAACTATCCCTTTAAATGCATAAGAAAATGAAGTGGTCGACATATTTATTTATTTTTCAGTTTCTGCCTGATAGGTTTTGGCAAGGAGTATGCAAATAGAAATGATTTGTATTAATACACAGTGGAATTTATCGTAATTTTCATATAACTATATCATAATCTTCCTTCATTAAAATTTTTCTAAAATAGTTAGATATGATTCATACAGGCTTGTAATTATCTTTTAAAAAGTTTCATACCCTAAAAAGCCCAATTTTTTAATATGAAAACAACAGAAAGAAGGCCTAGGATATTTATGACAGAACATATATGGATCATTCTTCAAAATACAGTAGATGCCATTTATGTAATTTAACTGATTGACAAGCTGTTTTGCTGGATACTTGTTTATAGAAAAATGTTTCAAAACAAAGTCTCAGAGGAAAAGGACAAGCTTTGCCTCTTCAAGTGGTTCTACTATTGGAAAATGGTCCTCTCTGGCCTTTCTGCCCAATTAAGTCCAAACACAACTGTAGAATTTCAACATGGAATGAAAAATTCACTGATGGCTCTATTGAGCAAAATAAAGGTCAGTGCCATCTTTCTTTACTTCTCATGCTTTGAGAACTAATTTAGGACATGGCTGAAGTGCGAGCCCACTAACTCCAGTCCCGGCCGTGGAATGACAGCTGCCAATGGTCTTACCGAGGCAGTAGGGCTGTAGAATTGGGCGCCAAGCCTCTTACCACCAACTAAAAATAAACGCTCTACATATCTGGAGACTTAGTAATGAGCATGTACACAGGTTTTGGCCAAAGTTCTTGTTGGGATCCAGAGATAATGTTGACAGCTGTGGGCTGATATCAAGTCAAACTCTTGAGTTTGACATCTCGGACATTCAACTACCCCCATTGGCTTGTGTTTACAATCATCCTTTCTTTTCAGTGGTGATGTCTTACCCGCTTTGGACACTGCATGTCACGGGCCAAACTGAGCAGAAGCTCATGGGAGATTGGATCCACTAGGTTGAGGAAGGCAGCATTCTTGTAGAGGATGTCATTAAGTGATGTGCCCTCAAGACCCAAGTCCTGTTGAGAAAGAAACAGAAAGAATTTCATATAATTACTTACTCACCTTTATGTTGTTCCAAACCCTGCATGACATTCTTTCTTCTGTTGAACACATAATGTAAATTTATTAAGAATATCCTGTGTCTAAAATCACAAAAAAACACCATAAAAGTGGTTGATACGTATTGTGTTCTCAAGTCTTCTGAAGGATATTGAATATAGCTTTGTGTGAGGAACAGAATGGCATTTAAGTCATTATTTACTGATAATCTTGCCTTCCTATGAGCTGATGATTGATGCAACTGGATCTTCGAGTCAGTGAGTTGAACTCGAGAACAGAATCAGCCTGATTCATGAATTAATCATTACAATTGGTTTTGTGAACTGGATCAACCGATTCATTGAAAAAAATGATTTGTTCATGAATCAGACATCGCTACTCCTCTCATCTAGAAGATGTCAATATTTTCAGTGAATTATGACTTCAACATCTATCTATCTATCTATCTATCTATCTATCTATCTATCTATCTATCTAGCTACCTACCTACCTACCTATCTAAAACTTTAAAACAAGGCTTTGTCTATCTACCTTTTTCCTGCATCCCGTGATGCTTAGCGTGAAATGTGGGCGTTACTTCCATTATCAAGTAAACACAGTTGTTGTTGCGGTGTACATCCATTCATTCTTTCATTGTGGTGTTGGGATTTTGAGGAGAGCGTGTATGATTTCATGAGGACATACATCATTCACTATATCAGTGTGTTACTGAACGATAATAAAATCGGCATGCTGTTTCTCCCAGATGCAGTTGAGATTTAATCTAAGGACAAACGCAACATTTCGAGCACAATTATCAGTTGTTTTAGTGGAGTACCTGTGTTAGTTCAGCTTCAGATGTGTGTGCTTGTCATCTTGTCACCCTGCATATTCAAATCAGACAGACACACTAAGAGCCGTGAAGTTTTCATCCACGGGTATGTAATCACTTTTTCAAGTTTTCCGATTGGATGGTAATTTCCTTTTAAATCCGCATGTAAGTTTAAACTTTTGTTTGGTGGGTGATTGACTGGTGATGCTTCTCTGCTATCCGGGACGCATCAGGGCAGCGTTTTAAACCTCAAATTAAATGTGTTTTTGACTACCTCTGTATGTGTTTTTTGCGATCCAATCACAAAATATTTTACACCCCATTTACAACTATATTTAGCGCTGACCATTTGAGATTGGATCACCCAAAATGTGTCTTATTACCAGCTGAAAACAGGGTCTAAAATGACTGCAGCCGGAGCTAAGGAATGCTATAGAATGAATTCTGGCAGAACTCCCACCCACATTCGATTCCCCAGTAAGACCCCCAGAAAAACAGATGGATATATTTTTTAACTGATCGGAATTACAGTATTCCCATAGTGGAAATTTCTGACTGTGATAACTCCTTAAGCTTTCAAGCTACATTCACCAAATTCAGGATAAAGCCTACCTTCAGGCTGTTCTGAGTCAGGTTGCTATAATGTTTCAAAGTGATTGGACATACGGTTTCCACATAGCAGACGATCAAATATCCAAAAAGTCCCATTGAATTTAAATGACGGAATGTTCATAAATTCAAACTCCAACTGTCTAAAATTCTAATGTAAACAAACCCCCACAAGGCCTTTAATATGCTTAACTGTAAGTCGCTCTCTCTCTCTCTCTCTCTCTCTCCCTCCCTCTCATACTTTCTTTATCTCTCTCTCTCTCTTAAAATTTTTGAAAATCAGTGGGATGATATCTCCGGATCAGAATGTCATAGAGACATGTGGGGGGGGGGGAGGGGGTTGGGGGCTCTTCTGACTCAGGCTAGCAAGCATTCTTTCAATAAATGTAAACTTCCTAGCGAAGACCTAGCAACCATCCAGAGCACCCTAGCAACCAACTTGGTTTACTTCCACTGAAAATGGCTCAGAGGGATATCTTCGGATCAGAATGTCATTGAGACTTCAAGGTTGGCTCATTTGACTTGGGACAGCAAGCAGTCTTTATGTATCACATTGAAAACAGCCTAGCAGCCAGATGGGGTCATCCTAGCAACCATACAGCAAAACCCATATCTCGGCACCAGAACATCGTAAAGACATTGGGAAGTCATATAACCACTTTTATGATACTTATATGGGCTTTTTTGTTGTCTTTTTGGGCCATGACAGCCCCAGTCTTTTTTCACTTTTGTTTTATGGAAAAGAACAGCCAGGATTTTGTTAAAAAATCCACCTTTTGTGTTCCACGGAAAAAAGAAAGTCATACAGATTTGGAATGACATGAGGGTGAGTAAATGATATTTGTGTGTGAACTATTTAATTAAGCATGTAGGATTTCAAATTCAAGTAGACCCTTTAAAGGTCACAGATAAACCTCCATATTCAACAACTTAATCCTTTCATCCTAGAACTCCAAACTCCATTTGCAAGATTACTTCAGGGTTGTTCTGAATTTGACATAAATCCGTATAGATAAAGTAATCTTTACATCATGTTTACTACTTCTAGTGCTTCAGCAAAAAAAAAAAAAAATAATTCTAATGAGCAGCTTGTTGATCTATTGCTGGACTACAGTTGCTAACCATTAAGTCCAGCTTCTTTACATTAAGCAGAGAAAGTATTTGCAGACACAATGACAGCTTATTAGCAGGGCTTATTGGAGACAGCTAAAGTGCTTTCCTCCACAGACCAGGCAAGGCAAGCGAGTCTGATACGACTAGCAGGAGGGAAATAAACTTAGATCAGAAAATCAAGATAAATTCCCAGAGGACAAAGTTTCTTGTATAATCTACTGGCTAGCACAATTTATCTTGACTAAGCAAATGTATAGAGAAGAACGGGGAGAGAGAAATGTATCTAATATCTTAAGGGCAAATGTGAGGAACATATTGCCTTATTACACAACATACATACTGTACAGTATATCTGAGTGACTCATTCAAATTAAACATGTAATTCTCTATTTTGAAGTGCTATGGAATGTCAAACATGTCCATTGGGTTGGGGCTGAGTTGTTAATGAAGTGCTTGAAAGCAAAAGTTTTTCTTCTTTTACAACTGAAACAAAAGGCGAGTTGCAAAAAGTTTGTACACACACAGATTTATATCCAAAATATTCTGTTTTAAACCAAAATGTTCGCATAAGACGATCGTACTACTTATACTGTACACTGAAGTTGCCCTCAATTTTTGTTTTATCTATTAGATCGATTTTAACACATACTGTATGTGCTTTTAAAATAAGTTTCTGGATTCAATACTAGTTAAGCTCAACAGCATTTGAGCATAATGTTGATAACTACAAAAATGTATTTCAGCTCATCTCTCTTTTTTTTTTTTTTTTTTTTAAAGCAAAAATAGAGGTTACAGTGAGTCACTTCCAATGGAAGCGAATGGGGCCAAACCTTAAACAATAAAATACTTACTGTTTCAAAAGTACGGCCACAAGACGTAAACAATATACGTGTTAACATGATTGTAGTGCATTTTCATATACATACGACCTGTATGTAATTTGTTCATCTGTATAAGAGCATTTTTAACACAGTAAAAAAAACCTGACATGGCAACATAAACAGCTTTCACCACCCCATGACTCAATCCACACAAATCGATGCAGAAACTGGCAGACGAGCATTCCAGACAAGGGAAGTGGAAATCTCCCTTTAGTGTTTCCCACCCTTTTGGGTTTCAGGCTGACATATTGCACACAATTTTTTGCTCAGGGATTCCCTGACATCTGGCAACTCCTCCGGGCTCTCCATTTGCAGTCTATAATGCATCAAACTCTAGATGATACAGCAAAGTGGAGTCATGATTGGGCTAATTATGATAAAACTGCTATCAAAGAGAAAACATTTTAAATTCACTGTTGTTATACAACCGTACACTGCATACATTTTTTGTCTTGTCTGTCAATATATCTAAACAGCTATAAAACAAGATTAATTTACTTAATCTTTTGTTTTAAGCATGACCCTTACCAGATTTAGTTTATGTTTAAAAACAAGAAAACAGTTTTACAATGGGGTAAGAAAAATAAATTAAATTAAACATATTTCTTCTCTGAAAACTATGATATTATAATTATCTTGCACAATTTTCCTCATCAAGTAAATGTATCTTGCTTTAAAGATGTTTGGACTGTATTACTTGAAAACAAGACAAAGACACTGATGAAGAAATTATTTTTGCAGTGTTAAATCTTTGTAGCATTAAAATCCTGTGCATATGCTCAGTAAAGCATGTAAGCGGAGTTGTTTGCTGCCTTTGCTCAATGAGAGTCAACGGCGAAAAATGAATTGCACTCATTAGTGCACAGGAAGCTCCAGCAGAGATAAGCCATGTTGTTTTGTTCTGTCTTTCTCCTCTTTTTCTCCCTCTTTTGTTCACTGGGTCAAAAGAAGGCATCCTGCACCGTCATTTTGACCCCCAGTTGATTACCATCCGATCCATTTCATCCTGAACAGAAAAGCTGCTTTGAAATTCATAGAAATTCATTTCTTTCTTTCTGTGGTCTTATAAGGAGAGATTTGCCATGACGTGTCCCTTCTCTTCTCTAGCAGGGTGTTAAGAGCTTCCAGAGCCGGGTGGGTGAGACTGCTCCATGTTTGGAAATATTTTCGAGTGGCTGGGCATCCATGTGACAAAGTGCCATATCCAGACAGAGCTGAGTATGATGACTGAAAATACACTAACTCTTGACTGTACCTGAACGTGTCTTCTTAAGCAAGACATGCACAGATTTTTGAACTATTTTTCAAATATACCTATTTCTAACCCATTGTCTCCATGAGAATTCTACAAAAGTAGATTTTTTAGTTTTTTTCTCCCAATTTGGAATGCTCAATTCCCACTACTTAGTAGGTCCTTGTGGTGGCACGGTTACTCACCTCAATCCGGGTGGTGGAGGACAAGTCTCAGTTGCCTCCGCTTATGAGACCGTCAATCAGCGCATCTTATCACGTGGCTCGTTGTGCATGACACCGTGGAGACTCCCAGCACGTGGAGGCTCATGCTCCTCTCACAGGAGGTTACCCCATGTGACTCTACCCTCCCTTGCAAACGGGCCAATTTGGTTGCTTAGGAGACCTGGCTGGAGTCACTCAGCACACCCTGGATTCAAACTCGTGACTCCAGGGGTGGTAGTCAGCATCAATACTTGCTGAGCTACCCAGGCCCCCAGATTTTTTTGTTATGTTTGTTAAGGCAAGCATCACTATTGTTATTACCCAGACTCAGGGATTTGATCAAATTCCTAAATCTACTTATCAAACTTCGGCATGTAAGTCATCCTGTAGACATGAATGATACCTCAAATCACGTGACTTGTTGAGGAGAGGTGTGCTAGTACTTTTCTAAGCAATCCGACTTATGATTCTCATCTGGTGGACAATGAAACAGGCAAAAAAATAGACTTATATTGAAGGAGGGACCCAAGCCATATCGAGGGACCATAGAGACTGTTTTAAGCAACCACCCAAAACACTCTAGCAACTACATAGAAAAATGCCCTAGCAACCACTCTAAACACCTAAGCAACTAAATGTGCCCTGCCGTACTCACATTTTCTTACAAAATGTATAAATCTGTTTTTTATTTACCGTATTTGAGTTGTTAGATCTCTCATTCAGTCTGTTCCAATTATTTTTTCGATCCAGAATTTCTACTCAAACTCCTCTATCTAAACCATATTTCCTCTAAATGTTGAACGAGCTAGAAAACATCATGTTAAAATTACTTACATTTTACATAAAAAAAGACAAAACTTTTCCTCAGCATCTTTCTTCCCTCTTTCCTTGCTTCCCTAAATAACTTTTTTTTCACACAGCAGGGGTTATAAGGGAGAATTTGCACCACAGTGTAGGACAAGAGGGGCAGCTGGAGGACCCTCTTCATCAGGTTGCATAACTTGAGATGATTTGAGATACCCCTTAAAAAGGCTAATCAATAAAGAGAATTTTCACTCCACTGATTGTCAGGTTTAGGTTTGGGGTTGGGGGGTGGGTACAGTTTCTAAATTATGTGTTGCCCTTCACTGTATTATAGCCTGTACAGCTGAAAACAACTCGCTTCCCAACTCACTTTTGGCGCACCTCCATGGACATTAAACCTGGAAAATGGAGCTCAAACGTGCCAATACGTCAAACAACACTTACCGCTTTGGCCACTGGGAGCAGTGTTTCGCATCTCGGTAAGCACAGACCAATTTTAGCTAAAGTAAAGTCAACCTACTGTTTCTGATTTCACTGTGAGATCAGTTTGCACAACTGGCCTTGAAATTATGGGCTTAAAGGGATACTTCACCCCAAAATGAATAGTCTCTTATCATTTACTCATCCACATGCCATCCCAGATGTGTATGACTTTCTTTCTTCTGAATAACATAAACAAATATTTTTAGAAGAATATCTCAGTTCTGTAGGTCCATACAATGCATATGAATGGTGGAAAGAAATTTGAATAGCCAAAAAGCACATAAAGGCAGCATAAAAGTACTCCATAAGACTCCAGTGGTTAAATCTATGTCTTTAGAAGCAATATGTTAGGTGTGGGTGAGAAACAGATCAATATTTAAGTCCTTTTTTACTATAAGTTCTCCTCCCTGCGCAGAAGGTGGCAATATGCACGTAGAACAGTCTAGTAGAACATCTAAGTGAAAGTGGAAATGTATAGTATAAAAGGACTTAAAAATATTTATCTGTTTCTCAACCGCACCTACCATATTGCTTCTGAAGATATGGATTTAACCACTGGAGTCTTATGGATTACTTTTACGCTGCCTTAATATGCTTTTTGGAAATTCAAAATGTTGGTACCCATTCACTTGCATTGAGATATTCTTCTTAAAATCTTCATTTGTGTTCAGCAAAAGAAAGAAAGCCATGAACATCTGGGATGGCATGAGGGTTAGAAAGTGATGATCATTTTTGGGTGAACTATCCTTTTAAGAAGGGAGCATTAAGTGGCATGTCAATCATCAGCTGCAATATCTGAGCTTACACCTTTAGACCTCAGAGTTCATAGCAGTTCATAACAGCTAACACATCTATCATGAGAATTCAAACCATGATCAAGACGTAACATGGAACATTTTAAGTAGCCTAATACAAGAACAAATACAAAATCAACGCTGTTCAAAATGGGTGATACTGAATACTATAGCTCTTTGATGAGATTTTTGGCCTCTTACTAAAGATGTTTGCAGGATTGATTTCCTTGGATAAAGAGTCTGATTATATATATATATATATATATATATATATATATATATATATATATATATATATATATATATATACATATATATATTTAATTTTTTATTTATTTATTTATTTTTTATTCTGGAAATCTCCAGTTGGAGTCCAGTTTATCCTATTTAACATTTACATTAAAAGCAAATTAGAATCAGGGCCATTCATGAACCACTTCTGTACACCAAAATTTAGTGGGACCATGATACTTTTGTGTCTGTCTGATTAGAAGTTCGAGACAAGATCTGTCAGCTCCACTGTACCGTGCAAAACCGGTGCTGTACTATAAAGATCCTAATGAGTTGTTTTCTCTGTCATAAACCATACATATAATCCAAAGTGATGTGTTAATAATGTAACATTTGAAAACATAAAACATGACAATTTTAAAAACGTATACTGAATGATTTCTTCATCAACACAGAGAAAAAAATCGTTCTCTTAAAAAACATCATAGCTTAGTGGAGTTTAATGTTTTACTGTATCAACTTTGTCACAGATGTTTTAAGAAATAAAGAATAAGGAAATAATGGTAACACTTTACAATAAGGTTCCATTTACTAACATTATGCATTAGGTATCATGAACTAACAACTAACAACTTTTTTAGCATTTATTCATCTTTATTAATGTTAGTTAATACAAATACAATTGTTAGCTCATGTTAGTAACTAATACAACTTTTGATTTTTAAAAATGCATTACCTAAGATTAATAAATGCTTAATAAGTATTGTTCATTGTTAGTTCGTGTTAACTATGTTGTTAACTAATGATAACAAATGGAACCTTATTGTAAAGTGTTTCTAAAATAACAACAGAAACAAATGAGACAATTGCTGACATAACCTAAGAGTAAAGACATTTAAAATAATGTGGATAGGTCTGAGAAAAAAATGGATAGATTGCAATTTCATACTTTTGATCATAGACTTTTGTATTTTGGTAAATATGACCATAGTTTGTGACTAGATTTCTCTGTAAACTACACATGTGTGATGAATGGGGTCTTTTTCTCAGGGGACAAATCTGGATAATAAGATGTGATTTTTTTGTTGTTGTGGCTTTCTATGGGAAGACGTCTCATTTATTTGCTGCAACAACCTGTAGCCAAGAGTTCAGAAACTATTATGAATCTATGAAAATCTAAGCAGTATAAGAATGACACAATCTGGCATAATTATATTTGTGATTTTGTACCTTTCTAAGCAGTTTCAACACGCCGATGGCTTGTTCCACCTTCTGTTCCTTTAGCATGGATTGGATCTCCCGAACCCAAGCCACTCTTCGGACATATGGACTGGGACTAGATTTACGCATCATCCCGGGCAGCTTGTCCGAATTCAGCACCAGAGAACTAAACAGAAACTCTCCTCTTCTCCCACTCCTCTCCGCCGCATTCCCAGAGCTCTCGTGATGGTGGCGTCCTCCTCTCCGAAAGAAAGTCGCCTGGCTGTCCAAACTACTCTGCCTGGTCAACTTGGATCCCATGTCTCAACTTTCCTATTTTTATCTCAGTATGAAGCTTAACAATGGAACACTGTTTCATAAAGCATAAGAGTAAAATATAGCTCATAAACGCGATTGTTTATGATGAAGCGCAGGACCATAATTGCATCTCACGTTGTTTAGTAACTTCAGTTTCCCATATAGTTTCAAATTAATCAAAGACTTTTAATATGCAGCGCGAGAAATGATTTAAATGCCACTTTCTCCGTGTTTCTCTGGACCCTACGCAGCTCCGCTGTGTTTTTGTATTCTTCTCCTCACACCACGCCCACACGCTACTCTGTCCAATCAGAACGCCCGATTCCCACATGTGTTTAATAACACAGAGTCCTTTCAACAGCTCAGCGTTTATGATGGGAAACCCGCTGATGTTCTGTCAGCATCCCCGTTTATTATTGCAGGTAGGCCTGCTGTATGGTGGTCACCGAACTGTGCATCGGTTTATAAAATAATGTTTAAAACTGAACACTTACAGAACAATCTCACATAGGCGTAAACTTTGTAAATACATATAATTTAGTCAGGCTTCTTACAAAAAGTATGGTCACAGTAGTAATGGTATTGAATACTAAAACCATCATCATAAAAAAATAAAAGTGCCTATACTATAGTGCCATTTGGTAAATTTTTTTTGGGTTGCAAACTAGGCGTACAAATGAGATTGTATTTATATAATTGTATTAATTTGGTATAAAGAATGAGCAATACAGATATATTATTCTAACTGATAAGAGCTAACATAGATTTAAAATTTAATAATCTTGATTCACTAACAAAAAAAAACAAACAAAAAAAACAAACAAACAAACAAACAAAAAAAAATACGAGAAAGGATATGGTACTAGTATGTTTTTTTCTTACATGGTACTATGGTAAAATAATGCTTTATCTCCCCCCCCCCCCCCATATGATATCACCATGGTATTCTTTGAAGTGTCATGTGGTACCATTTTACATACACAGAAAAACCCTAATAAGTTGACTTTGCTCAGTTGATTGAGTAAACTCGGTGACACTCTCAGGTCAGTTTAAGGGAAAATGAGGAAGTGGGAACCAGCTTACACACTTCAGGGTGATTTTATGTCTTGTTGCTTTTCAGCCGGCACACAAAGCTCATTAGCTTTCTTATTAACTCAACATAAAGTCCTTTTTTTGGTTCACACAACATAGTCACATACTGTAGGCGTCAGTTCTCTCTCCTCCAACTGCCGGTCTGGCTGCTCCCTATCTCTCTCTCCAGCTCTTCACTGTAACACAAAACAGCTGTTCGAGATAATTTGCCCCAGGTGTCAATCCTTACCGTTCTTCCTCTCCCGGCCTCGCTCTCCATAGACATTGTTTGGACACACCCACATCACCACAGAATTGAGTAATGATATTAGAAAACTTGTATATTTAAGTTGACTAATCATATAGAGTGTACTTAACTATTTAGGTTAAGGTAACTAGATGCAAGTAGACTCAAATTTGCTATGTTGTTGTTTCCATTTAATAATTTTAA